>NW_026943821.1:10726749-11027464 GCF_035594765.1 Anolis carolinensis | reverse complement strand
GAAACTGAAGCTGATGCAGAATGCAGCGGCTCGTCTTCTCGCTGGGGTGCCAGCAAGGTGGCGTATCACCCCAATTCTACAACAGCTGCACTGGCTACTGATAGAGTACTGGATTCCTTTCAAGGTGCTGGTACTAACTTTTAAGGACTTACATGGTTTGGGGCCGGAGTACCTGAGGGCCCGCTTATCCCCCTACCAACCCCAGAGATTATTTCGGTCTAAAGACCAAAATTTGCTTGAAGTCCCTAACATACGGACTTATCATTTGTCTTCTGCTGTCACGACCCAGGCTGCAGAGCACCAATAACCATACACAGAGGCCAGAATCTATCTAATATCTTTATTAAGGAAATATATAAAGTTAATAAAAGCAAGTGTATGAAATAGTTCAGAAGTAGACCTTTCAGGAAAGGTCAAAATTAGTCCAAGAAAACAATGTCCAATATGAAATATTAAGGTCCAAAGTTGTAATCCAATAACCGAAACACTCACTTTGCCAGGCAAAGTGAGGGGAGATGACAAGGTCCTTTAGTCCATGAACTTGAGCAAGGCTAGGAAATAACTTGAAACAAGGCTTGATACAAGGCAACAAGGAACGAGGAGCGAGAACAAGATCCGTGGAATTACTTGGCAAAATCCGGAAAACAAGGCAAGGCTGAGTCCTGGAAAACAAGGCAAGGTCCGTGGAGGTAAACAAGGCTGGAAACGGGAACGAAGGCTTGGAAACGGAGCGAAGGCTTGGAATCAGGAACAAGGCTTGAAACAGGAACGAGGCTTGGAAACGGAGCGCGCTGTCCACACACAACTTACTCCAGTAGCTGACGAATTGACTCCGCAAGATCCCTTTGTGGGTAAAACACCTAAATAGGGTCTAGTTTTCCCACCAAAGAACAGTTCACTGGGGAACCAGAAACGAAAGCTAATCTCTGAGTCCACATGCATGACTCCTTAAAGTTTCTCATGGAAAACAGGCTTAATCAGCTAAATTCTTAGCAGCTATCCTAGCACTCCTGCGAGAGGCCGCTTGAACTCCTCTCTGTTGTTTACAAAACTCGTGGCGAGAAAACACAGGAGATTTAGGCTCAGGGCTTGTTTGACAGATTTCTGGAAGACAAATCTCTTGCAGGTGCAAGGTTCCCAAATCTGGCTGGGAAGGTTCCAATTCTGACTGAGACGGTGAAAAACCCAAGTTCTCCTCTTCATCTGGGACTACAGTGCCATGAATGGGACTACATGGCCCATGACTCATCACATCTGCTAGGCAGAGAGCCTTCTCGATTGTAGCCCCTTATTTATGGAATGCCTTGCCAGTGGAAACTCGAACTACCCAAGACATACTTGCCTTTCGGAAAGCCTGCAAAACCTTTCTCTTCCGACAAGCTTTCGATGGGTGAAAACTTGGGGCTATGTCTGTTTTTATTGTTATCTAAAGCTAACTGCATTGTTTTATCTATTTCTGTAAACTGCTCCGAGCCAAATTGGGAGTAGCAGTATACAAGTCCAATAAATAAATAAATATAAAATTTAACTAGCAATGTAATTCTGGAGAAACATTATAGTGAAATTCTGATTCACCTACTGTACTTTAGAGAAAAACATGTATTTTATTAAGCTCCTCTTTTTATTAACAGATTTCCAACTTATTTCAGCACATAATTGGTTTTAATTAGAGTCAGTTCCTATCATCAGTATCAGTCATGCAGGCTAAATGGATGCAAGGGAAGGTGCATAAACAAGGCAGTTTGGCTATTACAATTCCACAGATATTGTCATAGAGTAGTAAGTAAAGGTTTTCCCCTGATGTTAAGTCCAGTCGTGTCCGACTCTGGGGGTTGGTGCTCATCTCCATTTCTGAGCTGAAGAGCCAGCATTGTCCGTAGACACCTCCAAGGTCATGTGGACTGCATGGAGCACCGTTACCTTTCCGCCAGAGATGTACCTATTGATCTACTCACGTTTGCATGTTTTCGAACTGCTAGGTTGGCAGAAGCTGGGGCTAACAGCGGGTGCTCACTCCGCTCCTCAGATTTGAACCTGCGACCTTTCAGTCCGCAAGTTCAGCAGCTCAGCAGTTTAACACACTGCGCCACTGGGAGCTCCTATCATAAAGAGACCCAAATGACAGAAGACACCATCTTCATTTGCCTGCCAGCTGTGTCCATTAGACTAGCTTCTTCCTGACTGTCTTTCTGACTAACAAATTGATTGCATAGTTATGCAGTGAACTTAACAGACAATTTCCTACCTTCCAACTGTCCAAGTTTGGCAGGAACAGTCTCATTTAATCCTCTTTCATTCCATCTTTTCAGCTGCTTGAAAAATATTCCAGTTTCTCTCCCCCTTTGTGATTTCAATTGCTGCAAATGGCCAAGTGGGCATTTGAACCCTTGTTTCCAGAGTCACAGGCTAACACTGGCTCTCTGTTTCATCTATGCTTTTCCCCAAACCCTAAACAAGTGACCCACCTGTCCTCTCTTGCCTCACACCCAAGCCCGATTATTTGGACAAGGTCTCCTAAAGCTAACCCCTACCGGCTCCATTTTTGGGGGGATGCGCAAACAGCCCAGCACCCAATGGCTCTGTCCAGCTGGCCGTCTGCCCTCCCCTGAGGAAAGCCACCCATCCGGGCCAATGCCGCCCTGGGCCTTTGTCTGCCCCGTGCCTCGTTTGTCCACCACTCTGGCCCAACAATGGAATGGCTGCTTTGCAGAGGCTGCCCAAAGTGCTGATGGTGGGTTTGCACTAATCCTGCCGGCGGGCTTCCTTTTCAGACTGTGTGTGCATCGGTGTGTGAGTGTGTGAGTTCAGGGGGGTCTGTCCCTGGGATTGGCAGCCTTGCAGGGCTCTGGCATCCCACTGCTTTTGGCTGCTCCCTGGGGGACGAAGTGTGGGGCACACCAGAACAGAAGAAGGATGTGTGAGTGTTTTACCAGGGTGTTTGGGGTCTCCTGGTCCCCAGGAGCCAGTTATGGTAAGGAGATATTTGGGAGCTGGATGGGGGAGATGAAGACGGGGAGAGACAGAGGTGGCAGAAAGAAGGGATCTTCCAGTTCTTTTTTCCCTTTGTTTCATTGCAACCAGTGCTACAGAATTCTTGCCTATTGGCACAAGGATGCCAGGTGCTGCATGGTGCCCAGCTGGTCCTGAAGGCAGAGCTAGTAGTGCCAAGTGTGCCAATGGGAGGGAGGACTTGTCATGTAAAGAATGGAGAGATGGGTGGGGATGTTGTGCTCTTTCATCCCATTTATTGGAAACGTAAGTCTTAACCCACTGGATAGCTCAAAATAGAAAGAAGTGTGACATCAAGGTACTTGTAAGAACTGTATGCCTTGGGACCTGTAAATTGCCTCCCTAATGCAATTGGTAAGGACCTCTATATGTGTGTTGGGCTGATGTTCACTTAGCCTCCTCCCAAGGAAAATGCTCCTGGAAGCAGACATAAAATGGGATTTTGTTATCCAGCTTCCACTAGATTGGTCAAGTATTTGAGCTGCCAGGTACTGGAAGCAAGTGGGCTGTCTGTTGTCCGTCCCACCTTCCAAAATGCCCTTGGAGTTTCAGAAGAGAACTAGAAGGATTCTTGGAAGCCTTCTCTGTCTGTATTTTCCTTCAAGGAAGTTCTGGAGAGCCATGAGAAAATAGCTGTCTCCAAGGTGGGCACCATTAAGGTTGGCAGAATGTGGGGCAGAGAATGCTAAGCCAGGAGTTGGGACTATAGAGTTGCCATGCAAAATAAGGGACAGAAGGAATTTAAGCAAGTGTTGCTCATCAAGCAAACACCATTTGCTAAAATTCTCTCATTATAAGGCATGGGAGACCTGTTCTTTATTTCACTTGGCAACTCCGGTAGCACTTTTTCTCCAGTAAAAGAGAAAGGAGGTTAAAAGAGTGATGGGTGTCAAACCCCTCTCCTACTACAAAAGCAACCCAGAGGCCTGATAAAAATGTATCTCCCCTGGCAGCCAAAATAGTCCAAATTCCAGAGTGTGAACCATTTCTCACCCCTTTATCAGACCAGGAAAGCACAACTTGCCATCTGGTTTTCCCACTCTTTGATGGGAACCCTCTCCCCCCTCTCCCTCCCTGCTTTTTGCTGCTGGGGAGACTTTGGCTGACTTCCTCCCATAGATTTTCTCAGAGTTGGTCCTTTCCCCAGCTACCAGTACATCCAATTCATAAAACATAGATCCTACTGGAATCTAAGAACATGTGCAGAGGGCCTATGGCTTACCTTACGTGATTCTAAGGACCTCCTCCACCTTTGGACGCCAGGATATTCTATTGACAACCCACCACTGAAGCTTGGTTGAATCTCAGAGCATGTGCAGAGGTCCTTTTGCTACTCTAGGACCTCTTTCACTTTTGGAGTGCAAGACATTTTGTTGATGTCATGACTGAAGCCCAGCTGAGTCTCAGAGCATGTGCAGAGGGCATCCAGTTTTCCCTAGGACCTCTGGAAGCCAGGACATCCCATTGATTCCACGACTGAAGCCCAATAAAGCCTCAGAGCATGTGCAGAGGGCCTCTGGTATTCCCTAGGCAGCTCTCTAAGAGCTTCCTCCACCTATAGAGCGCAGGACATCCCATTGATGTCATGGTTGAAACCAAGTCAAGTCTCTGAGCATACTCAGAGGGCATCTGGCTTGCCCTAGGTCCTTCTCCACATCTGGAGTCCGGGACATCCATTGATGCCATAGCTGAAGCCTATGCAGGTCTAAGAAACTCCTCCACCTATAGAGGCCAGGACATCCAATTGATGCCATAGCTGACATTCAGGGGAGCCTCAAAGCATACGCAGAGTGAGTCCAGCTTACCATAGGACCTCCTCCACATCCGGAGGCCAGGACATCCCATCAATGCCATGGCCGAAGCCTAGTAGCATATCAGAGCATGTGTAGAGATCATTTGGCTACTCAAGGACATCCTCCACCTCTGGAATCCAAGACATCCTGTTGATACCACAACTGAAGCCCAGGTGAATCTCTGAGCATATGCAGAGGCCATCCAGTTTACCCTAGGGCCTCCTCCATCTCTAGAGGCCAGGGCATCCTACTGATTCCATGACTGAAGCCCAATGAAGCCTCAGAGCATGTACAGAAGGCATCAGAGCATATGCAGAGAGCTAAGAACCTCCTCCATTTCTGGAGTTCAGGACATCCCAGTGATAGCGTAGCTGAAACCTAGTCAATTGTTAGAGCATATGCAGAGGGAATCTGGCTTGCCCTAGGATCTCCTCCACCTCTGGAGACCAGGACCTCCCACTGATGCAATACTGGCTTTCAGGAGAGCAGCCTGCCTGAGGATCTCCTCCACCTCTGGAGGCCAGGACCTCCCATTGTTTCCAGGGGTTAAGCCCGATAAATCTTCAGAGCATATGCAGAGGGCCTCTAGCATAGCCTAGGCAGATCTAAGAACGTCCTTGGCTTCTGGAGTCTCGGACATCCCACTGATGCCATGGCTGATGTTCAGGAGAGCCCCAAAGCATGTGCAGAGGGAATCCAGCTTGCCTGAGGATCTCCTCCACCTCTGGAAGCCAGGGCATCCCATTGATGTGTGGCTGAAGCCTAGCCGAGCCTCAGAGCATGTGCAAAGGGGCCTCTCGCGTCGAAGGGAGGGGGCAACAGGCCAGGCCTTGGAGAGGGGAGGGGAGTGGAGGGGAGGTGTCTTTCTCCCTGCAGCCCCTCCCCTTGCTGGCGATGGCGGGGGCCTAGAAGGGAGGGAGGAAGGGAGGGGGGGCTGGAGGGCCGTCCGGAGCCTCCCCCTTCCTGCCCGCAGTTCCCCGGGCCCGAGTCCCAAGCAAGGGCCGCCCAGATCCGCGGCGGAGCTTTGGCCGAGCGGAGCAGGGACCGGGTAAGTGCGCGGTTACCGGGTCCCTGGGAGGGGGCGATGTTTGCTTCAGCCATGGCCCAATGCCATGGGGATCACGCTTCCATGAGTCGCCAGGACTATTTGGCTAAAGACATTGCAAAGCTCCAACTCTCAGATTCCATAGTATCGAGCCCTGGCAGCCAAAGTGGTGTTAAAGTGCATTTATTCTACAGTGCAGAAGCTCCTTTCGGGGTGGGATGGAGAAACATCAGCTGTTTGGCCAGAGTTTGGGAAAGTTTGGACTGCCTGGGACGCGGATAGGACACTTTCCAAGCTCTGACGTTGAAGAACTGCAGGAGGAAAACCACCTAAGAATTCATCTATACATCTAGAATTCATGCAGTTTGGCATCCGCTTTAACTGCCCTGGCACAATGCTATAATATCCTGTAAGATATAGTTTTGCAAGGGCTTCAGTTTTCTCTGTTTCAATAAACTATAGCTCCCAGGACTTCACAGCCTGGGGCAAGGGCAGTTAAAGTGGTGTCACTGTACTGAGTTGTTGTATGTCTTTCGGGCTGTGTGGCCATGTTCCAGAAGTATTCCCTCCTGACGTTTCGCCCACATCTATGGCAGGCATCCTCAGAGGCTGTGTGGCATGGATAAACTAGGCAAGGAAAGGAAATATATATATATCTGTGGACAAAGGATTCTTGCTACACCCTGGACTCTCCATAGATAGATAGATAGATAGATAGATAGATATATCCTTTCCTTGCCTAGTTTATCCATGTCACACAGCCTCTGAGGATGCCTGCCATAGATGTGGGTGAAACGTCAGGAGAGAATACTTCTGGAACATGGCCACACAGCCCGAAATGCATACAACAACCCTGTGATCCCAGCCATGAAAGCCTTCGACAACAAACTGTACTGATTCTGCAGTGTCGATGCACACTGAGACTTCCAAGAAGTTGCTGTTAATGGGCCCTTCCACACAGCCATATAGCCTAGAATATCAAGGCAGATAATCCACAACATCTGCTTTGAACTAGGGCCCCTTCCACACAGCTGAATAAAATCCCACATTATCTGCTTTGAACTGGAATATACGGTAGTGTGGACTCAGATAACACAGTTCAAAGCAGATATTGTGGGATTTTCTAAGTTATATAGCTGTATGGAAAAACCCTGGGTTATCTGAGTCCAAACTACCATATAATCCAGTTCAATGTGGTTTTTATACCACTGTTTGGAAAGGGCCTATGTTTTATTTGTTCTTTAAGAGCTGAAGTGTCTTATTTGTTTACTTCTCCCTACAGAGTGGTGGAATGTAGGAATTTGTTTAAAATGACCTTTTTCTCAGGATGTATTTTTCCCTGGATGTACAGAAGAGTCTCACTTATCCAAGCTAAACGGGCCGGCAGAAGCTTGGATAAGCGAATATCTTGGATAATAAGGAGGGATTAAGGAAAAGCCTATTAAACATCAAATTAGGTTATGATTTTACAAATTAAGCACCAAATCTTCATGTTATACAACAAATTTGACAGAAAAAGTAGTTCAATACGCAGTAATGTTATGTTGTAATTACTGTATTTACAAATTTAGCACCAAAATATCATGATGTATTGAAAACATTGACTACAAAAATGGCTTGGATTATCCAGAGGCTTGGATAAGCGAGGCTTGGATAAGTGAGACTCTACTGTATTCGAAATTTAAATTGAATGAGGAATGAAAACCAACATTATCCTCAATAGTGTTGAAGTAAGTCTGACATGAAGGCACACAACAACAAATTACGAGCCACTTTGCGTTTTCTCACAGAGAGAAATAGCAGGGTCTAAACAAACACAATAACAACTAGCACTGCAGTAACAGAAAACTTGAGCTCTGATTTGGAAATAGAGTTTATCCATCTCCTCTCAGGCCCCATCCACATGGTCATTATATTGCAATTGAACTGGATTATATGGCAATGTAGACCAGGCATGGGCAAACTTCGGCCCTCCAGGTGTTTGGACTTCAATTCCTAACAGCGGGTAGGCTGTTAGGAATTGTGGGAGTTGAAGTCCAAAACACCTGGAGGGCCGAAGTTTGCCCATGCCTGGTCTACACTGCCATATAATCCAGTTCAATCTGCATTATATGAGTCTACACTATATGACAGTGTAGATGGAGCCTTAGTCTTCTCTTTCCATTGCTAACTGTACACATTATGGTATGGTATTCTTTATCAGGCTTGGTATTCTTTATCAGGCTTGTGCTTTATCAGCACAAGGCATTTCATTTCCCCCACATGAATCACTGGGTTATTTGAATTGCTAGAACATTGTAGGTTTGTTTGGTATACATTGTTATAAGTTTTTATTTTGAAGCTGGAGTCAGTAAATTTGTATTGACTTTAGCTCTGCCCAAAATTGCTTCCAACTCTAGCCCCATCTACACTATCATTTAATGTAGTTTGAAATTGCATTATAAGGTCAGTATAGACTCATAATGCACTTCTGTGCAATTAAACTGCATTATACTGATATTCTAATGCAATTTCAAACTACATTATATAGTAGCGTAGGTGGGGCCTCTAATTCCAAATCTTCAACACAACCCTGTTGTGTATTAATTTATACATAAAGGTTTGAGCGTTGGACAATGACTCTGGAGACCAGAGTTCGAATCCCCATTCAGCTATGAAACCCATTAGGTGGCCTTGGGCATACTCTCTCAGCTTCAGAGGAAGGCAATGACAAAGGTATTGCCAAGAAAACCTTGTGATATGTTTGCTGTGTCTCCACACCGGGCACCTTTGAAAACTGGTTAGGGGATTTGCCATATGTTGAATGTTTTTATATTGTGGAATGATATTTTAAATTGTAAGTCGCTCAGAGCACTCTGATGGAGAGCGACTGATTAAGAAATAAAGTGAAGTGAAGTAAAAATATCAGAGGAGGAGGAGGAGAAAGGATGGGTGTTTGGGGCAACTTCTTCTTCTTCTTTACTCATTCAGTCATTTTCGACTCTTCATGACCTCATGGACCAGTCCATGCCAGAGCTCCCTGTCGGCTGTCGCTGCCCCCAGCTCCTTCAAGGTCGAGCCAAGTCACTTCAAGGATACCGTCCATCCATCTCGCCCTTGGTCGGCCTCTCTTCCTTTTTCCTTCCATTTTCCCCAGCATCATGATCTTCTCCAAGCTTTCCTGTCTTCTCATGATGTGGCCAAAATACTTCAGCTTTGCCTCTCGTATCCTTCTCTCCAGTGAGCAGTCGGGCATTATTTCCTGGAGGATGGAGTGGTTAGATCTTCTTGCGGCCCAAGGCACTCTCAGGATTTTCCTCCAACGCCACTGTTCAAAAGTGTCTATCTTACTTCGCTCAGCCTTCCTTATGGTCCAACTCTCGCAGCCATAGGTTACTATGGGGAATACCATTGCTTTCACTGTGCAGACCTTCGTTTAGGGCAACTAGTTGATAGTTTATAGAACCTCAGTGTTTACAAGTAATCTCCCAGGGTTGTTTCTTCTGGGCATTTGTGGTTATTAACCTTCAGACCAGAGCAGAAGCTTTCAGCCTCGAGGCTCTGAGCATTCCTGGTGCTTCATAATGTCCAACGCCTGTGGTTTCTCTTCCATTTCCTTTTGGCCTGTCTGACTTCTTTGGAAACAGCCTAACTCCGAGTGGGCTTTGGCAACCATCCCACATGTCCTTTCCAGGGTGAAGTTGGAGGCAGCCTGCAGTATTTGCCATCGTTCTACAATACTTTACTAAGAAGAGAAGTTTGGGAACTCATCCCTAAGAGAAGAAATCTAGAACTCTAGAACTAAACTAGAATTATTTTTCTTTCTGTATGTACTGAGAAGGACTGCTGAGTTTTATTGTCTCTTCCTCCCCCCACGCATCCAATATGGAAGAGAACCAACAATTATTTTCTTTCTTTAGCTTTTGGGCCAAAGCTTATGCCAGCTCTATTTGGTTGCATTTGGCTCATACAGGGAAGGGCTCAGACAGTCTGTCTATATGTCGTGCAGAGATGACAGGATTGGTTTTCTGGATCTCTCTTCTCTAGCCTTCCTGGACCATAGCATTTCAGGTCTCGATCCTAGAAGCATGTAGAGCATATGTGTTCAATACTGGCTCGTTGCCTTCCATTTTGTTCCAAAAGCCACAATCGCTGGGCGCCTGGCTCCAAATTAAATGCTGCTCAAGGAGCAAAGGGCTCTTTCCTGTCTCTTAATTGGATCAGGAATTCTGGAGTCAAGGGAGAAAAACCCTGTTCCTTTTTAAGTGCTGCTATGATTGCCAGAGGAAAAACGCAGGCTGCATGTAGCCTTTGACACCCCTAAGTCTTGATCCAGAAACCTCCCAAGACTCCACCCCCCAAATTAAAAATAACTGTGCCACCTTTAGATAATTCTTCACCAAAAGCATCCAAAATTACCCCAAACTGGTCACAAATGCAGATCCCTTCACCAAAGGCTTCCAGTATTTTTTACTGGCCATGGGGGCTCTGTGTGCCAAGTTCGGTCCAATGCTATCAGAGTGCTCATTGATTGCAGATGAACTATACATCCCAGTACCTATAACTCCAAAATGTCCAAGCCAATTCCACTCAAAACCCACCAGAATTCAAATTGGGGCATATTGGGTATACATGCAAAATTTGGTCCAGATCTGTCATTGTTTGGGTTCATAGTGCACTCTGGATCTGGGGAAAATTCACCTTGATTTGCGGGAGTTGTAGTTCACCTATATCCAGAGAGCACTGTGAATCCAAACACCAATGGATTTCAACCAAACTTGGCACACATACCTGATATGCCAAAATTTCATTACTGGAGGGGTTTGAAGGGAACTGACCTTCCTTTCTGAGAGTTATAGTTTACCCACAACCAGAGAAACTGACCTCGATCGATGATGGACCCAGACCAAACTTGGCACACAGAACCCTATGACTAATTCAACCTACTGGAGGTGTTTGAGGGAACCAACTCACCATAGTGGAAGTTGTAGTTTACCCTACAGCCAAAGAGCACACTGAACCCCACCGATGATGCATCCAGAGCAAACTTGCCCAACATAACGAACTTTAATATTGATTGAATTTTTCAAGGTTAATCTGGCATGATGTGAGCTGTAAGTTCACCCACAAACTTATGCATATTGTACAATTTTTTTAAAAATGACTTTTTCAAATAACCCGGGCAATGCCAGGTACGCAAGCTAGTTTACACACACAGACACACACACACACACAAAGGAGAGGAGATGAGCAGAACAGGAACATTTTAAATGGAGTTGAAAAAGTAAGAGGGCAGAGGTTCTGCCAAATCAAGATATTTGCAGGATATGTGGAACTTTGTATTATATCCAATCTGCAGTAATTTGAAGGCATTGAACAGGTTTGGGAATCAGGTAGCTTTCTGACTAAATTGTATGTGACCCTTAGTCTCCACTAGGTGTCCAAAAGCCAAGACGCTTTACTCTTACTTTAATAATGCATTCTTCCCCAGCCAGGGACAGTAGGCTGATCCATCCAACTGAGAACAGTTTGTTGGAAAGGTCACCCCAAAGCATTAGCTATTTGCAGTTCTTTCTGTTTGGGGTGGATGAGGATGCCTGTGTCTTTATGTGGCTCAAAGACATACCGTAGTTTATCACATAATAATCACACTTTTTCTATTTTTCCGGAAAAAAGAAGGGAGTGACTATTACACGAGGAATAATACTCACACATACACACATCTTACCTTTCTTTCTTTCTTTCTTTCTTTCTTTCTTTCTTTCTTTCTTTCTTTCTTTCTTTCTTTCTTTCTTTCTTTCTTTCTTTCAAGGCAAGGCAGTTTACAAAACCTGAATGGCGTTCTTTGGAGAAAGGAGGAAAGATCTGAGTTCCAGGGACCTCCATTTTAGTTTTTTTGAACTGCCTTGCCTCAGAGGAAGGAGAAATATAGGAGAGAAGAGTGAAGCTTCAGAGACCTTAAATTTACATTTTTAAAATTGTCTTCCTTTTGGAGAAATAAGGGTGAGAGGGAGGGAAGGAGGGAGAAACATCCCAAAATGGGGGTGCAACTATTATGTGATGAAATATGGTATTTTGTTGCGTGCCTTCAAGTTGTTTCTGATTTATGATAACCTTATAATGGGGTTTTATTGGCAAGATTTGTTCAAAGAGGTTTGCCTTTGCCTTCCTCTAAGGCTGAGAGAACATGACTTGAGCAGGCCCACCCAGTGGGTTTCCATTGGTTTTCTTTAATCATGTCAGAAGCGACTTGAGAACATACTGCAAGTCGCTTCTGCTATGAGAGAATTGGCCGTCCACAGAGATGTTGCCCAGGGGACGCCCAGATGAGTTGCCATCCTGTTGGGAGGCTTCTCTCATGTCCCCGTAAGCTAGAGCTGACAGACAGGAGCTCACCCTGTCTTGCGGATTCAAACCAGCAACCTTCAGGTCACCATCCTAACCTTCAGGTCAGCAGTTCAGCCGGCACAATGGTTTAACCCACTGCACCACTGCAGCTCTGGCAATGGTTTCCATACAAACTGTGGACTCTAGAATCATAGTCCAACACTGATGATAGCTACCTTATGATAGCAGTCTTTGAATGAAAGGTAATCCGTAACACTGGAAGATAAATTTGTTCCACTGAGGCTGGCTTAGCTTTCTAAAGATAGCACTTTACAACTGAGTTTAAAATGAACATCTTACTCATCTAGGGATGCAGACATGTTTTGTACCATTTCCTGTGCACCCAGAATATGAAAACTTTATAACTGTTTATATCGACACTCAAATAATCCTGCCCCACCATGGTTCCGAGTGTATGGAGAACCAGGACTCCACATCTGGCTTGGGAATAGCAAGGAGTGATATTTCCCTCATGGTGTGAGGAATGAAGGAAGGATGTGCTCTGAGCTGGCGACAGAGGGACGTCCGGCCAGGAGCACCAGGGGCTTATCCGGGCCCAGAATTAGCAACAGGATGCTGGAGAGCAGAGGGTGGGGTCAGGCAGAGCCTTAAAGTGTGGCAAAGGTGTGTGTGTGTGTGTGTGTGTGTGTGTGTGTGTGTGTGGCTTTGACCTGTTTCTTGCTCCAATGGTTATCCCCAGGGTTGGGAAAATGAGGCTGGTATTTGATTTTATAATGCCCCAAGTTACTCCCTTTTTCAGATCTGGGCCCCCATGGTTCTTCTCTCCCCTTTATATGTCCAGGAGACATATGCAAGATGCTTAAACTGAGCCTGGAACGTTTTGGGGAATGACGGTGTCTCTGGGGATGTGCAAAGTATTTTCAACACTAGTCTCTGATGTAACTGTTAATTCAGATAGCAAAGAAAAAGGAAGGGTCCTTCTTGCCTAAGTGGGGTTGGAAAGACGGGGACGAATGTCCCACCCTGGACATTCCACAGATATATAAACCCCACTTGCCTAGTTTCGAACAGACCTCACAACCTCTGAGGATGCCTGCCATAGATGTGGGTGAAACGTCAGAAGACAATGCTTCTTGAACATGGCCTTACAGCCCGAAAAACTCACAGCAACCCAATATGGGGGGTCATTTGCAATCACTTGGCATGGAGGTAGGGCAAAAAGTGATGTTTGCCAGTGCTAAACTTTGGTGCATCTATATACATTGTATAATTAATGCTGTTGAAATCACTTTAAATGCCATGGCTCAGTGCTATGGAATCATGGGAGCTGTAGTTTAGTGACTCACCAGGAAAGACTAAAGATATTGCAAAGCCATAGTTCCCATGATTCCATGTAGCAGTAAGCCATGGCAGTTAAAGTGTGGTCAAAGTGGATTAATTCTACAATGTGGATGCTCCCTTAGCTGGTTTCCAGTGTTTTATCTTATGCATAGACATCCTGTGATAATGCGGCAAGTCTCATTAAGAGTCACATCTACTGTTTTGACATGGTGAGATGTATTCCACACTGGGCATGCATATTCAGCAGCAGGGTAGCAAAGCGCAAGAGCAGATGTCTTCACTGTGTCTGGTTGTGATCCCCAGGTTGTGCCAGTCAGCTTTCATATGATATTATATCTAGCACCCACTTTTTGCTTGATAGTCAAGCAGTCCTTCTTGTAAGTCAGAGCACGATCCAGAGTAACTCCCAGGTATTTTAGCGTGCTGCAATGCTCCAGTGGCATTCCTTCCCAGGTCATCTTCAGATCTCAACATGCTTGTCTGTTCTTAAGATGAAAAGCACACGTCTGCATTTTAGCTGGATTAGGATTCAGCTGGTTTTCCCTGTAATAGCTTTTCAAAAGAGCTTTTGTTCAACAATTTCTTCAACTGTAAATTGTATCAGAAGGTGAGAGACTTCTACCTTGGTCCATATATCAAACAGACAATGTACTGGGAATCTCACATTAGAACAACATACTTTATGTGTGGCCAAGACCCCAAAATCTATATATATAAAAGGATAATGAAATTTCGGCCTAGGACAAAACAACAAAACTACATATCCCAGAAAAACTAAACTTGGCAGCACAATCCCTCATCCATGCCTCTACGTTCATACAACAAAAAGAAAAGAAAAATAAAGTCCTAATTAGAGGGAGAGGAATAATTGTTTTTATCCAATTGCTGCCAGTTAGAAGGCTAAGCTCTGCCCACTTGGTCTCCTAGCAACCCACTTAGGCCAAGGGATCAGGCAGAGCTAGGCCTCACTTAGACCTCTTCCACACTGCCTATAAAATACAGATTATCTGATTTGAATTGGATTATATGGCAGTGTAGACTCAAGGCCCTTCCACACAGCTATATAACACATTTATAATCTTATATTATCTGCTTTGAACTTGATTATGTTGACTCCACTGCCATATAAACCACTTCAGTGTGCATTTTATACAGCTACTAGCTGTGCCCGGCCACACGTTGCTGTGGCGAAGTCTGGTGGCATGGGAAATAAAGTATTGAGGAATTGGTGGTAGTTAAGGTAAAGGGTAAACGTTTTCCTCTGACATTAAGCCCAGTCATGTCTGATTCTGGGGGTTGGTGCTCATCTCCATTTCTAAGCCCAAGAGCCGTCGTTGTCCGTAGACTCCTCCAAGGTCATGTGGGATGACTGCATGGAGCGGCGTTACCTTCCCGCCGGAGCAGTGCCTATTGATGCACTCACATTTGTATGTTTTTGAACTTCTGGGTTGGCACAAGCTGGGGCTAACAGTGGGGGTTCTCTCCACTCCCCCAATTCAAACCTGCAGCCTTTCGGTCCAGAAGTTCAGCAGCTCAGCGCTTTAACACGCTGAGCCATCAAGGGATATTATTTCCTAAAGGTTGTGAATATACAATATTTCTGATTGGTTATTTTTGTCTGTTGGAGGCAAGTATGAATGCTGCAATTAGGAAAAATGATTAGGATGTAATGGCCTTGCAGCTTTAAAGCCTGGCTGTTTCCTCCCTGAGTGAATTTTTTGTTGGGAGGTGTTAGCTGCCCCTGATTGTTTCCTGTCTGGAATTCCCTTGTTTTCAGAGTGGTGTTGTTTGTGATATTTTATGTGCTTCTGCTGTCTGTGGCCCTGAGAAAACAGAGGATTTGCCAGACTTTGATGATGGGAATACTTTGTTGGGAGGTGTTAGCTGGCCCTGATTGTTTCCTGTGTGGAATTCCCGTTTATTTACTGTCCTGGTTTTAGAGATTATATTGTTCTGCATTATTCTATCCCAGTAATTATTTCATATTAAAGTAGAATCTCACTTATCCAACATTTGCTTATACAATGTTCTGGGTTATCCAACGCAGTCTGCCTTTTCATAATCAATGTTTTTGCAGTCAGTGTTTTAAATTCATTGCGATATTTTAGTGGTAAATTTGTAAATACAGTACAGTAGAGTCTCACTTATCCAACATAAATGGGCCGGCAGAATGTTGGATAAGCGAATATGTTGGATAATAAGGAGGGATTAAGGATAAGCCTATTAAACATCAAATTAAGTTATGATTTTACAAATTAAGCACCAAAACATCATGTTAAACAACAAATTTGTCAGAAAAAGTAGTTCAGTACACAGTAATGCTATGTAGTCATTACTGTATTTATGAATTTAGCACCAAAATATCACGATATATTGAAAGCATTGACTACAAAAATGCGTTGGATAATCCAGAATGTTGGATAAGCGAGTGTTGGATAAGTGAGACTCTACTGTAATTACTACATAGCATTACTGCGCATGGAACTACTTTTTCTGTCAAATTTGTTGTATAATATGTTAATTTGTATAACGATTACCTAATTTGATGTTTAATCGGCTTTTCCTGAATCCCTTCTTATTATCCAACATATTCACTTATCCTGCCGGCCTGTTTATGTTGGATAAGTGAGACTCTACTCTATATTCCTAATCTTATATTATCTGCTCAGAACTGGATTATATGAGGCCCCTTCTTCACAGCTGTATAGAATGCACACTGAAGTGGATTATATGGCAGTGTGGAGTCAAGATAATCCAGTGCAAAGCAGATAATATAAGATGATAAATGGGTTATATAGCTGTGTGGAAGGGCCTTGAGTCTACACTGCTATATAATCCAGTGCAAATTAGATAATCTGTGGAAGAATCCTAAATGAGGCCTAAATCTGCCTGTCCCCTAACTGAAGCCTGGCTGTCCCTTGGCTGGTTGCTAGGAGACCAAGTGGGCAGAGATTAGCCCTCTAAACTGGCAGCAATTGGATAAAAAAAATTATTGCTCTCCCTCTAATTAGGACTTTATTTTTCTTTTCTTTTTGTTGTATCAACCTAGAGGCGTGGATGATGGGTTTTGTTGTCAAATTTCGAGGTTGGGGGGGCCTGTACTTTTGTTGTTTTGTGAGTCGCCGTGATGCCATCACTCTTTTATATATATAGAAGATGTAGAAGGGGCCTCATATAATTCAGTTCTTAGCAGATAATATAAGATTATAAATATACAGTACAGTCTCACTTATCCAACATAAACAGGCTGGCAGAACTTTGTATAAGTGAATATGTTGGAGAATAAGGGATTCAGGAAAAGCCGATTAAACATCAAATTAGGTAATCATTATACAAATTAAGCACCAAAACATCATGTTATACAACAAAGTTGACAGAAAAAGTAGTTCCATGTGCACTAGTGCTATGTAGTAATTACTGTATTTACAAATTTACCAACAAAATATCACAATTAATTTAAAACACTGACTACAAAAACATTGACTACTAAAAGGTAGACTGCGTTGGATAATCCAGAACATTGGATAAGCAAATGTTGGATAAATGTAATATATTCTACTGTAATATGAAATAATTACTGTGGTAGAATAATACAAAACAATACAATCTCTAAAACCAGGACAGTAAATAAACAGCAACACTCTGAAAGCAGGGACATTGGGAATTCCACAAAGGAAACAATCAGGGCCAGCTAGCACCTCCCAAGAAAGGATTCTTCTGAAAGGAAGCTGAGAAGGGAGTGAAGCAGTGTGTATTACCAAAGTCATTATTATTATTATTATTATTATTATTATTATTATTATTATTATTATTATTATTATTGTGTTGCTGTGAACCGTGAAAATGAACACAATCGGGCTCCAAGTATTCAAAAACACTAAAATCAGAATATATAAAAATTACTGTGGTATAATAAAACAGAACAATACAATCTCTAAAATCAGAACACTAAATAAATAACAACACTCTGAAAACAAGGGAATTCCAGACAGGAAACAAACAGGGCCAGCTAACACCTACCAACAAAAAATTCACTCAGGGAGGAAACAGCCAGGCTTTAAAGCTGCAAGGCCATTACATGCTAATCATTTCCCCTAATTGCAGCATTCATACTTGCCTCCAACAGACAAAAAAACCAAACAATCAAATATTGTAGATTCACAAGCTTTAGGAAATAATATCCCCTGATGGCGCAGCGTGTTAAAGTGCTGAGCTGCTGAACTTCTGGACTGAAAGGTCGCAGGTTTGAATTGGGGGAGCAGAGAGAGCCCCCACTGTTAGCCCCAGCTTCTACCAACCCTAAAGTTCAAAAACATGCAAATGAGAGTAGATGAATAGGTACTGCTATGGCGGGAAGGTAACTGCGCTCCATGCAGTCATGCCACATGACCTTGGAGGAGTCTACGGACAACGCCAGCTCTTTGGCTTAGAAATAGACATGAGCACCAACCTCCAGAGTCAGACACGACTGGACTTAATGCCAGGGGAAAACCTTTACCCTTTACCTTAACTACCACCAATTCCTCGATACTTTATTTCCCATACCACCATACTTCGCCACAGCAACGCCTGGCCGGGTACAGCTAGTATGATATATATGTTCAGTTTTATCATATTTATTTACTGTATTGTTATAAGTGTATTATTTTAACTGACTATATGGAGTGTAATGAAGTCCTGACAAGTCTTGTTGTTTGGTTTGGTATTGTGATAAGGGCTAATAAAAAAATTATTACTATTACTGTTCAACCATTTCAAAGGTCCCTGCTTGAGCGGTGATGGCATGATCATCAGCATAGATACAACTCTCTGTCCCTTTTGGCTGTGGCTGATCATTTGTGTAAATGTTAAACATTGATGGAGCAAGCATACTGCCTTGAGGCAGGCCATTCTACGCCCTACATCTTTAGCCTGTATTCCACCACCTGACACCTGTAAGGACGAGCAGCATGTAATGAAAGGACCAAGGCATTGACATCTCTGGCCCATCCTCTGTTTGGATATCAACCTGCAATACAATGACTTAAATCAAGAAATAGCTTCCTAAGATCTACAAAGATATTCTCAGGAACACCTCAGCAAGCGAGAGGCCAAAAGTGGCAGGCTAAAATCTGGAACCTCAATCAGTGGCTGACGCCAGATGAAAGACTCCCTCCTGAGCACACAGAAGACTGGATGACTTGGAAGGCGCTGAGCAGACTGCGCTCTGGCACCACGAGATGCAGAGCCAACCTTAAGAAATGGGGCTACAAAGTGGAGTCCACGGCATGCAAGTGTGGAGAAGAGCAAACCACAGACCACATATTACAATGCAGTCTGAGCCCTACCACATGCACTATGGAGGACTTTCTCACAGCGGCACCAGAGGCACTCCAAGTGGCCAGCCTCTGGTCAAAAGAAATTTAGTATAATGCCAAGTTTTTAACTTTGTTTGTGGTTTTTCTATACATTATAAGTGTATTTTCAATTTGCTTCTGACATGATAAATGCATATCCTGGCAATCCCAATGACCTGTACCTTTTCTCTTTCCCCTGCTTTGCTTATTGCAGCCTCTCAGCCTCTTTCTCTCCCCCCTTACCCATTGCTACTGTTTTTTCCTCCAAAAACTCCACCCTAACTCTCCTCCCTTTTGTTCTTGAAATGTGTAGAAAAACACTTGGAGGAAATGCATTCCAAGAAGGCGCTTCCTTCCATTCTAGAAAAAAAAAGGAGTTATGGGCAAACCCATATCCTTCCCTTCTCATAGGTGGAGGGGAGCTGATCTTTCAGCAAGAGGCATGGGATTTGGGAAGAGCTGCTTCTGAAGAGAATGGCATGGCTCTTTTTTGTCTGGTCAGAACTTTCCTGAGTCTGCACATTTTTTTGGCCTATATTCAGTTACCAAAAATAAATTAAAAGATGACTGGGAGAAAGGGAAACTGACAGATTTCTTCCATCCGTCCTTTTCTGACCACCTCACTTGTTATGATGCCATTAACTCTTTACTCAGCCAAACCCACCCCCGTCATTGCATTTACTTGCTCTCCCCCCCCCCCCGAGTTGCATTCTGACTGTATTGAATTAAACTTATTCCACCCAGAGTGTGTCAGCAAATGTGGTGGTGTTGGTACTAAATCCAGGCATAACGATGGCTGGGGAAGCAAATGGGATTTGGCCAGAGTCTGGAAAAGTTTCTTTTTGGACTGCAACTGCTAGATTCTGTCATAGAAAGCTGCCCATATCCCAAGTCAAGGTCTTGGTGTCTTTCTAGCTCGGTGTTGCCAACTTTGACTGGCAGCCAAGACTATCCAGGATATATCTCTTAGCAATAGTATTACTACTACTTCTACTCTTAGAGGTCATTCTTTTTCTTGTCCTACTTCAAGGGTGAGTAAAGTGTAGTCAGCTGGCCATTAATTTGTAGTTCATGGGGTCTCCTAAGGCTCTGAAATGCTCAAAGGATGCATATAAGGAAATTATTTTTACCATGCTTGGAGGCCTTTTGGACCCTGCCAAACCTCCCAGGGGTCAAAATGTATTTTTTACATGTTTTTACTTCCTTAAAGAGCCACCCCATTGGTTTCTAAGAGCTCAGGAAGCCTCCCAAACATGCCTCCCTGTTTCCTAGAGTGCTACGTCTTAAACTGTGGGTCTCGACCCCAAAGGGGGTCCACTTTGCTCAGTGTTGGAATCCCGAAAAAATTGGCAACAGTGAAAGGTTTCTGAACATCACCTAGTGGCTGTTGTAGAAATTTATATGAATCTGTTTTGCAGTGTTTACAGTGGATACTGCAGAAGATGCTTCAGGTGGATATCATAAAAAGGAGAAGCATACTGTTTAGCAAGACTTGCAAATGCTGATTTATTATCAGTAAAATATCTTATCAGTAAATAAGGGGAGCTGCTGTGGTGCAATGGGTTAAACCCTTGTGCCAGCTGAATTGCTGACCTGAAGGTTGGGTTGCTGACATGAAGGTTGCCAGTTCAAATCTGCGAGATGGGGTGAGTTCCCATCTGTTAGCTCTAGCTTGCGGTGACATGAGAGAAGCCTCCCATATATTACATCCGGCCATTCCATAGGTAACGTCTCTGTAGACAGCCAATTCTCTCACACCAGAAGCGACTTGCAGTATGTTCTCAAGTCTCTTTTGACACAATAAAAAATCAGTAAATAATAATAATTAGGTGCCACCTTGTTGTGGTGGGGGGCTTAACTGCTCCAATGATGCTGAGAGCTGTGCTGGCAGTAGTGTAACTACCGGCAGGTCCAACCAAGCCAGAGAGGTTTCAGCTGAGGAGTGGAACTAAGAGCACCTAACCCATTAGCATTATGGAGAATCAAACCAAAACGAAGTCTAAACTGGTTCGGTCGTCGCCCAGGATAAAAGGACTGTGGCGGATGCTGCTGATTCTGGACATCCATCGACAAGTGGGCTACGGAATGGCTGACCAATGAAGATTCATAATCAGAAACAAAGTGTTCAGTGAAGTGAACTCGAAGAAATCCAGAAAATCTGCAAAGCAAATTACCATCAGGTCACAGTACAGACAGCAGCAGAGACTCCAGCAACACTTGGAATGGTGGAACAGATTGAACCAGAAGAAAGTGTGGAGCTTTTGCAAGAATCTGAAGAACCAGCACTTGAAACACCTGTTGAATCACCAGGAACCTTGACAGCAAGACAACAAGAGCTCAAGGATAAGATCATGGCTCATGCTTCAGCAAATGCAACAAGAAAGCGGCTCCCAACTCTAAAAACAGTGCCCAAGAGACACCTGGCGCCTCTCATGAAAGATGTGAACACAGTAATCTCCACTGTCCAAATAACATCAATTGAACAAACAAACCAGTTTGCCTACAGTGCAGCAGTGATAGTAACAGAAGAGCTCGGGCTCCTACAACCAAGGTAGCCCCAAAGGAAATCGACTGGAAAACCAAAGTGCAAGGTCAAGCTAGAGTTGAAAATCAAAAAACTTAGATCAGATGCAAGTAACCTGAAAAATATGAAAGAGAAGAAACTGAAGAATGACAAAATCAAGCAATACCTGATCAGAAAGTACTGGCTGAACACCAGAAAAATTGAAGAAGCTTTGGAAATCGTGAAAGAACAAATTACAGCAATAGCCAGAAAAATGGAAATATATGAAGCCATCATCCAGTACAGACAAAATCAACTGTTTCAGTCAGACCAAAGACGGTTCTACCAGAGTCTGAACCAAACAACAGACACAATAACCATAAAGCCAGAGAAAACTGCAACAACGAAATTCTGGAAAGAGCTTTGGGAAAATAATAAGACCTACAACAAAAACGCTGGGTGGATAAAGGAGTTTGAAGGAAAATTCTCACAGAACAAAATGGAACAGATGGAAATAACAACCGAAATGATCAGCAAACGAGTGCAAAAAGTCAAGAACTGGACATCGCCTGGTTGTGATCAACTTCATGGATTTTGACTCAAACATCTGATTAGTTTACATGGGAAAATGGCCCAACAATTCAATGAGATGCTGCAGAAAGGAAGTATAAGTGAATGGCTAACAACTGAGAGAACATACCTGATATAAAATGATCCAGCAAAAGGAGCAGCACCAGGAAACTACAGGCCAATAACATGTCTGCCCACTATGTTTAAACTACTGACTGGCATCATAGCTGACAGAATTCAAGACTATCTTGAAGAAGAAAAACATCTTGCCAGATGAACAGAAAGGTAACAATTGGAAAAGTAGGGGCACAAAAGACCATTTATTAATTGACAAAAGGATTCTGGAGAACTGTAAAAGCTGAAAAGCTAATCTTCACATGACGTGGATTGACTACAAAAAGGCCTTTGACTCACTCCCACACAGCTGGATCATCAAGTGCCTGGACGCCATCGGGATTAGTAAAAATGTTGGCACCTTTATTGAAAACATGATGGAGCACTGGAAAACTGAACTGTTTGTTGGAAATGAAAGCTATGGACTTGTCAACATCAGAAGAGGAATTTTCCAGTGAGACTCTTTGTCCCCTCTGCTTTTCATTATTGCCATGATCCCTCTGATAAAGTGTCACCAGCCAGAGGCCTATAAATATCTGGGCATATTACAGTGGGCAACATCAAGCATGAACATGTGAAAACTGTGGTCAGCAAAGAATACACACAAAGGGTCAGAAAATTCTCAAAAGCAAGCTCAATGGAGGCAACACCATCAAGGCCATAAACACCTGGGCCATACCTGTCATAAGATATACTGCTGGCATTATAAATTGGACACAGGCGGAATTGGACAATTTGGACAGAAAAACAAGAAAACTCATCACCATTCATCATTCACTGCATCCTCGCAGTGATGTTGACCAGCTATATCTGCCTAGAAGATCAGGTGGCAGAGGACTCTTACAAGTAAAAAAAAGCAGTCAAAGAAGAAGAACATGCCCTGGCAGAATATGTAAAGCAAAGTGAAGAACCTGCTTTGATTGAAGTCAAAAATCAGAAACTCCTCAAAGCACAGCAGACAAAAAACCAGTACAAGAAAACTGCACTACAAACTAGAGCCGACAGCTGGCACAACAAAACATTGCATGGAAAGTTCCTTGACAAAATTGAAGGAAAAACTGATAAGGAGAAGACCTGGCTCTGCCTCACGAATGGGACCCTGAAGAAGGAGACAGAAGGCCTAATCCTTGCAGCCCAGGAGCAAGCCATCAGAACAAATGCAATTAAGGCCAAGATAAAAAAAATCAGCTGATGACCCAAAATGCAGCCTGTGCAAGGAAACCAATGAAACCATTGATCATATCCTCAGCTGCTGTAAGAAAATCGCACAGACAGACTACAAACAGAGGCACAACTATGTGGCCCAAATGATTCATTGGAACTTATGCCTCAGGTACCACCTCCCAGCAGCAAAGAACTGGTGGGATCACAAACCTGCAAAAGTATTGGAAAATGAGTACACAAAGATACTGTAGGACTTCCAAATCCAGACTGACAAAGTTCCAGAACACAACACACCAGACATCACAGTTGTGGAAAAGAACAAGGTTTGGATCATTGATGTTGCCATCCCAGGTGACAGTCGCATTGACGAAAAACAACAAGAAAAACTCAGCCGCTATCAGGACCTCAAGATTGAACTTCAAAGACTCTGGCAGAAACTAGTGCAGGTGGTCCCGGTGGTGATCGGAACATTGTGTGCCATGCCAAAAGATCTCAGCTGGCATTTGGAAACAATAAACATTGACAAAATTACGATCTGCCAACTGCAAAAGGCCACCCTACTGGGATCTGCGCACATCATCCGAAAATACATCACACAGTCCTAGACACTTGGGAAGTGTTCGACTTGTGATTTTGTGAAACGAAATCCAGCATATCTATCTTGTTTGCTGTGTCATACAATGTCGTTGTGTCAATAATGTAAGGTATTATTTTATTTATTACCCTCCTCTCCTTATACATTTTTTTATATTTATATGTATAGGATGAAAGAGTTGTAGGTGGGAAAGTTTAAGAAGCCTTGTCCTAGAGGGCATTAGGTGGCAAAAACAAGCCTTTTAGTGGTAACAGAGTTTGACCATTCAGGATCTCCTGGGAGGTTTATGTGGCCCCCTAGACTTCCATATTTTTCTATTCCCATCTTGCCTAATAGTATCTCCTCCAAGTATTAACCAGACCTGACCTTGCTTAGCTTCCATAATTAAAGTGTACTCAGATTGGACATGATGTTCTTGGTGGACTGGCTGGACTCCCAACAGTATCTGTGGTGGGGCTGAACCCTTTGCCTGAGTCCTCCATCCCCAGTTCTTGCCAATCCATGCCTTGGTTGTGTGTCGTCCCCCTCCCCCAAACCTCTGCCACCGCCAGCCATTTGCTGAGCCTACAGAATGCCTGGCATTCTCCCACTTTCTTGCAGCAAGGGACATCTTGCTGGTGACGCTGAGCAGGCAAAGGGAGGAGGGGAGACCTGAACAAGACGTTTATTGTCTTGCTTTCCGAGTGGGAGCGGATCTCTCTCTGCTGTCTTTCATGATCAGAGTTTGTTTGGATGGGGTGGGGAGGAAAAGAACAGAAAAAGCCTCCCTTGCAGAAATTTCACCTGCTGGCACCTACAGATTTCAGAATGCTCTAATGCTAAACAGGACTGACTGTATAGCACTAAAGCAGTGTAGTGTGATAAGGATCAAAGCCTGTTGCCTGTCAGATCAGGGAATGCATGCTGTCCCCAACCCCTGACCCTGTGTTTGTTCCATGCATTGTATTTACAGCCTTTTTAGTCCATCCATTGTCATTCCTGCCCCTGAGCAGGATTCCAGTCTTGGTTGAATTCAGTCTGACCTCTTCTGATACTAAGGGTGCAGCTACACTGTAGAAGTAATACAGTTTGACTCCACTTGAAGTGCTGTGACTCAATGCTATGAGACCTCAATGAGGCACTAGGACTCTTTGGTGGAGAAAGCTATGTAAAACTACCAAGATTACATAGCATTGAGCCATGGCAGTTCAAGTGGTGTCAATGTGCATTAGTTCTACAGTGTAGATCATCTTAAGAGACCTTTCTGCTCCAGGCTAGGTGTCAAGGAGGAGGCATTAGCCTTTCCCCAAGACTGCCCTGTAAGGAGCTGTGCCAACAGCCGCCCGGCTCCTTCAGGGCTGTCTGAGGAGGTGTTTTCGGAACAGTTCCCAGAATGCTGGCAATGCCTCTGCGGACTACACCAAGACGCAGCACCCCTTTGTCTCCTGGGCCCTGGGAATGTGCGGCATTGAGCCGTGACCTTTTGGGGAATGGCGTGGCGTGGGTCCCCGCAGTCCGGGTGTGGGAATGAAATGCCACCCATCAGCTTCAGCCATGGGATTCCACCGGGAAGGGAGGGATGCAGAGAGGGAGACGTTGGTGGATTTTGAGCAAGGAAGGAGAGAAAGAAAGAACAAAGGAACTAATAGAAAGTCATTACATTGTGGGGTATAGAGAGATGAGAAAGGGCTCATCTTAAAGAGTCTGCGGACAAGAATACTGGTGAGAGGGGGAAATGACACTGCCTTCCAGAATCTCATTCAAGTCTCTTTTCCTAGTAGTGCCAAGACTTTCCATGCTATGCAATATTGGAAATAACTGCACCCAGTCTCTGAGCACATATCCCTTTGGAAATAATTGGCAATCATTACCTTATTGAGAAAGAAAAATGCTTTCATATCTGTTTGGCAAATGTGAATCTCCATGAACATGTTGAGAACACCTTTTGAAAACCACTAGTCAAGGAAAGCATGACCTTGTTATAAGTCAACCATTTACAAGTGATATTCACAAGCATTCATGTAATGGCACACAGGGCTCTCATCTGTTAGACAGAAGAACTATGTCTTTGAACTGCCAAGGACAAAGACATGCCACTGCAAAAACGTATTTGATTAGCAGATGATGGTTGTTTCTTTGAAGGTGAAATTGCAGTTGTAATAGCCCAAAAGATATACACTCCCTTGAATCCTCTTAGTTTAAAATATGCCTCAGAGATTTTAAAAAAGTCTTATTTGAAAAAATAACATATCTTGTTCACTCACAAACATCTTGTATTACTTACAATACAGGCACATTTCTTATTTAAGGTTCAGTTATAGATAGGATGTAGTTCTCTATGTGCTGAGTACTGTACATAGGGTATTATTCTTAATCAATAGTCCATAGTCTTTAGGTATAGTTGTACTCCCTGAAGTCCAAACAGCAACATGCATCCACCTCCGCTGAGGTGTGAATCAGACTGACTACAAAATGGAGTCCTGAGTCTGAACATGCTCAGTACAATCACATGTCTATAACTGCTCCCACACCAAAGAGGTACAGTTAAACTGGCAAAAACATATACATAGAATATAGGTTAGCAAATATATACATTAACAAATAAATAGTGAAAGGCTTGGGAGGTTTCTGTTTCCAACATGCAAGGGGCTGGAAGAGGATAGAGAGCTGGGAGCCATTATTAGAGATAGAGAGACTGGAAATTGGTTCGCATGGGAGAGGTAAGTGATTGTGGGATGGGCATCCCACCCCTATAATGCCATATCTCCCTCATATGAACCAATTTCCAGCCTCCCCGATGACACCTCATCTCCATTAACTAAAAAAAACTAATGATGTGCTCTCCTTCCTACAGCTGCAGAGGGCCTCCCACCAGAAAGCAATGTGTTCAGGACTAGACAGCTGTCAACAGTAAGTACTTCCCTCTCAGTTCGCTGCACTGAGCTGTGCTTCCATTTTGGAGGCAGGGAACTGAAATTAATTTAACTGGGTTCATAGTGCGCTTTGGATGTAGGTGAGCTATCAGCATTAATTGCCTGTTTTGTAAGCCGCCCTGAGTCCCCTCGGGTGAAAAGGGCGGGGTAGAAATGATGGAAATAAATAAATAAATAATAACTACAACTCCTATAAATCCTCTCAAAGCCCTCCAATATTTTTTCTTGGTGATTGGGGGTCTGTGTGCCAGGTGAGTTCCAGGTCCATCATTGGTGGAATTTAGATTTCTCTTAGATTGTAGGTGAACCTACATCCCAGTACCTACAACCACTATATATCATGGTGAATTCTCCCCAAACCTCTCCAGTATGTTCAGTTGCTGATCAATTCCTCTGTGTGCTGTGTGCCATAAAAAATAATAGAAAGGGGTTAAGTGAGAGGCAGTGGGCAGGGTCATAGAAATTCCACACCAACTGGGATGTCTGTGATGGAGGAAAAACAGAAAATCGAGGATGAAATTGTCCGCATATGAAAGCCTTCACTTGGGGGGGGGGGGGGTAGGCAGTACGGTGTTTGTGGAGGACATTGGCAGGTCTCTTGGACATGTTAATGGTACTCGCTATAACCTGCAATGTCATTGGAAGGAAAGCCATCGGTGTCTCCTGAGTAGTGGGAGCTATAGCTATTTGTGGAAGTGGGAGCTTGTCTTTGTAAGTGGACTCCCCAGCCACAAACATACATATTTTGACTTTTATTATGTGTATAGATAAATAGCCGGATGTGTTTCATCCACGATCTATTTGCATGGCCTTCTTCAGCCCCTAGATGGGAATTTTCAGAAAGGAGGCTCTTGAGAAGTTTTCTTAATGTTTCCTTGTTTTCTGTCCTCTCCAGGTAGTAGAGCCAAAAGGGAATGAGCAACCTACCCAAGTCCAGACTCCCACAAGTTCCCATCCACACCAGTCCCCAGAGGAAGCAGCAGACCCGGAAAGAGCTGTAGGTTTGGAAGAGGACTGGGTCAACAGAAGGGAGTGTTTTTCTGCATGATCTGTTGGTTGGGGACAAGGCTATCCATGGTTATGAGCCAGAAGGGCTCTTTATTGCCTCTAGTACCCAAAACAAGAAGACTCTCTGAGTTATGATGGCTGGGAAGCACAAACCAGAGGATGCAGTTGCCGTGATAAATCCACTTTTTCAAATGCAGTACTGGGTGATATTAAGGCCTCAGGCATAATACATATTTATACAGTTGTGGGAATGAGATAGTATGTAATACCATCAGAAAAATGCAAATCATAACCCTTGCCCTCAAGCATCAAAGATGCAGATCTTTTAGATTTTTACCAGGTCAGTTATTGTTGATGTCCCAAAAGGCAGTTCTCCAGGGTTCAAAACTTTCTTGGAGAAGGTTATTGTTGCCATATGTGAATTAGCATGTAGGCTGTTAGGAATTGTGGGAGATGAAGCCCAAAACACCTGGAGGGCCCAAGTTTGCCTACGCATGTAATATATTGTATTATAAATAATACATTATTTATTATAATGTATTATTATACAATGGTTTGGATATGCTGTCTACCCGGGATGGAGAAGGCCTTAACCACTTTGAACCCTCTTCCAGGCCCAAAAAGAAAAGCTCCATGAGGAGCTGAAGCGAGTTCTTCAGAGGAAGGGCGAAAGCCAACGAAACACCGAAGAGACTGTGGCTGGTGAGGAGGAGGAGGAAGAGCCACCATTACTGTCTTTGAGTCCTCCAAGCGAGATGGAGGCCAAAGTCAGTGCCATGGAGGTGAGTCGGTTGTCACAATCATCCCAGGACCTAACATTTCCAGGCAAAAACCAAAGATCTAGGCATGGTGATATCATAAGCCTTATGTGTTGAGTACCAGCCACTGCTGCTCATGGCATGTCATTCAAACACCACCACCCCTCCTCACTCTATATAAAATTTTGCAAATCACGGCAAACCTTGGAAAATTGTGAAAATAATTCAATTGCATGCAGCTGTTTTCCCTTATCCAGAGCTCAGCCTGCGAAGAATTTACACCCTTTTCTCCTGGAGGCTTCAAAGCCAGAAAAGCAATAATTTGTTTTCTACCAGTGAACTTTTTTGCTAAAATAAACCCCTGCTTTGAACGCAATGAAAGCATTTTTGCAGAGGAAACAAGGCATTTGGGGACAAATATACTGGGTTTTTTACTTGTTTGTCTACTTGTGTTTATTTCTGTTTTAATGTTTGCATATTTGTATATTTTAAATTGTATACAAATACTTTGATATCAAGCCGCTTTGAGCCCCTTCAGGAGAGATTATTAACAACAACAACAACAACAACTAGTCATTTGACTAGTTTCCAATAGACCTCACAAACTCTGAGGATGCCTGCCGTAGATGTGGGTGAAACGTCGGGACAGAATGCTTCTGGAACATGGCCATACAGCCTGGAAAACAGCAACTAAATAATAATAATAATAATAATAATAATAATAATAATAATAATAATAATAATAATGATGATGATGATGATGTTGGGAGGAGGGTTTTCCACCTCCCTTAGTATAAAAAATTGCTGAGTGTGAAATATTATAGGAAAGTCAATCCTTCTGTGGGATTCTCAATAATCTGAGATGATTTTCCTGTCCTAAATTGGAGAACTTCTTTTCACATCCCTATTATCATATCTGCATTAGAATTAATGTTCTATCCCTAAGAGTAGCCAGCAGGCAAGAGCCCCATGATTAAGTGTCCAAATGGCCACTGGCTGATCCAGTTGTCCTTCTGGTCACTGTTGCTCCAGGCAGGACTAGAGCTTCCTTTACAAGCTTCCCTTCACTTCTTCCCCTGTAGAAGACCATTGAGACCTCTGAATTGCTGGAGATCATTGTGGAGACAGAAGCAGAAGCTGGGGTCAGCGGGATGAGCGTGGCCGGAGGCGGGCGG
Organism: Anolis carolinensis; assembly: GCF_035594765.1. Taxonomy (NCBI): domain Eukaryota; kingdom Metazoa; phylum Chordata; class Lepidosauria; order Squamata; family Anolidae; genus Anolis; species Anolis carolinensis. The sequence continues at coordinate 10,997,814 of NW_026943821.1, read as the reverse complement.
GATGGCCTCTTTGTGAAGGATGTGCTGAAAGACTCTCCAGCGGCACGGGCACTGAGCCTCAAGGAAGGTGAGCAACCATAGAAAAGTCAACCAGGAATGAAAGATCAAGCATAAGTCAAGGTGGGCAGACCTAGGCCCGAAGAACAGGGATCCATACTATGACCACCTCCCAGAATGCCTAGAGTTGAAGTGTTTTCTGTAGCGCAATATGGGTTGGGAAATAGGTGGGAAATGCCCCTTCTGTCTGAATGGTAGGACATTGCCCTGCCTTAACCCCTTCTGTTCTGCAGGTGACCAGCTCCTTAGTGCCAGAGTATATTTTGACAACATAAAGTATGAAGACGCCTTGCAGATCCTGAAGTGCGCTGAGCCATACAAGATCTCCTTCTGCTTGAAACGGACGGTGCCCAGTGCAGATGTCTCCCGCAAGCCCGGCACCTCCACCTTTGAAGTCAGAGGCCCCAAAGCAAAGATAGCCAAGCTGGTAGGTATCAAAAATCCCCGCCAGGCCTTGGGAGCTTGGGAGCTAGTCATTGTTTCATAGTTTCCAGGGAGTGAAGTTCACTTGGGTGAGAAGAGGTGGGGCTTAGAATTTGAGGTTTCCCTCATCCATTGTAGAGTGGCAGCAGCTGATGCACTGGGTGGCATTGGATGTGAATTAGGGATCATGACATCATGCAATCCTAAGAACTGCATAGGAGACTCCAAAGACCATTTGGTCCCATCCACTCTGCAAGAGCAGGAAAATACTCCTGAGAATCTCAGGCCTTGGAGGAGAATCGAATTCTCCTGGGCTTTCCGTAGATGCCCACACTCCTTTTCCCATGGCATCGTTATTGGTTTCTCAGATTAGGTGTGGATTTCCTTTGTCTGAAAGTGTCTGAAACATGCTGAACAAAAATGAATAAATTGGTAAAGGTAAAGATTTTCCCTTGACATTAAGTCCAGTCATATCTGATTCTGGGGGTCACCATTTCTAAGCCGAAAAGCCAGCGTTGTCCGAAGAAACCTCCAAGGCCATGTGGCCGGCATGACTGCATGGAGCACCATTAGCTTCCTGCTATTCACATTTATTGATCTATTCACATTTGCATGTTTTTGAACTGCTAGGTTAGCAGAAGCTGGGGCTAACAGCGGGAGCTCATCCCGCTACCCAGATTCAAACCGCCAACCTTTCAGTCAATAGTTCAGCAGCTCAGCAGTTTAATCCGCTGCACAATCAGGGGCTCCATGTAACAAAAAAAGAAGTAATGTTTCTTTTTTGCCTAACCAACTGAAGAAAGTGAAGTATTTTATTGTGGAGGGGTTTTTCTTTTTGATGAGCACTTCTGTGAAGTGCGACGGTTTACATGCTTCCCTATGAGCCCAAATTGGCCCAGAAAAAGAATCAGGTGTGTATTCTCCAGAAGGTGAGACACAACTTTCCACAGTAAGGACATCACTTGTTTCTTTGTCTCCCTGGCAGAATGACTCACAGAGCGCTTTGGTTCTTTCCACAGAACATCCAGAGCCTGTCATCTCTAAAGAAGAAGAAGAAAAAGAAGGTGACAAAAGGTTTGGCAAAGGACCTGCAAGAGACAGCAGACCTTCACGGCAGCAGGGACCTGGCTGGTGGAAAACTGGAGATCGCACCAGTTGACGTGGAGTTCTCCCTGCCCAAGTTTTCCAAGCTGCGCAAGGCCAAGAGTGCGGGTGAGGTGGCAGTCGCTGAACCAAGCCCAGACGTTTCCCCCTGGCTGTCATCTCTGGAGACTAAACGCCGAAAACTGAAATTCCCTAGGCTGAAGGTTAAGGAAGCAGCAGCTGCCGCTGCAGCAGGTAGAACAAGAGTCGAAGTACCTGAGAGTCATCTGGAAGTGGGCCTGCCGAAGGTTGCCATCGGGGTGAAAGCTGCTACCAAAAAAGAAGGTGAAGGGAAGGTGTCCAGGTTCACAGTCCCATTCACCAAGGCTAAGAAGGCTAAAGAAGAGGCAAGGAGCAAAATAGAAACTGGGTTCCAGGCCCCTCAGGTAGAACTTGACCTTCCCTTGCCTAAAGCTGGGCCTGGCAGAGAGTCACCCAAAACTGGTGCCAAAGCAGAAGATTTCAAGATTCAAGCACCTCAGATTGGGTTGCCCAAAATGGAGGTGGTGCTGCCCAAAGTAAGTACTGTAGGGATGGAAGTACTAGAAGGTGGTCTCCAAGCAGGGCTGAAGCTCCCCACGGCAGAAGTGGCAGCGCCTAAGATAGATGTAGACCTCAGCTTCCCCAAACTGGAAGGCTCATCTCCCCCAGAGGTTGTCCCCAAAGGAGAAGGCTTCCGAATCAAAGTCACCAAGTTTGGTATCTCTGCGGAAGATGTCAAGCTGAAAGTGCCCTCGGCCAAAGCCCCAGTCCTAGAAGTCTCCCTGGAAAAAGACAAGGTGAGATCCAAAGATTTGGCGGAAAAGCTGACAGCAGGAGTGACAATGCCATCTTTGGATGTGGAGGCCCCATCCGTGGAGCTAGAGCTCCCCCTGCCCAGAGGGAAAGCTGAAATGAAAGCTCACAAGACCAGAGTTGAAGTCCCAGATATCGCCGTCAAGGTCCCCTCCATCAGCTTCGGCAAGCTGGTCTCCAAAGCCCCAGAAGAAGGGGAGAGCAGATTGCCTCAAGTGGAAGTCAGTCTTGGAAAACCAGAGAGCCCCAAAATAAAAGCCAAAGGCCCCAAGATCCAAATTCCGGGATTTGGGATTTCCTTGGCAGAATGCAGGTCAGATAGCAAAGAGACTGTTTCCAAAGGGGCAGCAGAGAGTAAGGTGACATTTCCAGGGATGAAGATGCCCTCCCTTGACATCTCGGTCCCCAAAGTCAGTGACATGCAACTTCCAAAGGCCATGGGAGAACTGGCTGCCCCCTTCGATCGGGCAAAGTCTCAGGAGGCTGCCGAAGAGCCTGGCTTCAGATTCCAGGTGCCCCAAGTGTCACTTCCCAAATTTGACCTTCCTGCCAAGGCGACACCTTCTCCATCCCTCCTAACCCACACCAAATTCCCAAAGCCAGAAGGTGATGTGAGTGTGAAAGTCGGTGTCCCAAAAGTGGATCTTGTCTTACCTGATGTTCAGCTTCCCAAATCACAGTGTCAAAAATCAGAATTGGACATCTCAGTGGAGGAGCCCAAAGTAGAAATGGCTGTCCCCTCAGCCAGGCTGAGCTTTCCTTCCGGCACGGTGCCGGCATTAGGAATTGGCCTGCCCAAAGTTGAAGTTGGCTTGGATTTGCCAAAGGTGGAAAGAGAGCTTGTAGTCTCTGAGCCGCTGCCACCCAGGGACCATGAGATGAAGCTGCAGTTCCCCAACTTCGGGGCTGTGAACAAAGACCTGGGGGTGGAACTCAGTGTCCCCACATGCCAGCCTGATCAGCTGGAGATGGAGCCAAGCGTGAGGACCTTTGAGGGGCCAGATGTCAGCGGGATGGTCGCCAGAATTCCTAAAGTGGATCTTGCTTTGGGGAAAGAGTTGCTAACAGCTGAAGGAGAGCGGGGCCTAGAGATTGGCTTGGACCTGAAGGAAAAAATCTTGCCAAAGATCAGCTTAGGACAAGCAGGCTTGGCTGCGGGAGCCAAAGTGAAGCTACCCTCTGTAGAGATCCCGACTATCACTATCCCAGATGTGACCATTGAGAGCAATAAAGTCCTCGAGGCTGAATCAAAACAGAAGTCTCCTAGATTTGCCCTCCCGAAGTTCAACATTTCTGGCCCCAAGGCCCAGAAAGTGAGCCCAGAGGCAAAGTTGAAAATGCCAAAATTTGGAATCTCATTCCCCAAGTCCAAATGGGGAGCAGAGGTGGAAAGCCCCAAATTAGCTCTCAGCGTTGAAGGGAAGGCTCCCAAAGAGAAGTCTGAGCCTCGGGTGGGTTTGGATTCTTCTGAAAGCAGGATGAAATTGCCCACTATGGAAGTTGAGGTGCCCAGCATGGCTGTGGACATCAGCCTTCCCTCAGGGAAGACAGAGGAGTGGCCTAGTAAAGAAGCTGCAGGCCCTTCCCCTGAAGTTGGTATGGACCTCCCAGATGTCAAGCTGAAAATGCCCAAATTACTGTTGCCCAGATTTGGGGCCAAAGGCAAAGAGGGGGATCTGGAGCTCAAGGGCCGGGAGGCAAAGCTGCCAGAGAAAGAGGCCAAAGCCAAAATGCCCAAGTTCAAGATGCCATATTTTAGCATGATGCGCAGAGATGTGGAGATCTCAGGCCTAGAAGCAGAAGCAAAAATCAAGAAAGATTCCAAAAGTCCCAAGGAGAAAGGTCCATCTGTGAAGATGCCCTCTGTGAAAATGCCAACTCTGCAGCTGTCCTCTCCTAAGCTGGAAACGGATCAAGGGAAGCTGCAGATCCAGGCTCCAGAACTGGGAGTGAAAGTCCCCCAGGTAGAGCTACCCAGGATTAGCACCAAAGATGGCAAAGCAGAGGGAGGGCTGCTTATGGGGTCTGAGAGTCCCACCTTCAAGGTTAAGATGCCATCCCTAGAGATTGCTGTGCCCAGCCCCAGAGTGGAAGAGGAGCTGGAGAAGCCCATGGTGGACGTCTCAGAGGCTGACATCAGAGGATATGAGGGAGAACTAAAGATCCCCAGTGTGCCTTCCATCTGCATTTCTGCCCCCAAAGTTGAGCTGGACATTGGTCTGCCCACCGCTGGCCCCGACGAGTCCATCTCACATGGCGCTACAAGTGCAGATGCCAAGATCAAGTTGCCAAAGGTGGAGTTGCCCAAATTTGGTAAGGGTGAGGATGGTGGGGTAGTGGAAGCAGGAGTACAGCTGATGGGACACAAGTTCAGCCTTGGGCGAGAAGGGGAGAAAGAGCCGGAAGGAGCAGCAGAAGGCCATATTCTGGGCTCCAAGGTACGGATGCCCAAAGTAGACATCTCCTTGCCCAAAGCTCGGCTTTCTGATGCAGAGCTACCCCTAACTGAGGGAGAGGGGGTGGCTGAAGGAACTGAGGGTAAATTCAAGATGCCTTCGGTTGGGCTGCCAAAGTTCTCCACCCCTAAAATGAAGGCTCCTGAGGTAGAGCTTGACATGAGTTTGGAAGCAGCAGGGAAAATGCCCAGGGTCAAAGTGAGCAGTCCTGCCATTAAATTGCCCAAATTTGGGGGTTCCAGCTCTGATGGAGAAGGGGAGCCTGAGGTGGATGTGCCCAGGGTCCCACAGCTTGAGTTGAAAGCTCCCAAACTCCGAGGCAGTGCTGAGATGCTGAGCCTGGAAACTGGGACGAAAGAAGCCAAGATCAAGATGCCCTCACTCCCCATTGGCTTTGGTCTAGGCAAGGCAGAAGCTGAGACTGGGCTGGGCGTTGATGATGGCAAGTTCAAGTTGAAATTCCCATCCTTGAGCATCTCCAAGGCAGGCCCTGAGTCGAGCACAGATACTCAGCCCCTCTGCCCTCCTGCTGAAGAGGCAGACTTCTCTTTCAAAATGCCCCAGATTGCCCTGCCACATGTGGGGTTCTCAGTGGACTACGAAGGGAGGAAGGAAGCAAAGGAAGAATTGGGGAAACTAACAGGTATGACTGATCTGGAAGTGGATGTGGGAGGGTTTGAAGGCAGGCTGAAAATGCCCAAAATCAAAATGCTGGCATTTGGCACACCAGGTGCCAAGGGAGACACAGATGTGGCAACAGCTTCTCCTCCAAGACATCGACGGGGCTCAGGAGAAGGAGATCTGGACGAGAAGAAAGCAGCCTTCAAGGTGCCTGGTGTAGAGATTTCAGCCCCAAGCCTCAAAACCCACGCTGAATATGATGTTGAGGAGACCCAGCTCAGGTATGCTGGCTCTCAGGAATTGGAAGGGGCCAGTAAAAGAGGCCGCATTGGCAGCGATGGTCGGAAGAGCCCAGTAGGCAAAGGAGAGGGAGCCAGTGCTGATGCAGGGAAGAAGTATAAAGTGAAGCTCCCCAAATTTGGACTTTCTTTGGCCAAAGCAGGATTTGAAGCTGAGGAAGGCACCCCAGGGCAGGAATCGGAGACTAAAGCCAAAAAACGCATGTTTGCCCTGGGAAGGTCCAAGGCAAAGGGTTCCGAGGGTTCCCCCAGCCTCCTTGAGAGAGAGGAGGAAGGGGATGGCAAGGGCATGATGGCCAAACTCAAGCTCAAACCCTCTTTTGGATTATCTCTCTCCAAGCCCAAACTGGGGGTGGAGGTCAATGGAAACCTGGAGGAGGCTTCCTCCAAGCTCAAGGTGCCCAAGCTGGGCTTCTCCACAACAGAGGAGAGCGCCCAGCAAAATGGGGAACAAGCTGAAGTCTCGCTGCAGGATGGGTCCCAAGAGAGCAAGGGGAAGATGGGCAAAATCCGTCTTCCTCAAGTGGAACTGTCATCCCCCTCCAAGGTGGCTGAAACTGACCACGAGTTGAACCTCAAGCTGGTGAGGGCAGAAGAGACCAAAGAAGATACCCATGGCAGTGGTGGAGGCACCTTTTCAGCCTTGAAGTTCAAGTCACCCAAGATCACCTTCTCGGGCTTCAAGAAACGGAATGGGGAGATGGAACCAGGAGCTGTGGTGTCTTCCGCTGCCCGAACAGAGATGGCTTCGTTGGAAATGGGCGAGGCAGGGTCCAAGGGGGAGAGGTCTCCCAAATTCCGATTCCCTAAACTGGCACTGAGTCCTAGATCCCATGGGGTTTTGGAGATCACCCCTGAGCATCCAGAGGACGAAGCACGGTTGAAAATCAGGCTGCCCGATGTGGGTTTCTCTGGGGAACTTAGCTCTGAGGAGCCGGGCTTGGAGACCAGGTTGGGAACGGCAAAGGTTGGGACCAAATCAGAGGGAGGGGCAGTGTCTTCAGTGTGAGGAGCAAGTGAGAGTTAGCCTGGCAGAGTTGTGCCGACCTCTCATTTTTCCTTTATAATGTTTAGCACTAACAGTAGTGAGGCAGGCTTGGCACCAGCCAGGAGCAGATGAAGGAAGAGAGAAAAACATTTGGGCATGCTTCTGTTGCTTGTGTCTCTCCCAGCATGTTCCCTTTAACATCCCCTTTCTGGAGGCCACCGAAGCTCCATGCTTAGAAATTGGTTTTTTTTCTCTCTCTCTCTGGAAAATCAATGTGAATAAATTCAAGTCCCATCCTTTACTGTCTTATTGTCAAGGGCCTGCTTCATGCCAACCTCCAAGCAAACTTGTTTCCTCCCTGAACTGTGTTTTCACCCCTTCATTTCTGTTGTCTTCCCTTGTGAGTTTTGGGACCACGTTTGAATTTCCCTATCTTTGCCTTTGGAAACAGGTGACTTTGGGAAGACTTGGTTATATGTTACAGAACTAACTTAAGAACAAGGGGGGAGGTGTGTGGTTTTGTGAGCAGAGTGAATGAGGTATCTAGAGAGGAGGAAGTGGTGGTCAATAACAAAATGTTCTTCCTTAGAAAATTATAGAGTTAATGAGAATCCCAGGGGTCTTCGAGTCTAACCCCTTTCCAATACAGGATCTAAAATAGATAAGATGTTGGAGTGGAGGTGAGCCAGAAAATGGAGGGATGAGCAGGTCTGAGACCCAGGCTTAGTTGGACGACAGAAGCCAATTCAAGGGAGTTTTGAGCAAAGACAAGGCTCCTAACTGACTGGGAAATACTGTATCCTGTTTAATCTTATCCTCAGTTGACCCAGAAGAGCCAGGGCTCTTGGGTTCCTGTGGGGTTATTGCTATGCTTTGTTTTTAGGGTGATTCAGAGGTTGAGCTAGCAGTGCCAAAGGTTGCCTGGGTGCAAAATGAGAGCTGTTTTTCTGAACCAAGAATCTCTGTTATCTACACCCCCTTCCATAGATCGTTCTCTCCATTCTCAAAGTCCCGTTGCTGCCTCAACTCTCTCATCTCTCTTCCTCCTTCCTTAACAACACAATAAAACATCATAGACCATTAGCACCATGCAATTTGTGCCCATATCTTCTCCACATTACCCTAGAGAAAACTGGAATTTTCAGAAGACGTTGCTTGTCAAAGCAACTAGGTCACAAGTGACATCTGCTGAAATTCTCTCTTCAGCACAATCTTGAAAGAGACAGAAGCCCCTTTTAACTTTTAGTCTGGGCAACCCTAGCTAAAAAATTGACATAGATCACATAACTGTTGTTGTCGATGGGAGTTTTTCATCTCTTAGTTAAGGAATAAAAAAAACTTTTGGATAGTTTCCAAAGAAGTAGCCCTGTTAGTGTAATGCAACTTTAAAAATATGCTTTATTCCTCAGGCTTTCCTGTCACTCTGTACTGCATCCAAAGAAGTGGGATTATATCCACAAGAGCTCATGCTAAAACAAAACCCAGCTAGTCTTAAAGGTGCTGCAACATTCCTTTTTTTGTTCTCTTTGTTTTCTTTTTTATGGAAGTTTGGGAGAAACGCAGAGAATTTTCTTTGGGATATGAGAGAGGGATGAGGGTGGAAATGAGAGATTTTCAAGATCCCTTATGTGTTCCTACCAAAAACAAAAGGCACCTTTGCTGTGCCAGATTTTCAAGATGGTGGTTTTCATCAGCAGCCCCAAGTGTATTTCATTTAGATTGTAAAATATTTTACTGGTTTGGAGAGAGGGGGCGACCCATTGCATTTGCTTTTCAAGAGAAGCGTGTGAAATGCAGTGGTCACATTAAGGTGTTTACATTTAGGGCAGAAAGCAGTGTAGAGGGATTTGGGAGTGACAAAGGATCTGTATTCCTTCAAGCGAGTAAGGGGGGGAGCGAGGGACAGAAATATTGTCTTGTCACTCTGAGATGTACAGAAATCTTTTGTTCTAATTGTTAACTACTTCATCCTGCCGTGATGGGCTTTCCTATAACTTGCCGCTAAAAGAAAAATCCCAGTAACTGCCTCTTTGCCAGATTGTCTGTTGAATTAATTACCTTTTAAGTGAAGAAAGACATTACACTGTATCTCAGATACACTATACTACTGCTGCTTTTGTTTTGTTTTGTTTTCTATTCTGGGTTTGAATAAAAAATTAATATGTGGACTGACGCTGCTGCTATGTGTGTTGTCTTTGCCCATTGTGCTGGCAATGTAGGCGAGAGCAAATCAAGCCTGAACTCTCACTAGAAGCTGCGGTGACAAACAGAGGCTCTCACACTTTGCACACATCATGAGATGACATGATTTATTAGATGGTATTATAATTCCTCTTAAAGTGGGAAACGGTTGGAAAAGAGGAGGATAATGCCACAAATTGACCCACAGCCTAGAGTTTGCCAGACATAAGCAAGAAGTCCTTGAGGTCTCATTCATAAACATAAGTCATAGAGCACAGTCATAGTGTTTGGAGGGAACACAAGGGTCATTCTAGTTCAGCCCTCTGGCATGTAGTGAGAGCACTCTTGAAAAAGACCTATCCAACCTCTAGTTATAGGCCTTCAAAGAAAGATAATCCACCACTCTGCAAGGCAATTTCTTTCACTATCAAACAGCTCCTACACTCAAGAAGTCATTCCTAATGTTTAGGTGGAATCTCTTCTAATGCTAGCAGCAAAACACAAGCTTATTCTCTCCTCCACATAACATTATTTCAGATATTCAGACGTCAATGACAGCAAATAATTACTGTATATACTCGAGTATAAGCCTAGTTTTTCAGCCCTTTTTTAGGGCTGAAAAAGCTCCCCTCGGCTTATACTCGAGGAAGGGTCCTGGCCGGCTTCTATTCAGGTCAGCTTATACTTGAGTATATAGGTATTCAGAGGTGGACAGTCTTATCTTATTAACGTCTTATTATTATCTTAAATTACAGTTTTATATAAATATTCAAAAACATTTAACCTACTGATGCCTCAAATAATGCAATTTTGTTAATATCTATTTTTATTTTTGAAATTGACCCATAGCTGCTGCATTTCCCACCCTAGTCTTATACTCGAGTCAATAAGTTTTCTCAGTTTTTGTGGGAAAATTAGGTGCCTCGGCTTATATTTGGGTCGGCTTATACTTGAGTATGTACGGTATATGATAATGGGGAATAGTTATCCTCTGAAGTGTTTAGTTACGTATGTACATATACAATACACATCTGTTCTGCTTTAATACGGTCCATGGAGCTAGAATTTTTTTGATATGGTACAGACAAGGAGCAAAGCATTTATGAACTGCTAGATGTGATGGCTTGCAAATATTGGTTGGACCTTGACAACTTAAAACTCTTCACTTTCTTTTGGTTGTCCAATTCCCAAGTGCCAAATTTAAGGCAGGGGTGAGATCTATGCCTCTTTTGTAATGTTAAGATTGGAACCACCAGCCTAAGTCAACATATGGTCTTGCTGCCAAACTCCCCCTGCCCAAATCTTTCTTGCAGAAGAAAAAAGACACCCAAGTGGTGGTGGTGGGAGGGGGGGGGGGGAATGACATCTGAGAAGTTGGAAGTCATTTGTCCCAGCTCTTCTGCATAGAGGTAAGGAAGAAGGAAGGTTGCAGGATGAATGAAAAGAGGGATCTGGAGAAGACAACCTTGTGATGGCGGGCGAGACAACTAGGCTCATACTTTAACTTTGGTTCAGTGCCTCCTCTCTTGGAGCCTTCTGGTAGCAATGTTGCAATTTCCAGTGCCTCCAATTGCCTTTAGATAACCTCCATCAACCCATTATATCCTAAGAAAATGTTCAAAGGAGCAACATGTCACCTGTCAGGTGCAAATCCCATCCGCTCTAGCCAATAATTTGGAATGCTAGGAATTGCAGTCCAACAACATCTGGAAGACTGTTGTTCCCACTCTTAGTGCAAGATAAGGAAAGTGAAAATATCCAGACTATGATGCCAGTTCACCTTGCTTTACATAGGTCCTGTGTAACCTATCACAAGATTTTCTTAGTAAGATGTGTTCACAGGACATTTGCCCTTGGATTCCAGTAAGGCTGAGACAGTGTGATCTGCCTAAGATCGCCCAATGAATTTCCCATGCTTAACAGGGTTTGAATCCTGCACCCACAAATTCCTAGTTCAGTATTCCTTCCACTAACCCACATTAGCTCTTTTCCCTGAGGACCATCAAGTCAAGGATACAGATCTATCTGCTGAAGGTAAATTCTAAACATGGGGAAGGGAAGGGAAAATCCCATATAATAAAGGCCCACCTTCATTTGAAAACCAAAGAGTCTTCTCATGGCCCATTCATTATTGCTGCAAAGTTCCTGAGGGAAATGGCTGATGTTCAGAAGTCACCAGATTTGGGAAATATAGTCAAGAGTCATTGCATGGTGGAAACAAGGGTGCTCAGTTTAGTCTTCAGCCCAGCTTCCTATCTTAAGTGATAATCTGAGTAGGCAACAGGCCTCCATAACAGAACCTTTTTGACTTGGCAACTTTGGAACTGAGCTGACTGTTGCATCACCCATTGTTCCAGAGAAGGGCTGGGGTTCTCTTGAGTCAAAGGCGGCTGAACCTCTCTTTGCAAGAAAGCCAGTTTTGCACCCGTGTTTCTGAGCTTGGGCAAGCCCAGAACGATGGTCACAATCGAGTCGGAATCAGACTTCTATGACGTGTTTGAGATCCTGGGGAAGGGGACATTTGGGGAAGTGGTGAAAAGCTGGAAACGGAGCACGGGGGAGATGGTCGCCATCAAGATCCTGAGAAATGACTCCTACCGGAGCAGAATAATCAAGAACGAGCTGAAGCTGCTACAGACGATGGCGGAGGTGGACTCAGAGCAGTCTCACATTGTCCAGTTCCACGAATTCTTCCACGACGAGCTCAAGTTCTACCTGGTCTTTGAGCTGTTGGAGCAAAACCTCTTTGACTTCCAGAAAGAGCACAATTTTTCCCCTTTGCCAGTCCGACATATTCGGACGGTGACCACACAGGTGCTGAGAGCCTTAGCCAAGCTAAAAGAACTCTCCATAATCCATGCAGACCTGAAGCCTGAGAACATCATGTTGGTTGACCAGGTGAGGTATCCTTTCCGAATCAAGGTGATTGACTTTGGGTCTGCCAGCATCTTCAACGAGGTGCGCTATGTCAAAGAGCCGTACATCCAATCCCGATTCTACCGGGCGCCAGAGATACTGTTAGGGCTACCGTTCTGTGAGAAAGTGGACATGTGGTCCTTGGGGTGTGTGATGGCAGAGCTGCACCTTGGCTGGCCTCTCTACCCCGGGAACAATGAATACGACCAGATACGGTACATCTGTGAGACTCAAGGGATGCCCAGGACCACCCTTCTCAATGCTGCCAGGAAAGCCCACCTCTTTTTCAAAAGAAGCCAGCATCCTGAGGTGGTGAATTCCTGGCAGCTGAAAACCCCAGCAGAATACTTGGCGGACACCAAAGTGAAGTCTGTGGAACGGAGGAAGTATGTGCTGAAGTCCCTGGACCAGATGGAGACAGTGAATGTCCACAAGATGATCTATCCAGACAGTGAGGCCTTGGCCGAGTACTTTGACCTAAGGAGCATGGTGGAGCTCATTAAGAGAATGTTGACCTGGGACTCCCATGAGCGTATCACCCCCAGCGCAGCCCTGAAGCACCCCTACATTTCCACTCAGCCACTCAAGCAGAATTATGATCTCACCCAGTATTATCAGTTCTGCATGAGGAGCCTCCATGAGTCGCTCCCCAATCATGGAAAAGCGGTGGAAGAGGAAACCCAGATCTATAGCCCTATGGAAGAAGAGCACTTCTACTCTTCCCAGCAGTCCTTCAAGGAGGACAATGCTCATGGCATCCAAAGGACCACCAGCCAATTGGATGATCTGAGCATCGCTGAAGCCAGCCGGGAGGTGCCCCTGAAAGTGTGGGGCGAAGGACCTAGCGGAGGGCTCTATGAGCCTCTCTCTGGCCCCACAGAGGCTGCCTCTGGCCGGCGCAAGTCCCTCCACCAAAACTTTCGTTTGTGCCATGAGCAGCAGACCCAGCAAGAGCCCATCATGCCCTACTACAGGAACCGGCACGGGAGTCCCAAGCATCGCAAGGCATCCCACCATACCAAGTTGGACCCCCCTTTTGAAAATCTCATCCTCCTGGGACAGTATTCATTGGAAGACACACTCAGCTGGGAGAAGGAGAGCAATACTAGCACTAATTCCCTGCCCGAGTCCAATGGAAAGGAAGATCCCAACTACCCCAAAGGTCTGATGTTGTCACCCAAAACTCAGGTAACAGTTGTTGAATTCCTTCAGCCGAAGGGGACATTAAATCATTTACTTAAGAAGGGGAAAAACTCAGAGAAGTCTTTCACTTCTCTGAAGCAGCAGACCAACACTTTAGACCAGACATGGGCAAACTTTGGCCCTCCGGGTGTTTTGGACTTGAGCTCCCACTATTTCCAACAGCCAGTAGGGTTAAACCCCACTCTCTCTCCTACTCATACTTCCCTTACTTGCTCATACTTCCCTCACCTACTCATAATTCCCTCCCTTCTCATAGGGAGAGGCTGTAGCAAAAGTTTTTCAGCTGACACCTGATCTATAGCAAATACCTCATGTTGCCCAATAGCTGAGCCAACCCAAATGTAAAAGTTAGATGTCAAAGAGTTGGAAGGGACCTCTAATCCACTTCTTCATAAACAAATGGGGTCAATGTTGGGATTCTGAAAAAATTGGCAACCATAAAAGTTTTCTGAACGTTACCTAGTGACCGTTTTAGACATTTACACATCCCCCTTGTGCAATGTTTACAGTGGACTCTGCAGAAGATGCTTCAGCTGACCTTCACAAAAAAAGAGAAATCAGCCTGGTTTATCAAACCTTGCAAATGCCAATTGGTTATCAGTAAAAGTTTGATTTTTAAATACCGGTATTTACTTCATATACCTATATATACCCAGCGTCATGTGAAAATGTCTCAAGTGGAAAGGGGTCATGTGTGGAAAAGGTTGAAGAAGTCCTGATTTATATTGCCTTGTGTTGTCCCATGTGTTAGTCAACCCAAACATAAGAGTAGGAAGACACTCAAGGGCCACCTTGCTCAGTGCAGGATCTCTAGCTAAAGCAGGCATGGGCAAACTTTGGCCCTCCAGGTGTTTTGGACTTCAACTTCCACAATTCCTAACAGCCTGCCGGCTGTTAGGAATTGTGGGAGTTGAAGTCCAAAACACCTGGAGGGCCAAAGTTTGCCCATGTCTGATAAAGCATCCCCGGTAGGTTGTTGTCCAGAATCTGTATGGAAGACATCCGAAAAAGGAGACCCCATGAACTTTTCCTCTTTCTCTCCAGCAGAGAGGCCCTGCCGAAGCATTCGAGCCCGCTGCCTCTGCCATGCAAGTCGCTGGTCCCATCACTTGGCTGCCGGAGGAGGACTGGTTGTCAGACCGAGGGGCTGCCCCGCTCAAGGCCGTGCTGCACGCCCCACGGAACCGGCACCACCAGCTGCAGCCCCCTTACCTCCAACACATCGCCAGCCACCACTGACCCACCCGCAGCGGGGCATCTTTGCCCAGGCAGGACGAGGGCAGAGGCGCAGCATAAAAGAGACAGAGAGAGGGGGCACCCTGGCGGGGCCCTTCTCCTCAAACAGAGACCCTTTGTAGCCCTGAAATATATAGACTGTTCCTGGCTGCCCCCAGCTGCTTCCTTCCTAATAAAGAAAAAAACTCCTTGCTAGAATGATTTGTGAGCTGTGCAGAGAGCACCAGGCTGGATGGGGTGAGGGATCGATGTGGAGTACAAAGGGAGAGGGTCGATGGGGCCACGTGGGGACATTTTCCCCAACTAAGGGCTAACAAGTGAATTCCCCTGGCCCACTTGCAACCCATGATGCCCTCAATTGCTGCTGCATCTGTAATAAACTCTTTATCAATTGCAGAAAGCTTTTCATGGCAAATCCTTGGCAAATGCTGTGCCCCCAAGGTTTTGGCGAGCCCATGAACCCATTCATTCCTATTGGCTGCCTCTAAAATTGGAAAGAACTCCAAACACTAGGACATATCTACACTGCCCTATATTCCAGGATCTGGTCCGAGATTATCTGATTTGAACTGGATTATATGAGTCTATGGAGCCCCAGTGGCTCAGTGTGTAAAGCACTGAGCTGCTGAACTTGCAAACCGAAAGGTCCCAGGTTCAAACCCCCGGAGTGGCATGAGCGACCGCTGTTGCTCCAGCTTCTGCCAACCTAGCAGTTCAAAAACATGCCAATGTAAGTAGATCAATAGGTACCGCTCCGGCGGGAAGGTAACGGCGCTCCATGCAGTCATACCGGCCACATGACTTTGGAGGTGTCTATGGACAACGGCGGCTCTTCAGCTTAGAAATGGAGATGAGCACCAACCCCCAGAGTCAGACATGACTGCAGTTAACGTCAGGGGAAACCTTTACCTTTTTATATGAGTCTACACTGCCAGATAATCTGGGATCAGATCCTGGGATATAGGGCAGTGTAGATCCAGCCTTAAAGAGTCTCCTGCTCAATGCAGGACATTCATCAAGTGCTGCCTCAAGCCCCTTCTACACTGTTGTATAATCCAGATTATCAAATCAGATCATCCACATTATCTGCTTTGAACTGAATTATATGAGTCTACACTGCCATATAATCCAGTGCTTTGAGCACATAATCTGGATTTTATATGGCAGTGTAGAAGGGACTTCAGAAAGGAGCTCTCCATTCTGTTTTTTTAAAGACATTTGGAGACAGTGATTTATTTCTTCTTTGGGCATTCGGTTCCATTGGCGAACTGCTCTCACCACACAGACCCCTTCTAGGGGTAGCCGTGTTTGATAATAACCTGAAGGTTGTGGACTGAAATCAATTCAATGCAACTTGCCTAATAGCTACTGCCTGTCAATCCTGCAGTTGTGAATTTAGACTGCCCGAAATGGGGGTCATTTCGAAAACCTGGCAAACACTAAACATCCAAGCAATCTTAATGCAACAGATGGTTAAGGGAAGAAGAAAAAAAGAATGCGAGTCTGCATCTACACTGTTGAATTAATGAAATTTGATACCACTTTAGTTGCCATGGCTCAATGCTATGGATTCATGGGAGCTGTAGTTTCACAAGGTCTTAGCCTTAGCCTTCGCTGCCAAAGAGTGGGGGTGTCTTACAAATTGCAAATCCCAGGATTGCATAGCAATAGCATTGAGCCATGGCAATTTAAGTGGTGTCAAACCGCATTAATTCCGTAGTGTAAATACACTGAGAGAGAGAGAGAGCGAGAGAGCGCACTCCTATGTACAAGGCCATAAACTTCACTGAACAGTTTCAAACAGTGCAGTTCAGCTATATTGCATTATATGACTCTACTACACTGACTATATAATGAAGTTCCAAACTGCATTACTTCCAGACAAAAAAAGAAAAGGGAGGTGCAACACAAAATTGATTGGATTGCTGTGAGTTTTCTGGGCTGTATGGCCATGTTCCAGAAGCATTTTCTCTTGACATTTTGCCTATATCTATGGCAGGCATCCTCTGAGGTTGTGAGGTCTGTTGGAAACTAGGCAAGTAGGGTTTATGTATCTGTGGAATGTCCAGGGCGGGAGAAGAACTCTTGTCTGTTTGATACAAGTGTGAATGCTGCAATTGATCACCTTGATTAGCATTGAATGGCCTTGCAGATTCAAAGCCTGGCTGCTTCCTGCCTGCGGAATCCATTCTTGAGAGGTGTTAGCTGGGCCTGATTGTTTCCTGTCTAGAATTCCCCAGGTTTTTTAGTGTTGCTTTTTATTTACTGCCCTGATTTTAGAGTTTTTTTAAAAAAAAATACTGGTACACAGATTTTGATCCTTTTCATGGTTTTCTCCTTTCTGTTGAAATTGTCCACGTGCTTGTGGATTTCAGTAGCTTCTCTGTCTAGTCTGACATGGTGGTTGTTGAGTGGTCCAGCATTTCTGTGATCTCAAATAATATGTTTCTCCATGTTGGTTCGTCAAGTGCTCTGCTACCGGTATGGTGAATCAGAGCCTATTATTTCCGTTCCTCCCCTTTCTCAGGAAAAGAATGGTACAGTCCCAGACCGCACTTTAATGACTCCTGCCAGGGGGCGTGGCCAAGGCGGGGGGGCGTGGCTAACCTCCCCAGCTCGACCTGGCTGTTTCAGTGGCTGGGAAACCTTGAAAACTGCAGATCGAGGGAAAGAAACAAGGAAGCTGGTCGTCTGTGGGTCTCACAAGTAAGGATTGTTGCTTTGAGAAGTGGGGCAGCCTCCAACCCTTTAATACTAGCCCTGTTAATCCTCTCCTCGCCCTCCTTTGTTGCGGAAGAGAGGAGGTGCATCTACACTGTAGAATTAACCCAGTTTGGCCCCACTTGAACTGCCAGGGAATCAGGGGAGTGGTAATTTTGCAAGGTTTAGTGAATACTGGTGACTCACTAAGGTACAGATCCAAAGATTCCATCGCTTTGAGCCATGGCAGTTCAAGTGGGGTGAAACTGGGCTAATTCTGTAGTGTAGATGCACCCTAGGAGAGGCAAAGGGACTCTGGATGATCTCTATTCCCAAAGCAGTTTCTTTGTCTTCCTGGCAACAAAAGGTTTAAGGGAGGTATCTTTTTTCCTCACTATTTCCTTATACTATGCTATACTATACCAAGAATGGGCAAACTTGGGCCATCCAGGTGTTTTGGACTACAACTCCCACAATTCCTAACAGCGTCAGGCCCTTTCCTTTCCCCCCTCAGCCACTTAAGTATTTGTTTTCTTCAATACTTCTGTAATATAATGGCAACAAGCCATACTCTACTTATAGTA
Source organism: Anolis carolinensis (assembly GCF_035594765.1). Classification (NCBI taxonomy): domain Eukaryota; kingdom Metazoa; phylum Chordata; class Lepidosauria; order Squamata; family Anolidae; genus Anolis; species Anolis carolinensis. The sequence continues at coordinate 10,980,212 of NW_026943821.1, read as the reverse complement.
AAGGTAAAGGTTTCCCCTTGACATTAAGTCTGACACTGGGGGTGTGTGTGCTCATCTCCATTTGACTGCATGGAGCGCCATTACCTTCCCACTGGAGCAGTACCTATTGATCTACTCACATTTGCATGTTTTCGAACTGTTAGGTAGGCAGAAGCTGGGGCTAACGGTGGAAGCTCACCCCGCTCGGTGGATTCAAACTGCCGACCTTTCAGTCAGCAAGTTCCGTGGCTCAGCAGGTTAATCCACTGCGCCACCGCGGCCCCTACTCTACTTATACAATTCAATTTTAAAAAACAAATTTTTTTAAAAGTAATACGGTAATTGAGGGCTTTGTTTGCAGGAGGTCCTAGGCTTTGATGCTTGGTGGCCACATCTCCAGATAGGACTGTCATGGGGAAAAATACTTTGAATATGTTTTAATGTTTTTTTCCTGAGATTTTTCAAAAATACTATTTTTTTAAATCTTGGTTTAATGTTTGCATATTTGTATATTTTATATTGTATACTGATGGTTTTATGTTAAGCCGCTTGCAGGAGACTGCAAGCAGGGTATCGATAAATATTAATAATAATAATAATAATACGAAGATTTAAAGATCGAACTGCAAAGACTCTGTCACAAGTCAGTAAAGGTGGTCCCAGTGGTGATTGGGACACTGGGTGCAGTGCCTAAAGACCTTGGCCTGCACTTGAAAACAATCAGCACTGACAACATTACCATCTGTCAGCTGCAAAAGGCCACCCAACTCGGATCTGTATGCATTATTCGCTGATACATCACATAGTCCTAGACACTTGGGAAGTGTCTGACGTGTGATCTAATACAAAATCCAGCATAGTGATCTTGTTTGTTGTGTACTCATCTTGTGCATATAATGATGATGATGATGATGATGATGATGATGATGATGATGATGATGATGAAATCTTGGATGGTCAGAAGAAACCGTAGTGAGTGAGGTGGGTCCATACAAACGTGGCCAGGACACCAGAGGGCAGGTGTAAGGAGCAGATCTCATCCCTCCATAGACAGATGGACCTCTCTTCCTTACTGAAGTGGCTGCCAGGAACCCAAGAGGTCACAGTAGAGGCGAATGCTAGAAACTGTGGCCTCCCCCGACAGCCTTGAAAAGTGGTAGTTGTCCTCTTCTTTGTTGGAGTGCCAACTGGAGAGCTTCTAGCCTTGCTCTTGGCTGTGAGAAGGAGTCACCCAGCCTGTTCCTTGCTGACTCAGTGACTTCTGCTCATCAAAACAAGCTGGGTTGGGTGTGGATGCTCCTTGCCTGCTCCCTACTGATTATGCAGATCAGTGTCATGGTGGCAGAAGAGCTTCTCTTTTTGTAACTACGACAGATCTTGGTTTTCTGTTTCCTTTGGCACAAAACGGGCCTGGCTAGGTAGGGGCACAAGGGCTATTCTTGGAAGCCACATTTTGGGATATTATTATTATTATTATTATTGTTATTATCTTTATTTATAATCTGCCTTTCTCAAGGTGGCTAACAATCTCACACTTTCGTCAAGTTTAAAAAGCGCAATACAAAGTGTAAAGCTGTCTTTGTTTAGGAACACACTTCAGGGACGTTGACAGGTGCTTCGCAGGTATGGCTTATAAATGTGCATTATTGTCCATTTGCAAACTGCATGAGCAACAAGGAAGGAAAGATCTCACGCCTCCTGGGTGACAGAGTGCATTTCTAGGACCTGACATCAAAGTTTGTATCCGGAACATTTATCCATATGTGGTGGGATTGTGCCAAAGTACTAGAAGTCTACAGGAAAATAAAGGGTGAAATGAAGGTAAAATTAGGGCAAAAAATAGTGTTAAAAACTTTTTTAAAATCCTGAAACTGGAAGGGAAAAGCAGTAATAAAGATTGTCAAAATGATAAAATATATACTAGCTGTGGCACAAGCTACGGTCGCCCTGGGATGGAAAGAATATAAAAAATGGAATACACAAAAATGGTATCAATATTTAGCAGATTACATGCTCCAAGACTACATTATGGGTAGGAAAAATAAATATATTAATGACAATATTGTGTTGACAATAGGAGACAATGAAAAGGGGAAAGTATATATGGAAATATATGTGTCTACGTCACTTATGTTGTTTTCTAAACATTCTTGTGAGGAAATGTGGATATGTTATAGGTATTGGGTGGCAACCTGTGCTTGACGGGGTCGCACTCCCCCTGAAGGCGCAGGTCCGCAGCTTGGGGGTCCTCCTGGATTCGGAGCTGACTCTTGAGGCTGAGGTGTCGGCTGTGGCCGGGAGGGCCTATGCACAATTACCTTGAGAAGTCTGATCTGACTACGGTGGTCCATGCCTTAGTTACCTCTAGACTGGATTATTGCACTGCGCTCTACGTGGGGCTGCCTTTGAAGACTACAATTAGTCCAACGTTGGGTAGCCAGGCTTCTAACCGGAGCAACTTACAGGGCGTGTTCAGCGCCTCTATTTAAGGAGCTCAACTGGCTACCATTTATTTTCCGGGCCCAATTCAAGGTGCAGGTTATCACCTACAAAGCCCTAAACGGTTTGGGACCCACCTACCTTAGAGACCGCATTTCCCCCTATGAACCTGCACGTTCTCTCTGCTCGTCGGGGGAGGCCCTCCTCTCGCTTCCACCACCTTCGCAGTCGCGGCTGGTGGGGACGAGAGAGAGGGACTTCTCCGTCGTGGCCCCCCGGCTTTGGAACTCCCTCCCTAGGGAGATCAGGCAGGCCCCTACCCTCCTCTCCTTCCGGAAGAGCCTTAAGACCTGGCTCTTCCAAAAAGCCTTTGAGGGTTAATTATTATAGGGTTGATTTTCCTGCTCATGTGATAATAGGTTGCCTGGCCACGATTATTACGCACTTTACTGATTTTAAATTGAGAAACTACCTCTACCACGCTGAAGTTTTCCCCTGGGCCCAGCTCCGTGTTTTTAGCCCTGTTTTTTAACCATTTTATGCCGTGCGCTGACTTTTATAACTGTTTATCGATGTTATGTTTTTATTGATGCAACATTGTTTTATTGCTGATCTTGTTTTATTGTATTATTGCTATTATTGTATTGTTGTTGGGCATGGCCCCATGTAAGCCGCTCTGAGTCCCTCCGGGGAGATGGGGCGGGATATAAAAATAAAGTTATTATTATTATTATTATTACTCTTATGATCCAATAATAATAATAATAATAATAATAATAATAATAATAATAATAATAATAATAGAACTCTATGAAGTTATAGGGTCTCCATAAATCATTAGGTGTCTACAAGGCACTCAGAAAACCCTTGTGCTGGCTGAACTGCTGACCTGAAGGTTGGATTGCTGACCTGAAGGTTGCCGGTTCGAACCCACGAGACAGGGTGAGCTCCCATCTGTCAGTTCTAGCTTGCAGGGACATGAGAGATGCCTCACAGCTAACACATCACGGTGTCCCCTGGGCAACATCTCTGTAGATGGCCAATTTTCTCACACCAGAAACGACTTGCAATATGTTCTCAAGTAGCTTTTGCCATGATAAAAAGGCACTCAGACAAACACACCAAAGTTGGTGCTAAGTAAGAAAACTGGTGAGCTGGCATCATGTGCCTAGGCTCTTTGGATTTCCCAGGCTGGCTCTTTTGTCTCGTGAGCTTATATGTGTGAATTCTTAGGTGTAATCCTACATAGGGATATAATGTTAAGCTATTTTCATTCTCAAAGGTAGCAATGAGTAATTTTAGCAATTTTCATCCTATCGTGAGAAAGTCCTCGGAAACGGTGCCGTTTCTAAAGACGATTCACGCTTCAGGATTTATTCCCTGCAAAATTCACAGTGGTGTAAGCAACAGCACTACTTTCTGTGCAGAAGACATTATCCCCCACAAATAAAAATGTGCAAATTTGATACAGAATAAATCTGCAATTGCAGAGATTTTTGTCATCTCAGATTTATTCTTAGTGTGATTTCCCAACATTCGGGAAACACATTTACTCACCATTTTAAAAATATTATTTCCTTCCCTATCTGTAAGTGAAGCAAAAATCTGCAGCATCCCAGTTATCGCTGGACTGTAAGTATCAGTAGTCCTAAGTAACTGAGCCAATGTTCAGTATGGTGGGAAGTGTAATTCACTCCTGCTTTACATTAAAACAGTAGCCTAGTTTTGCAATTGAATTTTTCCAACTGAATATAAATTATGCATTTTACTTAGCAAGACTAGACTTGATTTTATACATTGGCCTTACATGCTACATTTGGGCACCAAATGCTCAGATATGTGGTGCCATGAGAGAGTGGATGCATTTGGCACAAACTCAGATGTCTTGACTTCTGCAGAATTGATTCATGCGTTCAAACTAAGATTGTGCAAAGAGTGGACTGTCTGCACCACACAATTGTAGCAGTGCAATTCCAGTTTAACTGCCACAGCAACATCTTGTAAAATCTTAGGGTTTTGTAGATGGGTGAGACACTCAAGTTCTCCGGTTGGGGATTTTAAACATTCCTTGTGACACTGCAAATCTCAGGCTCCCATAGGAGGTAGTTAAAGTGGATCCATAGAGCTGTAATAATATGAAGTTGCCAGGCCAATGAACTTACTGAATCTGGGGAGATGAGATATTTATGACCTTGCTGTTTTCCTCTAAAAGTGAGGTTGGGGGGGGCAGGATATGGTTCTGAATAGGAGCTAAATAGGGAAGGGAGTTTCCTTTGTGTAGGTCTGGATTAATTTGCCCCAGTTTTCTCCTTGGCAATAGACCTCATTAAGAGTCACTGTGGCACAAAGGGCAGCTCTGGCACTGCCAAAGTTGCACTCCAAGGATTGTTTCCCACTTTTTAAAGACGGTTTCTCCATTACTTCCAGGGAACTAATGAGATGAAGCCCATATAAAACAGAATGCAACAAGCTTGCAAAAATGAATACGAATCCTCTGCAATATAGCAAACATACCCATATTTACTTGAGTTTAACACACCATTGGATCTAATGCACACTTCAGTTTTCCAAACCCTGAAACCAAAAAGAGTATTTGCTGGAGAATATAATGTACAGTGGCAAAACGTGCACTCTGTAATTTGGCCCAAAAAAAGGTGTGTACTACAGTATCTGCATGCTTATAATTCCTTTTTTTAAAAAAAAAAACAAAACAGAGTGTTAAGAGAACCAAAGTTTTCAGCAATGGAAAAGAAAACCATGAGGTGCATCCATGCTGTAGAATGAATCCACTCAATGGCTCAATGCTATGGGGTCAAGAGAGCTGTCATTTGGGATCACGAGGGCTGCCAAAGATGCTGATGCCTCACCAAACTACAACTCCCAGCATTACATTGAGCCATGGCAATTAAATTAGAGATGCTGTCCCTCAAATAGAAGCTCCAGGTGCTCCTGAAGTAGCTTCCTCTTTTGCTTTGGCTCAGCACTAAGATTACCATATTACATGAATCTGGCACTAAGATTGCCATAGTATATGAATTGAGCCCCCAGTGGCGAAATGGGTTACGCTTGTGCAGGCAGGACCGTTGACCAAAAGGTTGGTGGTTCAAATCTGGGGAGTGGAGTGAACTCTTGTCTTTCAGCTCCAGCTTCCTATGTGGAGACATGAGAGAAGCCTTCCACAGGATGGTAAAACATCTGGGCGTCCCCTGGGCAACGTCCTTGCAGACAGCCAATTCTTTCACACCAGAAGTGACTTGCAGTTTCTCAAGTTGTTCCTGATACCAAAAAAAAAAAAAAAATCTAGTATGCACCCTGATTTTGGGAAGATAATTTAACCAAAAATGGTGAGCATTAGATTTGAGTAAATACTATGTTTGTCAGTTTGAGTTTGAAGTGCAAAGTGAACCATGAGCAAAAAGAGAAGAATCCCAAAAGGGAGCACTGAAAAATTGGAGCCCCATAACAATGACAAAAAGAAGAGTGTATCTCTGCATATTCTGTTACTGCCTCCACGTTCTCTTCTTTATCGGTACAATCAAATGAAGTTATTTTCCCCTCTTTTGGGGCTTCTCAGCATGAATAGGGTGGGAATCCCAAAGCCTCCTGCCTGGTCTGGAAATAGGATTCTGAAAATGTTGGGTTTCAAAATTGAGGGGAAGAGAAGGGAAATTTCAGGCATGTGAGAGAGTCATGTGATTGAAGAAGCCGGATCAGGAAAGGAGGAAGTTTTGCCCAGTAGCTGACACCGCAGTTGGGGGAACTTGCTTCCCTAATAACTTTAGGAATCAAAGCCATCCTTTGTCAGCACTTCCTTGCTTGCCTGCTTCTTTTTCAGCTCTTGGGCTATCTCTTTGCCACTTGCTGCCATGCTTGGCCCAGATGGGACTCCTTGTTTTTGCTACAATACAATGACCCCAATGTAATACTGACCTATTGTCTTGGAGGTAGCTCCTTTGAATGGTTGCCCCAGGGCAAGAGCTGAGATTTCTTGATAATATAAATCAGTGGTTCCCAACTTTTTTTGACCAGGGACCACTTTGACCAGGGACCACTCTCCAACATTAGTACCAAAAGGGTTACGAATCAGTTTTTGGTCAACTTTAGTTTTGGTTTGGTTATTTGGGATGCTGATTCAGAAAATTGCATTGGATATACCACATGAGCTCTAGCGTCTGATACAGAACATGGCATCCAGTAGTCGCCATCTGCTTGTTCACAGAAAACCATATTTAATTATCTAGAGCTGATGTGGTCTATCCAGTTTAATTTTCTGAATCACCACCCCAAATAATCCCAGGAACAGGCCTAAAAACAAAGACACCAAGATTTTTTTTGTTTTGGTTGGGCTGTGTTCTTATCCGTAGTAGTAACAGTGAGGACCATATTTTAGTTCTTGGGGACCTTCACTGTGACAATCTCTAACAGTGGTTCCTAACCTTTGGTCCTCCAGGTGCTTTAGACTTCAACTCCCAGAAATCTCAGCCATCTTACCATCTGTTAGGAATTGCGGAAGCTGAAGTCCAAAACACCTGGAGGACCAAAGGTTGGGAATCACTGTTAGAGATTGACACAGTGAAGTATGCATAAAATTCAGTGGCTGAGATCTTGATTCAGATAGGTTCATTTTCATTGTTTCATGCCCCCCTCCTCCTCCAGCAGCCAGCAAGTCCACTGTTTCCCAGCCTCCTTCTCATTAATAGCAGCAGCAAACCTTGGCTCTTCGGCTGCTGGTGTTTCCATCAGTTTCTTAGTCTGAGCAAACAATATTCTTGCTGTTGTTATCCTATATCAATGACGTAATCCGTAATTTACTGTCACACTTTTTCTCTTCCTGTTGTGTCACAGCTCCCTGGAGAAAATGAAGCCTCACGTCGTGTACCAGCAGGTAAACTCAGTTGCACAAATTGGGTGGGTTAAAGTCCCATGTTTACATGTACAAATATCCAAATGGATTTGGCAATAGTGATAAAGTTGAAACACAGCCACTATAGAAGTCGTACTAAAACAGGACTGGGGAAAGTGTAGTCCCCAGACTACATGTGTCCATAAGCCATTTTGCAATCCCCAGGACTTTCCGCCAAAGACTTCTGTCATCTCCTGTTGTAAAGAAGGGCCTTTCTGAGTCTGAAACAGCCCATAAATGACTAACACCTACAAAATTGGGTATCTCATGAGGACATTGAAGACCTAAAAATCAATTCAGGGTGTGAGTGGTCTGTGGTGGGGTATCCTTCAATTATTCTTCAGTGTATTGCTGGCTTGCTGGACTCCTCAGATGGTAGCATTATGGGAATTTGCCATCTTCAGTTGTGCAAACTGGGCAGTGAAGGAAACATTTGCCTTTCCTGCTGAGTAGATTTCCTGATTCCTTGATTCCCTTATTCCTTTCTTATAGCTGAAGACGCTGCACAGCTCCGAAGAGCCTCAATTGACTGAGCAGCCCAGACCGGCTCAACACAAGGTGGGTTCTCCCTTTTCAGCTTTCCTTCTCTTTCCCGTGAGCGTTTAAAAACTTATGTCCCTGTTTATGTCACTTTCTGACAGTGTTCTGATCCCTAACCTGTCAGATAAGTAGGGGCTTTCTATAGTCTCTTACCGGTGGTAACCACTACTTTTTTAAAATTAAGACTAAGCCTCCAGACTCTTTAGTCTGGGGAGCTGGAAGGATTTTATCATTTGGCTTCAAGTTGCCACCTTCACAGTGCCATGCTATGACATTTCTATTAAATTTATGCCAGTGGTAGTTGGTGATTCCCATGTCAGTGGAAGAAGAACAAAAACACTCCCAAGTTTTCACCCCAGGGTTTAAAAATGTTCTCCAAAGTACTGAATGTATTCCTCAATAGGTTTAGCACCCTAGACAGCTCCATTCAGAATAGTGAAAACTTGAATTGGCTTGCCTGCACGATAACATGGGAGCAACTAGTGGGCCATGGTACCAAATTCTGTGGGTTTAGGAACCAGATCACAAGCCAGCCTTTTCTCCTCTTCTTTCAGCTCCTCCCACGGGACTCCCACTACATCTTGGTAACGGCGATCTTATCTACAGTGCTGGTGGCAGCCCTTTTGGTCCGGATGTTCCTCTTTCCCTTCTATAGTACAGCTTCTGTAGAGACTGTGGTGGCCACCCCATCCCTAGACAACACATGCAGCGACCCATGCAGGTGAGTGCCCTTCCTTCTAAAGACACAGTTCTTTCTGGCTTTCTTTGGTAAGGCTGTACATCCCAAGTCTCATTTGGGCTATTGGGTAGGTCTGTAAGCTTGGAAATGTTTTTGGCCTAGACTCGCAGGACCCATCAGCTAACATGGCACTGTGCCAGAAAACTAACAATGTCACATCCTGTTGAGACCATGAGGCTGGCTAAATGGAACAGGGCAACTAACGGGGTATCTTTCAGGGGCTGGGAGGTCAGGTGATGCTTGCCGGCTGCTAGTATCCTGGCCCAGCAAGTCCACTCCACGCTCCTAAGTTTTCAGTTTAGAGCAGGCATGGGCAAACTTCGGCACTCCAGGTGTTTTGAACTGATGGGAGTTCAAAACATGTGGAGGGTTGAAGTTTCCCCGTGCTTGCTTTAGATGTACGTCTTTCTCTCCTCAGTGTCACGCTGGTGGAAAGTATCCCTGAAGGGCTGATCTACGATGACAACAGTACCATCAACCCTTCTATTTTCGAGGCCTGGATGAATGTTTTGGGAGATGCAAGGAGCACCGTGGATATTGCCTCCTTCTATTGGACCTTGTCGGATGAGGACACTCATACCCACGATCCCTCCTCCAACCAGGTGAACAGGCAGATTTTTTTTCTCAAGGAATTAAATTCTGTGGAACATGGTGCAGAGATCGGAGTGTGTTTTTGTTTAAATTGCTGATGTTTGCTAAGCTTTGGGTCCAATTAGACTTGATAACTCACATACACACACACTCCAGCACTGCAAACAAGCGTCTAATTGACTGGCCCATTCAGCCTTGAGTGCCTTGAAAGGTCTCTTTCAGGGAAAGTGGAACATCCTTTTGTTGAGGGTTTTGGTTACAGAGGTTTGAGCAGCACTAACTTTCAACAGATTCCCCAGCAGTGGAACAGATTTGGTTTTCCACATTTTCATGTGAAACGCCATCAGTCAGGGAACTTTACTCTCAAACTCTGATCCTTTGAGAGATCAGAGTATTTTTTGAAGGCAGCTAAAGTGAGGAGACTATTTGGCAGGTTGTTGTTTTACAAGGGAGAGAAAGCTTAACAGATGGAAATTAATCTTTCAGCAAATTATCATCTAGTAGTTTCTTGGTTTTTTTCCCAGAGTGACCCTGGGCAAATCACACTTTTTCATCCTGAAAGAAAGGCAGTAACAAACCTCTGAGTAAATTTTACCAAGAAAACTCTATGGCAGGGTTGTCATGAGTCAAAGTTAACTTGAAGGCATGTAAGAATACCAAAAACTGAGGTAGTATCTTATCTGAAAAGTACGCTTCTATCTCCTCTGTCTCACTGTCTTGTATTTTGATGAATATATTCTGAATTTTAAAAACTACCACCGGAAAGAAACTATAGAAAGCCCCTACTTATCTGACAGGTTAGGGATCAGAACATTGTCAGAAAGTGAAATGGTTGAAATGTGGAATCTAGGTTATTTAAGCTTACAAATGCATTTTGGCCATTGAAAAACATAAACATGATTATATATCACTTCTGAATGCACGACAGAGTTAAAAGATGGGTATATTCTGAAATGATGATCTTAATTATTATGAATTGCCTTATTGTAAGTAGTTGCATGAGAGAGGGGTCTAAACATTCCTATTGTCGCACCTCAGGCTAAGTTCACCTTGCTAGGATACCCAGTCAACATACAAATAGTCTTTTAAAGTCTTTATTAAAGCAAAGTAGTATATAGATGAAGCAAACAATCAAAAGATAATTCAAAGTTATAAAGAAAGTGTCCAAAGGTAGAAGGGAATCAATAATGCATAAATGTCCATCAGTTCAAAAGGCAAGGTCCATTGGTTCAAAAGGCAAAGTAACAGCAATAATCCATAAGGCACAGACTTAGTCCATGAAATCCAAAGCACAGGGTCTTAATCCATAGAATCTGAAGCATGAAGTTCAGAGCACAAAGTCTTAGTCCACAGGATCCAAAACACAAGGTCCAAAATATAAGTAATCCACCAAACCAGGTATTAATCCGTAGGAAGCAAGAAACAGGGTCCAAGAATGCAAAGTAATCCCAGAGGCAAAGTGTAGTCCTTAGAAAGCACAAAACAAGGCCCTAGACTCCAAGACGTTGGCAAGGGAAACATGCACAAGGATGAAGCGATGAATTGCTCTGACAAAGGGCATGGTCTGCACAGGCTTCTTTTAATAGCAACCCAAGAAGGCGTTTCTTTTGCCACAGCTTGATTCTTTCAAAAGCTGTCTTTTGCGCGCCAAACGATCACTTCTGCGGAGCTCAGAGCCCCGCCAAGACAAACGGTCTTGCCTGGACAGCTCAGGGTCACTGTTATCTCGCACCTGGTCTTCAGTTGCCCCGGCTCCGTCATTATTTGTTAGTTCTCCAGTTACCTCCTCATTATTTCTCTCAACTGTCGAATCCTCCTCAAAAACTCCCAAAGGAAGAATGTCAGCTTGACCGTTATCTGACTCTTCTGGGGCCAGCAGGTCATCTTGCTCAAAGTGAAACTGCATGTCTCTAACAGGAGGCTCAGACTGCTGCAAAATCCCCAAACCAGAATCCTCTTCTGTTCCATCTTGGAAACCAAAATCCCCTTCAATGTCATCATCTTGAACGTGGCTGTGGCCAGCCTCTGGCTGGGATACAACACCTATTTAAATATGTTTATTACCTTATATCCTGGAAAACTGCTGAAGGCAGCTTGTGTCGGGGAAAGGGTGCCTGGTTTCAACTGGAACAGTCAAATAGAAATATCAACGGTTGAAAATGAGTGATACAAAAAGTTGTGTTAATGGCGCTTTGCTTGGATTTGGTTGAGAGTAGTCCTTCCCCTTCATCATTTATATTTGGGTAGAGGTAGTGCACAGTTCTGAAGAGCTCTTTTTGAAGTGGGAAGGGGGTAGCAATAATATACACATTCAGCTGGATCACTCAGAACTCCAAAGGATATAAGCAATTTCAACTGGGAATAGGTCCACTGAACTTTACGCTCAGACACAGAAGTGCTGGAGGAGAAATAGAACAAGAAGGGACCTTTGTTGACTTTGTGCAGCAGCAGTCTTACGCGATGCTTGCTTTGCAAACAGGGGGAAGAAGTTCTTGCAGAGCTGCTGAAACTGCCCAACCGAGGGGTCTCCTTGCGGATTGCAGTCAATCCCCCTTCTGCCCATATGCCCTGCAGTGATCTCCAGAAGCTGGAGGAAAGCGGTGAGTAAATCCAGGCAGCCACAATAAGGCCTGAGAGCTGAAGACAATGAACAGAGAATGATGATGCCAAAGAAAAGTGTAGAACTGGGCAATCCAAATTATTCAGAATCTGGAGCCTACAAATAAAGGGTCTTTATTGTCAAGTGAGGATGAGGAAGGTCTAAGAGAAAGGGGCAAAAAAGAGGATTAGATTGCAAGGCTTTGTCCAGATATTGGCTAGGTGCAATCAGAGAGAGTACTGTATTTACTCGAATCTAATGCTCAGCTTTTTTTGGCTAAATTACCTTCCCAAAATTAGAATGCACATTAGATTTTCATAATATGGTAATCTTAGTGCAAAAGGGAAGCTGCTTCAGGAGCTGCACCTGGAGCTCCTATTTGAGGTATATCACCTCTTATTTAATTGTCATAGCTCAAAGCTATGTAATCCTGAGATTAATGAGGAATCAGCATTCTTTGACAGCGCCATGATCCCAAACTATGACCCCATAGTATTGATCCAGGGCAGTTACAGTGGATTCATCCTTCAGCATAGATACATCCCAAGGTTTTCTTTTCCATTTGCTGAAAGCTTTGGTGCTCTAACACTTTTGTTTTTAAAAAAGGAATTCTAAGCAGACAGCTACAGTAGTGCACAACTTTTTTGGCCTAAATTACAAAGAATGCCATTGTGCATTACATTCAGCAGCCAATACTTTTTGGTTTCAGGGTTTTGAAAATTGAGGTGTGCATTAGATTTGATGGGGCATTAGACTTGAGTACATGCGGGTAATTTCTTCCTAGTTCTGCGTCAAGTTCCTCACATCACAATTGCCAGCCAAACCCTAAGACAGTGGTTCTCAACCTGTGGGTCTCCAGGTGTTTTGGCCTTCAACTCCCAGAAATCCTAACAGCTGGTAAACTGGCTGGGATTTCTGGGCATTGTAGGGCAAAATAACTCATGATATTGTCATTTAGGCTCACCATAAGTCAGAAATGACTTGAAGATGCGCAACATCAACAGTGAACTGAGACAAAAACTAAAGAGTCTGCTTCCCAATCTCTCCAGGTGCTCAGATCCGCAGGGTCAACCTCCCTAGGCTCACCTCAGGAATTCTACACACCAAATTCTGGATTGTGGACCAGACACACCTTTACATTGGAAGCGCCAACATGGACTGGCGTGCCCTCACACAGGTAAGGCAGCCTTCCTGAGGAACTCACAAGGTCAAACATGAGAGTTGCCCCATGCTTTAGCTTAGCAGAGAAAATGAGTGTTCAGATTATAATCCTAAACAGTGGGGATGGGCCAGGAGCATTTCTAAGGTCACTGACAACACAGCTGTGCATTGATAGATAAGTTTTAAGACTCCCAAAGATGCTCTTCTCTGTGCATATCCTTCTCAGCTGGGACGAGACATATGTCAGCAAAATGGGGCATTTGGCGAGGGATCGTGTTAGCTATCAAGGAATTTTCTCCCTCAAGAAAGCTGGGTGGTGTAACTGTGTAATTCTTCAGGTGTGCTAAGCGATGAAGAGGCGTGTCACTCTTTGTCATCCTCTTGAGCATGACAGAGATTTTGGGCACGTCTCTTGGATTATGAATGGATGTTTCCCCAATGGCAAAATGGCTTGGCCCCATTCTGCTTAGAACCCAGATAGACAACTATGGTCATCCAGATGTTTTGAAGAGAACTATCTTCTAGCGGCTATCATATGTAGCCAGAATAGTCTTAGGGGAACTGTAATGCAGAAACATCCAGAGAGCTGCACCATTCCTTCCTCTAACCTAGAAGGAAACCACCTGAATAATACCCTTCTCTTCTGGTGGCAGGTGAAGGAGGTGGGAGTGGCTGTGTACAATTGCAGCTGCCTGGCCCAGGACTTAGGGAAGATGTTTGAAGCATACTGGGCCCTGGGCTTGCCCAACGCCACCATCCCTTCACCCTGGCCAACCAACTACTCCACAACGTACAACAAGGAGACTCCCTTGGCTCTCCAGTTGAATGGCACGGATGCCGGGGTGTTTTTCTCGGTGAGTACTTGGTGCATGTATGATACAGCTGGGCACTTTGTTTATTTAAAGCTGGTGCCAGCCTAACTTGTGGAATTCTTGGCAAACAAATGTTATCAGAGGAGACATCGCCATCTAAAGAATAGTTTGCAGCCCTGCTGTTTGATGCTGTGCACAACAGTAAATTCAACCCAGACTGTCCCTGGGCAATGATCAGGTTTGCCATGAACTCCTGAACTGGGATGAACCCCTTCCAGAGTGAGGCTTTTGTTTTTTGGGATGTCTGCACACCTGGGTTCCTGAGATACATGAAGACCATGTAGGGAGAGGGTGTGCATTTAGCAGCTGGGGGCCCCCATCGAAGTTATCCAGGGGAGGGGGAGATATGGGAAAGGGAGGCATAATTTAATTTGGCCTAGGGTGAGAAATAGAGTGCTTGTAGATCTAAAACGGCCTCCTGACATAGTAAAGTTGGGTGCCCAGGTTGGCGGACCCTCCTCCGATCTGAAGGTGGTGCTGCTGAACGCCAGGTCTGTCAACGGTAAAGCTGTAAACATCCAGGACCTCATCCTGGATGAGCGGGCAGACCTGGTGTGCATAACGGAGACCTGGTTGGACGAGGCTGGGGGAGCTAACCTCACCCAGCTTTGTCCACCAGGATATACCGTGCAGCACCAACCAAGATCTGGAGGGAGGGGAGGAGGGGTTGCAGTGGTCTATAAGGAGTCCATCCCCCTGACCAGGTGCCCCATCCTGCAGTCTACCTTGTTTGAGTGCTCATCTGAGGGTAGGGAGCCGGGACAGTTTAGGGATTCTGCTAGTGTACCGACCACCCCGCTGCACTACAGCCTCCCTGCCTGAGCTAGCCGGGGTGGTCTCGGGCCTGGCTTTGGAGTCCCAACGGCTCATTGTGCTGGGGGACTTCAATGTCCATGCCGAGGCCACTCCCTCCGGTGCGGCTCAGGACTTCATGGCTGCCATGGCAACCATGGGACTGTCCCAATTAGTATCTGGCCCTACCCACAGAGTGGGGCACACACTTGACTTGGTTTTCTGCCAGGGATGGAAGGAAGGTGGCAGTGTGGAGGAGCTCACCATCGCTTCTTTGCCATCACCTGATCAGGTTTAGACTCACTGTGCCCCCCAACCTCTGCAGGGGTGGAGGACCTATTAAAATGGTCCGCCCCAGGAGGCTTATGGATCCAGATGGATTCCTGACGGCTCTTGGGGAATTCCCCGCCGCCTCGGCTGGTGACTGTCGATGCTCTGGTCCAGGAGTCCCCAAACTAAAGCTCGGGGGGCCGGATGCGGCCTTCCAAGGTCATTTACCTGGCCCCCACCCTCAGTTTTATAATATAATATTTTATATCAGATTTTGTCACGCCCAAGGCTACGGAGCACTAAGACCTGAACACAGAGGACAATAACTATCTAATATCTTTATTAAGGAAATATATAAGAATAATAAAAACAAGTAGAAAATATAGTCCAGAAGCAGACCTATCAGATGAGGTCAAATATAGTCCAGAAATGTTTTGTCCAATAAATGATATTAGAGTTCAAAGTAGAATCCAACAAACCGAAACACACACTATTGCCAAGCAATAGTGTGGGGAAATGTCCAGAGTCTTTCAAGGTCCAAGGTAATTCCACAACAAGGCTGGAAACAAAACTTGATTCTATGAACAAGGTCTGTGGCTAGGAACAAGGCAAGGCGATTCTTGAATACTTGGTTAGGCAAAGCAAGGAGACTGGGTTTGCGGACTTTGCGAAGTCCACACTAGGCTGGAAACACGAAATCACTCCTGGAGCTGCTCTGTTGACTCCGCACGGAACCTACCGTGCCAGGCACATTTAACTAGGTCTCGTTTTCCTGCAAAGCAGGTGTCCAGCGCTCCCTTTCCCTAGAGAACAGGAAACAAAACACAGCTCTCTCCAGATGTGAGACTCCCTAGATTTTCCCAAGGGAACATGGCTAATCAGTGTCTTGTTTAGCTTCAAGTCTCAAACTCCTGCGAACCTGCTCCTTCTCTCCCCTGCCCGCAGCATAGGACTGTCTCCTAGCAAAAGGGGGTGAGAGCTGCTCAAGGTCTGTTTTGATGGGTTCTTGGGCAAAAACATCAACATCAGGCATCTGGAAAAATTCCGGCTCTTGCTGAGCAGGCGAAAACCCCATGTTTTCATCTTCATCAGCCACGGTGGCACTGGGAGCAGGACTACAAGGCCCATGAGGCATTACACTATCCTCCCTCCCAAGGCCCCCCTCATTCAGGGCCGTCCCCTGAGATCTGCGGGGGCGCAGCTTGGAAGGGTAAGTCCGGTGGAAGCGCCGAACTAAGTCAGGGGCATGGACTGTGGAAACGTCTTCCCAGGAACGTTCTTCCAGTCCATAACCCACCCAATCAATCAGATATTGGAGGCGGCGGCGATGAAGGCGAGAATCCAAAATGTCCTGGACCTCAAATTCCTCCTCCCCGTCCACCAATGCAGGGGCAGGGGGTGGCCGGCTCACATCAGGGCGTACACCATCCGCCGGAAGGAGGAGGGAACGGTGGAACAGCGGATGAATGTGCATGGAACATGGAAGTTGGAGTTTGAAAGTCACGGGGTTAAGTTGCGTCACCACTGGGTAGGGACAAATGAAGCGGGCATCTAACTTCCGGCAAGGGTGTTGGGAGGGCAAAAAGTGAGTGGACAACCAAACCCGATCTCCTACCTTGATCTTGGGGCCAGGCTGGCGATGGCTGTCAGCGTGACGTTTGTAGTCCTCTTTGGCTTGATCGAGTTGCTGGTGTAAGAGTTCTTGCACTGCTGTGAGTTCCTGTAGCCAATTCTCTGCTGCAGGAACTTCCGAGGTCTCCACGACGGGAGGGAAGAATCGGGGGTGAAAACCATAGTTCGCAAAGAACGGGGTTTCTTTAGTTGAATTCTGGACACCATTGTTGAACGCAAACTCCGATAGAGGTAGCAAGGATGGCCAATTGTCCTGTTGGTAGTTGACGTAACAGCGGAGATATTGTTCCAGAGTGGCATTGGTGCGCTCAGTCTGTCCATCCGTTTGAGGATGGTGAGCTGAGGATAAACGGGAGTCAATGCCCAATAGTTTTTGAAGGGCTTTCCAAAAGCGAGAGGTGAATTGAGATCCTCGGTCTGTGACCAAACTCTTGGGCAGGCTATGCAGTCGGAATAAATGCTGAAGGAATAAGTCTGCGGTCTCCTTGGCTGTGGGAAGCCCCTCACAGGGGATAAAATGGCCCATCTTGGTGAAAAGGTCCACCACCACTAAGATCGTGGTGAATCCAAGGGACAGTGGTAGGTCTGTGATAAAATCTGCTGAAATTCTCTCCCACGGGCGAGAGGGTGTGGGGAGGGGATGCAAGAGTCCTGTCGGCTTCTCCCTTCGTGTCTTGGAGCGCTGGCATATAGGGCAGGTGGTGACATAGTTCTCTACATCTTTACGAATCCTGGGCCACCAGAAATCCTGCAGGATCAGATGTATGGTTTTAAACAGTCCGAAATGCCCGGCAGGCTTGCTGTCATGGCACAAGTTGAGAGCCTTTTCTCTTTCGGGGCCTGGAGGAATGTAAACATGGTTCCTGTAGCATAATAATCCATTCTTAAGTGAGAATGGGAAATGTAGTCCTTGTCGAATCTGTTATTGGGCCCAGGCATCTGTCTGTTGACTGGCCCTGATCTCCTGAGTGAAAAGAGAGTCTGTGGTTGTGAATTTTGGGTTAGGTGAAGCTGGCTCGACTGAAGTGGATTTGGTATTTCCCACCGTAAGCGTGGCAAGGTTCTCGGGTTGTAACAATTGGGTTTCTGGGATGTCTTTACTCCCTGCTGCATACTCTGGCTTCCGTGATAGGGCATCTGCTTGCTTGGTCTGGGCAGGAGTCACATAGTGGATCCGGAAGTCAAAACGTTCAAAGAACAAAGCCCAGCGTTGTTGTCTTTGGTTTAGCTTCCGCGCAGTCCTTAAGTGCTCCAAATTTCGATGGTCAGTGTGGACTTCGATAGGGAAGTTGGCCCCTTCTAGCCAATGTCTCCAATTTTCGAAGGCTGCCTTTATGGCTAAGAGCTCCTTTTCCCAGATGGTGTAATTTCTCTCCGGAGCTGTTAGTTGGCGTGAGTAATAAGCACATGGGTGGAGATGTTCTCCCACTGGTTGCATCAGCACAGCCCCCACCACCACATCAGAGGCATCCGCCTGGACAACAAAAGGGGTTTTAGGATCAGGGTGCTGTAGAATTGACTGGGTCGTGAATAACCGCTTTAGCTGCTGGAATCCTTTCTCAGCTTGTTCTGTCCAGCGGAAAGGCTGTTTTCCTCGGATGCAACTGGTAATTGCATCAGACCAGCAAGCAAAATCTGGAATGAACTTGCGGTAGTAGTTTGCAAACCCCAAGAAGCGCTGCACTTCCTTTTTGTTGGTTGGCATCTGCCATTCTAATACGGCTGAAACTTTTGCCGGGTCCATGGATAGCCCCAGTGGCGAGACGCGATACCCCAGGAAGTCCACTTCTTGCAAATCGAAAGCACATTTTTCTAACTTGACATATAGTCCATGGTCCCGCAAACGTTGTAGCACCAGTCTGACGTGCTGGTCGTGCTCTGTTTGCGATTTTGAATACACCAGAAAATCGTCTAAATATATGACCAAGAAGCGGTCTAGATAGTCTTGGAAGATATCGTTGACAAAATGCTGGAATGTTGCGGGCGCGTTGGACAAACCGAAATTCATAATTAAGGTTTCGAATAATCCGAATTTGGTCTGGAAAGCGGTTTTCCATTCATCTCCTTCTCTCACGCGAATCAGATTATAAGCCCCACGAAGATCCAGTTTAGTGTAAACTTTGGCTCCCCGGAGTCGGTCCAATAAGTCCGAAATTAGCGGCAATGGGTAGCGGTTTCGCTTCGTGATATTATTCAGAGCCCGATAGTCCACACAAAGGCGTAGGTCCCCCGACTTCTTTTTCACAAACAGCACCGGGGAAGCGGCTGGGGATTGAGAGGGTCTGATAAACCCCTTACGGAGGTTTGTCTCTAAAAATTCCCTGAGAGCTTCCTGCTCTGGTTCAGTCAGGGAGTAGAGGTGCCCTCGCGGAATTGGGGCCCCCTCAATTAGGTCAATGGTGCAGTCATAGGGTCTATGCGGGGGTAGTTTCTCGGCTTCCTTCTCATTGAAAACATCTCAGAAGTCTGAATACTTCTTAGGCAGGGTGATGATGGGCTCTGTGTCCGTGGCATGGCAGACCTTGGCTACTAGGCAGTGGTTCTGACAGTATTTTGAAGCAAACTGAAGTTCTCTACTGGACCAAGAGATGTTTGGGTCATGGAGTGTCAGCCAAGGGATTCCCAAAATCACGGGGAAATGGGGAACCTCAGTAACGAAGAAAGAGATTTCTTCCATATGCTCTCTTATCCACATTTGAGTGGGCTCGGTCCATTGGCTTACTGGTCCTGTCTTCAGGGGTCGGCCATCGATGGCTTGCACCACCCGGGCATTCTTAAAGTCATGGTATTGTAATCCCAATGAGTCAGCATAGTCTCTATCAATGAAGTTGTTGGTTGCCCCGGAATCTATCATGGCATGGATCATGACGGGCCCCTTTTTAACTGACCACAGTGTGACCACCAAAAGAAATAGGACCCCTGTCTGCGGCTCTTGAGTGGAGTCTTTGACCGGGTTGGCGAGCCCTTCTACACCCGGTCGCTGTCTTCCCCCGCCGGCTTCATCTCGGCCGCCTCAGCAGCCTCCGCATTCGCGGAGGACGCCGCCGCCAAACGGGTGGGGGGCTTCCTTTTTGCTGGGCACTCCTTGGCGAAGTTGCCCCCATTTCCACAGTACCAACACAGGTTCAAACGCTGTCAGCGAGCCTTCTCTGCAACATCCAGTCTGGGACGCACGTTGCCCAGCTGCATCGGCTCGTCCTCGCTTCCCATGGGAGTAGAGGCTGGCTGCGGGGGTCTCCAGACGGGGCGAGGCTGGACATTGACAGTGGAAGGGGGTTTTACCCCAGCTCTTCCACTCTGGCCCCGAACCCACTGCCTCTTGTTGGCGAGTAGGACTTCTGCCCGTAAGCAATGGGCGATAAGTCTTTCAAGAGTATCCGCAGGTTCTACTTTGGAGATCTCCTCCTGCATCTCATGGTTGAGACCCTCACAAAACTGTCCTTTGAGGGCCACGTCATTCCAGCCGGTGTTTTGAGCCAGCACCCGGAACTCGGCTATGTACCGCGACAGTGGTCTGTCTCCTTGGAAAAGGCGTCGGAGCTTGTGGCCAGCTGCCTCTTGATCATCTTCAATTCCCCAAGTATTCCGAAGGTGGGCCAAGAATTGCTGTGCAGTATTTAGGTACATGGAACCCACATCGTACAGCGCTGTTGCCCATGTGGCCGCAGGTCCATCTAGGAGGCTGTAGATCCACGCCACCTTGACATCCTCTTGAGGAAATTCCGTGTGGCGGGCTTCTAGGTACGCCATACATTGGCGACGGAATACATGAACCTTAGAGGCCTCTCCCGAGAACTTGGTTGGCAACGCCAGAGTGGGAAGACGGGCTCCGCGTTCCTTTAAGCCCCGAATCTCTCCCTCTTGTTCTCGGAGCTTGTCCCGGATTCGGTTGAATTCATCCTGGGAAATGGTGTAAGTGGCCGGTTGTGGACCAGCAGGTACGCCTGCTCCGGCTCCCTTTGGATCAGACATATTGGCCTTAGGTTGCTTAGTGCTTTGGGTGGCGGAGTCAAACTGTCACGCCCAAGGCTACGGAGCACTAAGAACCGAACACAGAGGCCAATAACTATCTAATATCTTTATTAAGGAAATATATAAGAATAATAAAAACAAGTAGAAAATATAGTCCAGAAGCAGACCTATCAGATGAGGTCAAATATAGTCCAGAAATGTTTTGTCCAATAAATGATATTAGAGTTCAAAGTAGAATCCAACAAACCGAAACACACACTATTGCCAAGCAATAGTGTGGGGAAATGTCCAGAGTCTTTCAAGGTCCAAGGTAATTCCACAACAAGGCTGGAAACAAAACTTGATTCTATGAACAAGGTCCGTGGGTAGGAACAAGGCAAGGCGATTCTTGAATACTTGGTTAGGCAAAGCAAGGAGACTGGGTTTGCGGACTTTGCGAAGTCCACACTAGGCTGGAAACACGAAATCACTCCTGGAGCTGCTCTGTTGACTCCGCACGGAACCTACCGTGCCAGGCACATTTAACTAGGTCTCGTTTTCCTGCAAAGCAGGTGTCCAGCGCTCCCTTTCCCTAGAGAACAGGAAACAAAACACAGCTCTCTCCAGATGTGAGACTCCCTAGATTTTCCCAAGGGAACATGGCTAATCAGTGTCTTGTTTAGCTTCAAGTCTCAAACTCCTGCGAACCTGCTCCTTCTCTCCCCTGCCCGCAGCATAGGACTGTCTCCTAGCAAAAGGGGGTGAGAGCTGCTCAAGGTCTGTTTTGATGGGTTCTTGGGCAAAAACATCAACATCAGGCATCTGGAAAAATTCCGGCTCTTGCTGAGCAGGCGAAAACCCCATGTTTTCATCTTCATCAGCCACGGTGGCACTGGGAGCAGGACTACAAGGCCCACGAGGCATTACAGATTTAATAATATATTGTATATACATATAATATTGATAATAATATTATAATGTTATACAATATAATACTAACAATAATACCATATAATAATATTAATTATATGTTATATGTTACATATAATATTACAGTATAGTGGTATAGTTCAATATCGTAATATAGAATGCTAATATTGTGCTATTCTAATAATATAATATATTGTATGTACATACAGCTGCTTTGAGTCCCCTTCGGGGTGAGAAGCGTGGGATATAAATGTAGTAAATAAATGTAGTAAATAATTAATTAATTTTAGACTTAGGCTTGCCTAAGTCTGAAATGACTTGAAGGCACACAACAACAACAATCCTAATTAACTTGACTATCTCATTGGCCAGTGGCAGGCCCACACTTTCCACTGAAATCCTGATAGGTTTATGTTGGTTAAAATAGTTTTCATTTTTAAATATTGTATTGTTCTTTCATTGTTGTTGTTTTGCACTGCAAATAAGACATATGCAGTGTGCATAGGAATTTGTTCGAATTTTTTTTTCAAATGATAATTCGGCCCCTCAGCAATCTCAACGATTGTGGACCGGCCCTCTGCTTTAAAAGTTTGAGGACCCCTGCTCTGGCCACTCTCTGGAACAAGGAGGCGGCCAGGGCAATAAACACGATCGCTCCGGAACGTCCCCTCTCGAGTACCCGAGCTAAACCATCTCCTTGGTTCACTGAAGAGCTGGCAGCGATGAAGCAAAAGAAGAGGGAACTAGAAGGCGTGTGGCGTTCGGAGCCGAGTGGGCCAAACCGAACACGGCTGTGTTCCTATCTTAGGACATA
This sequence comes from Anolis carolinensis, assembly GCF_035594765.1. Classification (NCBI taxonomy): domain Eukaryota; kingdom Metazoa; phylum Chordata; class Lepidosauria; order Squamata; family Anolidae; genus Anolis; species Anolis carolinensis. The sequence goes on along the minus strand of NW_026943821.1, from coordinate 10,958,000 downwards.
TGCCGCAGCAATAGATGCTGCAAAGAACGTTTTCTTTGCAGCTAATATTGCATCCGCAAAGAACCGTCTGGCGGAGCTGTTCCGAGTTGTCAGAAGGTTGTTATATCCTGTCCCCCAAGACGGGATCCCTGACAACTCGGCAGCCTACTGTGAAACATTTGCTCGGTTCTTTGCGGACAAAGTCGCTTTGATCCGTTCTGGCTTTGACACCATATTAACGGCAGTCTCCGAGGATGTAGCACGAGCACCTGCTTGTCCTATTTTGATGGATTCGTTTCAATTGGTTCAGCCTGAGGACGTGGACAAGGTGCTTGGAGAGGTGAGGGCTACCACATGCATTCTAGACCCCTGCCCATCCTAGCTGGTGAGAGAAGCTAGAGGGGGATTGGCCGAGTGGGTGAAGGTGGTGGTGAATGCCTCCCTGCGGGAAGGCATTTTTCCAGCGAGCCTTTAAATTGGCTGTTATCAAACCGCTGTTGAAAAAGCCATCACTGGACCCCACTCAATTGGATAACTATTGGCCTATTTCCAATCTCCCCTTTTTGGGTAAGGTCATGGAACATGTGGTGGCCGCACAACTCCAGGCATTCTTGATAGATACCTATTTTCTGGATCCAGCAGAGTCTGGCTTCAGACTGGGGCATGGTATCGAGACAGCCTTGGTCGCCTTAGTCGATGATCTATGCCGGGAACTGGACAGGGGGAGTGTGTCCCTGCTGGTTCTGCTGGACCTCTCAGCGGCCTTCGATACTGTCAATCACGGTATCCTTCTGGGGCGCCTCGCTGGGATGGGTCTCGGAGGCACTGTTTTGCAGTGGCTCCGGTCTTTCCTGGTGGGTCGTTCCCAGATGGTGTCATTGGGGGACACCTGATCGGCCCCACAACCATTGTCTTGTGGGGTCCCACAGGGATCAGTACTCTCCCTCATGTTGTTCAACATATACATGGGAGAGATCATCTGGAGTTTCGTGGTCCGGTGTCATCTGTACGCAGTGATGTCCAGCTCTGTCACTCCTTCCCACCTGTCACTAAGGAGGCTGTCCTGGTCCTGGTCTGGCCGCTGTGTCGGACTGGATGAGGGCGAACAAATTGAAACTGAATCCAGACAAGACAGAGGCCCTCCTGGTCAGTCGTAAGGCTGAACAGGGAATAGGGTTACAGCCTGTGTTGGACGGCGTCGCACTCCCCCTGAAAACACAGGTTCGCAGTCTGGGGGTTCTCCTCGACTCATCGTGGAGCCTGGAACCCCAAGTCTCAGCGGTGGCCAGGGGAGCATTTGCAAAACTAAGACTTGTGCGCCAGCTGCGCCCGTTCCTTGGGAGGTCTGACTTGGCCACGGTGGTCCACGCTCTGGTTACATCCTGTTTGGACTACTACAACGCTCTCTACGTGGGGTTGCCTTTGAAGATGGCCCGGAAGCTCCAATGAGTACAACGGGCGGCAGCCAGATTAATAACTGGGGCGGCTTATAGGGAGCGTACCACCTCCCTACTTAGCCAGCTCCACTGGCTGCCGATATGCTACCGAGCCCAATTCAAAGTGCTGGTTTTGACCTATAAAGCCCTAAACGGTTCTGGCCCAATCTACTTGTCCGAATGTTTCTCCTCCTATGAGCCAGGGAGATCCCTAAGGTCATCTGGTGAGGCCCTGCTCTCGGTCCCACCTGCCTTACAAGCGCGGCTGGTGGGTACGAGGGACAGGGCCTTCTCAGTGGTGACTCCCCAGCTGTGGAACACCCTCCCCAGAGAAATACAGCAAGCCCCAACCCTTTGGAGTTTTAGAAAAGCCCTGAAAACATGGCTATGTGCCCAGGCTTTCAAAGATTAAATGATAAAGATGACCCGGACTGATTTACGGCTACAGCACGAGGATTTTGGATGAATGGATTTCAATCATATGTTTTATATTTTTTATATTGTTTTAATTGGATTTTCATTGCTGTTTTAATTATGTGTAGGCATTGAATTGTTGCCAATTTTGTACGCCACCCTGAGTCCCTTCGGGTGAGAAGGGCGGGATATAAATGTTAGAAATAAATAAATAAATACATAAATAAATAAATAAATAAAAGGTGGGGTGGGAGCTGAAGCAAATTGCTCAGGTGGTTCTATTGCCAACTAACCAAACCAAAGTCTGCTAAAATAATTAGTTAGCACTTTGCTCCTGACTGGGGACCCTTCTGCATTGCTTGGTGTATGTCTTTTAATAGTGTTTTATCTCTTGTGTTAAAGATGTTGTATCCTGTCTCGAGCCACAGGGAGAGGCGGGTAATACGATTGTTGTTGTTGTTGTTGTTGTTATTATTATTATTATTTCTCATTTGTCCACCTCCAGAGTGCTCCTCCAGCCCTATGTGCAACGGGGCGGACTGAGGACCTCCAGGCCTTGCTTGGTGTCATTGATGAGGCTCAGGAATTTGTCTATATTGCTGTGATGAACTATTTGCCTACTATGGAGTTCTCACACCCCAGAAGGTAACTTGTGACTACTATAAGAAGAGAGGAGCTATGGAGAGGGGGGAAGTGCCAGACTGAATCATAATCTCTTACATTCTGGTATGTGTTGCATTCTGAGCATTCTCAGTCTCTAGCATATCAGTATTTACTTTCCAACAGTCTGCTGAGAATACAAGACTTTCCAACATCTCCTCCAGCATTGTCTTTCCAACAGGACTATTTTCTGGCTAGTGCACTGAAGTGGGTGCCTTGTCTCAAGCATCTATTGCTGATACTGCCACTGTCCATGGAAGTCTAATCAAGGAGTTTAAAATGTTGGTGATTGACCCGAGCCGCAATATAGCTTTGTGCTAGAATACTTGTATTGTATTGCAATGCACCAAATCATTTCTCAGTATCGTTCCTGAAAAAAATCAACTTCAACTCAGCTCTTGAAGAAGTTCTTAGCAGTTAATGCTAACAATGCAAGAACCACCAATGATCTGATCAGGCTTACATTCCAAACTTTAGGAAGAATTTAGGAAGTTTCTTTTTTGAATTTGTTCAGCTTTGTTGACCATTATTTGGGGACTGCCAGGGATGATCAAGGGCAGGAGAGAAACTGTGCCAAAAGTCATAGTATGGAAAGTGACTCAGAGCCCTTGGCTGTTTCCACTCAGGTTCTGGCCAGCGATCGATAACTTTTTGAGGAAAGCGGCCTACGAGAGGCAAGTACGAGTCCGCCTCCTGGTCAGTTGCTGGAAGCACTCCAAGGGCAACATGTTCCCCTTCCTGCGATCCCTAAACGCCATGCAGGACAACCGGACCCACTACAACGTGGAAGTGGTGAGGAAGCTCCAGAGCTAGAGCAATCCATACTTGTGGGGAAGAAGACCTCTGAATTCTGTTTCTCTCCAGTAGCTGTGCTCCTCTGGGACAGACTTTGCTTGGCCTTTCCTTTTAGACTCTGGCTCTCTGTGGTTTGTATTGTCTGTGGGTTGAACATACAGTTGCCCTCTCTATCCACAGAATCTGCACTCACCAATTCAAGCAACCACAGCTTAAAAATAGATTTTTTTTAAAAAAAACCTTAGTTTTACCATCTTATCCGAGGGACTCCATTTATTTCTCCAGTGTATAGAATGGGACTTGATTTTGGTATCCATGGGGAGACCTGGAACCAAATGCAAGGGGCCCACTGTATAATTTCTCCTGTGCAAAAACTGTCTTAACAGCTTTTAAAAGGATGTTCATCTGTTGGGGGTACTTGGATTGTGCTTTTTCCTGCAGAGCAGTGGGTTGGACTAGATGGCCCATGTGGTCTCTTCCAACTATGATTTTATGATTCTATGGACTACAGCCTTCTTGCTGCAGTTGAGGTTTCGGAATGTGTCTCCTTAAGACCTTGTATCACCATTGCCACCGTAGATTTTCCCAGCAAACTCCAGCCTTCCATCTTTTCACCCTCACTCCATGTCTCTCTTGTGCCTTTTCTCTGCTAGAGGCTCTTTGTGGTCCCAGCAAATGAGTCGGAGGCTAGGATCCCTTACGCCAGAGTCAACCACAGCAAGTTCATGGTGACGGACAAGGTGGCTTATATTGGTAAGTAGCTGGTGTGGGTGGGAGATTGTGTCATCATTGGGCATCCTAATGCCATACAGGGGGAAAGCTCCAGAGAGTTTGAGGGGCATTTCTCCAGCCCCTGACTCACCACTCAAGCTGGAAAGGACTGGGAGTTCATGATCACTGTTTGTTCATTCTTTACAAGTTAAAAGAAATAGGATTGGTTGGTTTTATCAAACCAAAGTGTGTCCAGAAGACAGGAGCAGAATTCAAAATGATCTTGACAGATTAGAGAGATGGGCCAAAACTAACAAAATGAAGTTCAACAGGGACAAATGCAAGATACTCCACTTCAGCAAAAAAATGGAATGCAATGATACAGAATGGGCGACGCCTGGCTCGACAGCAGTACGTGTGAAAAAGATCTTGGAGTCCTCATGGACAACAAGTTAAACATGAGCCAACAAATGTGATGTAGAATCATAGAATAGTAGAGTTGGAAGAGACCTCATGGACCATCCAGTCCAACCCCCTGCTAAGAAGCAGGAAATCGCATTCAAAGCACCCCCGACAGATGGCCATCCAGCCTCTGCTTAAAAGCCTCCAAAGAAGGAGCCTCTACCACGGCCCGGGGGAGAGAGTTCCACTGTCGAACAGCTCTCACAGTGAGGAAGTTCTTCCTGATGTTCAGGTGGAATCTCCTTTCCTGTAGTTTGAAGCCATTATTCCGTGTCCTAGTCTTCAGGGCCACAGAAAACAAGCTTGCTCCCTCCTCCCTATGACTTCCCTTCACGTATTTGTACATGGCTATCATGTCTCCTCTCAGCCTTCTCTTCTGCAGGCTAAACATGCCCAGTTCTTTGAGCCACTCCTCATAGGGCTTGTTCTCCAGACCCTTAATCATTTTAATCGCCCTCCTCTGGACGCTTTCCAGCTTGTCAACATCTCCCTTCAACTGCGGTGCCCAAAATTGGACACAGTATTCCAGGTGTGGTCTGACCAAGGCAGAATAGAGGGGGAGCATGACTTCCCTGGATCTAGACGCTATTCCCCTATTGATGCAGGCCAGAATCCCGTTGGCTTTTTTAGCTGCCGCATCACATTGTTGGCTCATGTTTAACTTGTTGTCCACGACAACTCCAAGGTCTTTTTCGCACACACTGCTGTCAAGCCAGGCGTCCCCCATTCTGTATCTTTGCATTCCATTTTTTCTGCCGAAGTGAAGTATCTTGCATTTGTCCCTGTTGAACTTCATTTTGTTAGTTTTGGCCCATCTCTCTAGTCTGTCAAGATCGTTTTGAATTCTGCTCCTGTCTTCTGGAGTGTTAGCTATCCCTCCCAGTTTTGTGTCGTCTGCAAACTTGATGATCGTGCCTTCTAACCCTTCGTCTAAGTCGTTAATAAAGATGTTGAACAGAACCGGGCCCAGGACGGAGCCCTGCGGCACTCCACTTGTCACTTCTTTCCATTATGAAGACGACGCATTGGTGAGCACCCTTTGGGTTCGTTCGCTTAGCCAATTACAGATCCACCTAACCCTAGTTTTGTCTAGGCCACCTTTTACTAGTTTGTTTGCCAGAAGGTCGTGGGGGACTTTGTCGTAGGCCTTACTGAAATCCAGGTAGGCTACATCCACAGCATTCCCTGTATTGACCCAACTCGTAACTCTATCGAAAAAAGAGATCAGATTAGTCTGGCATGACTTGTTTTTGGTAAATCCATGTTGACTATTAGCAATACCGCATTTGTTTCTAAGTGTTCGCAGACCACTTCCTTAATGATCTTTTCCAGAATCTTGCCTGGTATCGACGTGAGGCTGACCGGACGGTAATTGTTTGGGTCGTTCTTTTTTCCCTTCTTGAAAATAGGGACCACATTCGCCCTCCTCCAATCTTCCGGGACTTCTCCTGTTCTCCAAGAACTCTCGAAGATAATTGCCAGTGGTTCTGAAATAACTTCCGCTAGTTCCTTCAATACTCTTGGATGTAGCTGATCTGGCCCTGGGGACTTGAATTCGTTTAGAGCAGCCAGGTGTTCCTGGACAACTTGTTTCCCTATTTGGGGTTGGATTTCCCCCAATCCTTCGTCCATTCCATGTTGCTGAGTTGAAGATGGCTTTCTTTTTGTGAGAAGACCGAGGCAAAGAAGCCATTAAGCAGTTCTGCCTTTTCCCTGTCCCCTGTCGCCACCACCCCATCTTCTCCTTGCAGTGGCCCTATCGCCTCCTTTTTCTTCCTTTTTCTACCAACGTAAGCAAAAAAGCCTTTTTTGTTGTTTTTTATGTCCCTGGCAAGCCTGAGCTCATCTTGCGCTTTAGCCTTGCGAGCCTTTTCCCTGCAGGTGTTGGCTATACGTTTGAATTCTTCTTTGGTGATTTCTCCCCTTTTCCACTTCTTGTGCATGTCACTTTTGAGCTTTAGCTCAGTTAGAAGTTCTTTGGACATCCATTCTGGCTTCTTTGCACTTGTCTTATTTTTCTTTTTTGTTGGCACCTTTTGCATTTGCGCCTTGAGTATTTCACTTTTGAAAAACTCCCATCCATCCTTAACTCCCTTGTTTTTTAATACTGGCGTCCATGGAATGCCGCTCAGTAATTCCTTCATTTTTTGGAAGTCAGCTCTCTTAAAGTCCAGAATGCGTGTTTGACTTGTCTTAGTTTCAGCATTCCTTTGTACTGCAAACTGCAAGAGCACATGGTCACTTGCCCCTAAGGATCCGACGACTTCAACTGTATTGATCAGGTCTTCCACATTTGTTAAGATTAGATCAAGAGTTGCTGCTCCCCTTGTTGCCTCTTCTACTTTCTGGACCATAAAATTGTCTGCAAGGCAAGTGAGGAATTTGTTGGACTTTGTACTCTTGGCTGAGTTTGTTTTCCAGCAGATATCGGGATAATTGAAATCGCCCATGACTACTATATCTCTTCTTTGTGCCTGTTTGGTCAGCTGTTGACAGAAGGCTTCATCGAGTCCTTCATCCTGACTTGGAGGTCTGTAGTAGACACCCACGACAAGAGCTTTTTGAGTCCCGGTTCCCTTGATTCTTATCCAGATGCTTTCAAGCTGGTTTCCCAGATTACAGTCTTGCATTTCTTCTGCAATGTAACTGTTTTTGACATATAAAGCTACTCCCCCTCCTCTCCCCTTTGTTCTATTTCTGTGAAAGAGGTTATAGCCCTCAATGGCTACATTCCAGTGATGGGAGTCATCCCACCAGGTTTCAGTGATGCCTATGACATCGTATGTGTGGTGCTGTGCTAAGAGTTGGAGTTCGTCTTGCTTATTTCCCATGCTCTGAGCATTGGTGTAAAGACATGTAAGCCCCTGTGACCTCCCCTTGAGCTGTTTATTTGGGATTATTGTGCTTTCCGTACTTGGTCCTTGCTGTGTTTGTGCAGCCCTCCGTTTAGCCTTTTGGCGGTTCCCTGTGGTCATGGGTAATATAGTGTTCGCCAGGCTGTTGTTCCCCTCCCCCAGTGGATCTAGTTTAAAGTGCGCCTGATGAGGTTTGTGAGTCTGTGTGCAAAAAGATGTTTTCCTACTTGTGTGAGATGCACCCCATCACTTGCTAGTAATCCATCCTCTTGGAAGAGTAGACCATGGTCAAGGAAGCCAAAATGCTCCTCTTGACACCATTTTTCTGAGCCAGTTATTGACCTGTACTATTTTTCCGGCCCTTGTAGAGCCGTGTCCTACAACGGGGAGGAGGGATGAAAAGATCACATGTACATTATACAGTTTTAGCTTTGTTCCCAGAGCTCGAAAATCATTTGTGGTCTTTTGAAAAGTATGCCTAGCGGTGTCATTGGTACCTACATGAATCAACATAAGGTGGGGAGGGTGATGGGGCTTTAGGAGCCTGCTGAGCCTCTGAGTGATATGGTGTATTTTTGCCCCCGGGAGGCAGCATGTTTCTCGAGCCATCCCATCTGGTCTGGAAATGATGGCTTCCGTTCCTCTAAGGAGGGAGTCACCTACTACCAAGACCTGTTTCCTTTGAGGATTGACAGGGTCCCTTTTGTGCAAGACAGTGTGTATGTCCCCTGAAGTGAATCGTGTAGGTGTAAAGTGTTGTCCTCCTCCTCAACATCCCCAGTGCATTCATCAATGACAATCCATTGAGATACATCCGAGAGCCCATTACTCTCCCAAGGATGTTCCTGTTGCTCCTGGTCTACGATTGGGAATGGAGCATTTGCATGATTACATAAGTGTGAATGTGGTGATGCACTGTCCCCGTCAGGGCTATCCCCTGCGCATTGATCAAGGGTGGCCCACTGAGTGGTATCTAAGAAACTGTGGTCCTCCACAAGATGAGTTTCCTGATTGTATGTTAATGATGTAAGAATTTCAAATCTGTTGTGTAAATCCAGCTGAGCAGAGGAGTTCTGCGGAGGCTGCCTGGTCCTATGGGTGACCTCCTTCCAAGCCTGAGGGTTGTCTACCTGTGAGTTGATCTCCCCATAAGGTTCCTGATCATGGTCATGGTGGTGTTGGTGTGATGCAGGCTGCAGATCTACAGCAGAGTGTTGTGCAGTGTCCAAGAAGAGCTCGAGTGCCTGAATGTCCTTAAGGGTCTTAATACGGTGCTCGAGCTGTTGGATCCTCTGCTCCATCAGAGTCATCTGTTTGCATTTGGAGCAGATGTAGTTGACTAGTTTTTGTGTGAAAAAGCGGAACATGCCACAGCTGGTGCATGTGATGGGAATGTTTTGCTTTTGCTGCATCTCTTGGTGAGTGTGGTGGCCAAGTGGGATCTTTGTACAGTTAAGTAATATGCACGCACTTTATGTGCAGACTGCCCCAAACCACCTCTTTGTGTATTTGTTTATGTTGTTTTGTTTCCTGTATGTACTGCAAAGGATAGTTAGTAAAAGTCTTTTTGTGCGCGCCGTTAGACGCGCACTGGCAAATGAAGCTTTCCCAGAAACTCAATTAACAGGGGACAATGCCTGCTGTCAATCAAGTACCTGGCTCTCTTTCAACACAACAGTCACACAGCAGTTAGACTTTGACCACAGGAGCCAAGCCCACACTCAGTTTAAAATTTTAGCCAAATCTTAGCCAAATCTTAGCCAAATCCTACCTGAAGCCAGGGAGCAAAAATGTCCTCCTGCTGCCCCTGCTTCTGCGAGAACCAATGTGGCTGCTTAAAAAGCCAACGGGATTCTGGCCTGCATAAACAGGAGTATAGCATTTAGATCCAGGGAAGTCATGCTCCCCCTCTATTCTGCCTTGGTCAGACCACACCTGGAATACTGTGTCCAATTCTGGGCACCGCAATTGAAGGGAGATGTTGACAAGCTGTAAAGCGTCCAGAGGAGGGCAACTAAAATGATCAAGGGTCTGGAGAACAACCCCTATGAGGAGCAGCTTAAAGAACTGGGCATGTTTAGCCTGCAGAAGAGAAGGCTGAGGGGAGACATGATAACCATGTACAAATATGTGAAGGGAAGTCATAGGGAGGAGGGAACAAGCTTGTTTTCTGCTGCCCTGCAGACTAGGACGTGGAACAACGGCTTCAAACTACAGGAAAGGAGATTCCACCTGAACATCAGGAAGAACTTCCTCAGTGTGAGGGCTGTTCGACAGTGGAACTCTCTCCCCCGGACTGTGGTGGAGGCTCCTTCTTTGGAGGCTTTTAAGCAGAGGCTGGATGGCCATCTATCGGGGGTGCTTTGAATGCGATTTCCTGCTTCTTGGAAGGGGGTTGGACTGGATGGTCCATGAGGTCTCTTCCAACTCTATGATTCTATGATTCTAGGGACAAACTATGGTAGAACAATGGTGGGGTCAGTTTTCCAGGAAATTGGGCCAAATCTGGCAACTCTATACCTCTCATGGCTGGTTGAGGGATTCTAGAAGTTGTAGTCCAAAAAGCTACTTTTCCAGGGTCTTGCTTTTCCATTCTTGCTGGCTGGGAAGGATTTATTCAGTACCTGGCAACTGCCTAAGCTACAGACCAAGAAGTCCTGCTGGTGTGATAGCTGGAGATATAAACAGTTTCAGAAATTCTGGATCCATAGAAGGACAAGGGTGTGTTCCCCCCCCTCCCCCATTTATTTTTCAGAGAAAAACATAAATGTTCAAACTGAAATGTTGGCCTATTAGCAACCTTTACAGATTGGAAGTCATGTTATTTTGGAGACATAAAATGCATTTTGCCCAACATGACATAAACTCATCATGTTTTGACATACTGAAAATCCAACTTATTCAGGAAATAACTGCACACACTCAACGTATCTTTCTACATTTTCATTTTTGTTTCACATGGAGCTGCAAGGTCCTGAATTTGTTGCATTCGCCAGTTTATGAGGAACAGAAGAAAAAGAGGAAAAAACGGTGATAAAAACAAACAAAATAAAAACCCTTGGCATCAGTAAAAAAAAGAAGTTTATTTTGTCACTTCTGGTCCTTCATAATGCCAAATAGACATTAATCATCTAAGACCTAAGAAAAAGAAACTGAGATTAGTAATTGCAATGATGTGAGTTGGTGGAATTAGTCTTACATACAACCTCAACCGGCAACCTGTTCTGGACAGGGTTGCACTCCCCCTGAAATCACAGGTCCGCAGTTTGGGGGTCCTCCTGGACTCAGCGTTGACGCTTGAGGCTCAGGTGTCAGCGGTGGCCAGGAGGGCTTTCGCACAACTAAAACTCGTGCGCCAACTGCGACCATACCTCGTGAAGTCTGACTTGACCACGGTGGTCCATGCCTTAGTTACCTCTAGACTGGACTACTGCAATGCACTCTATGTGGGGCTTCCCTTGAAGACGGCCCGGAAATTACAATTGGTCCAGCGTTCAGCGGCCAGACTAATAACTGGGGCGAGTTAAAGGGAGAGATCCACTCCCTTGTTCAAGGAGCTCCATTGGCTGCCGTTTATTTTCCGGTCCCAATTCAAGGTGCAGACCATCACCTATAAAGCCCTAAACGGTTTGGGACCCACCTACCTTCGTGACCGTATCTCCTATCATAAACCTGCCCGATCCCTTCGATCGTCAGGGGATGCTCTCCTGTCGCCACTGCCTATATCTCAGGCCCCCCTTGTGGGAACAAGGGAGAGGGCCTTCTCTGCTGTGGCCCCCCGATTGTGGAACTCACTGCCCGGTGAGATTAGGCAAGCCCCCACATTAGCAGCCTTTAAGAAAGACCTGAAAACATGGCTCTTCCGTTGTGCCTTTGGAGAGTAATCACTACATACATCCCTTTTGCTGCTCTCCTTCAATATTTGTCCTCCAGATTGCACCGCCACTTTATGACCCTGTCCTCTGTGGTTTTTACTCCTACTTCCTTTCTCACCCCGAGTTTTAACCTAGTGTTTATGTGGCCCGCCCTTGGTTTTATTGTTCTTTTGATCTTGTTTAATGTAGTGTATATTTTCTTTTATTGTGTTGTTTAATGTGCTATGATTTGTTGTTCTATTATATTTTGTTATATTGTATTGTTCTGGGCATGGCCCCATGTAAGCCGCCCCGAGTTCCCGTTGGGGAGATGGTGGCGGGGTATAAATAAAGATTATTATTATTATTATTATTATTATTATTATTATTATTATTATTAAAGGGTTGGAATATTGTTAGGGGTAACATCATATATATATATTGTGCAACACACCCAGGACCAAAAAGTTACCTTTGTGCAAAAGGCTTATTCTGTTGATAGTGGTGGAAGTGAAGTTGGACAGACAGTATATTCCTCCATGCCTTGTATTTGCAAAATGTGCAGTGGGTATTAGTATGTGTTGGGGTTGTGCCTCCTGTATTTTGTATTGCAGTTGTATATCCTATACTTTGCATTGCAGCAGTGCATTATGTGCATTGCCATTCTACTCATTGTCATGCATTACATAATGTTATTCATGTTGCATATCTCCATGTGAGGCATTTGCACTACCTTGAGAGAATGTTAGATTGCGATGAATGTATATATGGATACTTTTTATAAATATTTAACGTATCACTCTAAAAGAAAATCTAAGATAATCCATTTTTAAAAGATATAAGAGGCTTCAGGGGGGAAAAAATAAAAAATATTCCCATGTTTCCCCTGGGCCTTCCTGTTTCTAGATATGACCTTCTGTAGTACAGTCTGAATCCATGGATTCAACCAACTATGGCTCAAAAATATTCCTCCAGAATCCAAAATGTAAACCTGGTTCTTGCCATTTTACTGTACATAGCTGTATATAACAGGACTTGCACATCCTTGGATTTTGTCATTCACATAGGGTCATGAGACCAAACTCCAGTGGATACTGATGCTCCCCTGCATCCTTTTTCCTCCCATTTTCCTCCAGGAACTTCCAACTGGTCTGGGGATTACTTCCTCCACACAGCCGGATCTGCCCTGGTTGTGAATCAAAGCGACGCCGAGGCTGGGATCCAGCCCACCCTCCGGGAGCAACTCCAAGCAGTGTTTGAACGGGACTGGGACTCCCAGTACAGCCGGGAACTGAACTCCTTGGGCCAGTGGCAGGATTCTTGCAGTCCAGTTTAGACCCTACCTTTACTTCCAGCCTTATATGAAGACCAGTGTTTGAGAACAGCCAGAGTGACTTCCTTCGAACATCACCTGAAGACAAGATCTGGTCAACTTTTGCAAGACATTGGTTCCACCCTAGAGCTAAGCACAAAGGGGTCTTGCTGGTGTGAAACTTTTGACGGGGGGAAATGGGTCTTTCTCTCAAATCCTTGGATAGGCAGAGAAACATACAAGCTAAGCATCAATGGAAGGGACATTGGGGGTGGGGTGGGTTGCGGAGAGGAAGAATCGGGGCTTTGGCTGACACTTGTGTTCCAGTCTGCAACTGTATCCTCTTGTCTTACAAGAAGCAGCAGAGGCCGATCAAATCTCATGCACAAATTGGGTAAAAAATGTTTCAGGAAGGTGAGAAAAAGAGAAGGCAACTGTTTTCTCTGTTGGGACGACTGTAGAAGAGACAGAGAGTGGGTTTAGATGTTAGAAAAAATAGATATATGACAAAAGTTTGAAAAGGGTTTAAAGGAATCATGGATGAGGACTTCTCTAGGGATAGTCCTCCATTATTAGAGATCTCAAAGTTTTAACAGCATCTGGAAAGCTGTCTCCCACTTTGGGATGGCTACTACCTTTCATTTTCAAAGAGCAACAGCATCTGAAGGCTACCGTATTTTAGACATTATCTTAAGCTGACATGACTTGTTGGAACAGATTATAATGTCCAGTAAAGTGGAAGGAAGCAGGAAGACTACACTACACTAAACTGATTTAATCAAAGGGGTCATGGCTGCCCTGGGTTTGCAAGACCTGATGTGGGATCTTTGAATTCTCTCATTCATAGGGTTGCCCTAAATCGAAGTCTCAACGTGTTTTTTTTTAATTGTGTCAGAAACGACTTGAGAATATACTGTAAGTCACTTCTGGTATAAGAGAATTGCCGTCTACAGAGACATTGCCCAGGGGACGCCCAGATGTGTTACCATCCTGCTGGGAGGGTTCTCTCATGTCCCCGCAAGCTAGAGCTGACAGATGGGAACTCACCCTATCACAGATTCGAACCTCAACCTTCAGGTCAGCAGTTCAGTTTGCACAAGGGAGGCAAATAGCAATAATAAGCATGCCATACTTGGCACCTCCTACTTAAATTTGCAGAACTATTGGGATGTCCCTGACAATATAAGAGGAAGGCAGATAGAGTCCTGTGGCATTACCAGTAGAGTTGCTTCTACTTCTTTGTTGCCTTGTATCTGATTCCAACAAGGGCTCTGTAGTCGTGGCATCTACTCCCGTTTCTGACTCAAAGCAATCTTTTGCTTTCTAAGTGGGGTTTTCTTTAATGGTGGAAGCTACTGACATGTATGAATGGCATCCTGCAGTTGCACCTACATCCAATTTTTGTATGTAACATTTGGAATTAAAAGACCATTTTCCTTTCAATGGTGGCCTTGCAATGTATTGAATTAGAATCATAGCATCATAGAGTGTGAAGAGTCCAACCCCCTGCCAAGAAGCAGGAAATCGCATTCAAAGCACCCCTGATAGATGGCCATCCAGCCTCTGCTTAAAAGCCTCCAAAGAAGGAGCCTCCACCACAGTCCGGGGGAGAGAGTTCCACTGTCGAACAGCCCTCACACTGAGGAAGTTCTTCCTGATGTTCAGGTGGAATCTCCTTTCCTGTAGTTTGAAGCCATTGTTCCGTGTCCTAGTCTGCAGGGCAGCAGAAAACAAGCTTGCTCCCTCCTCCCTATGACTTCCCTTCACGTATTTGTACATGGCTATCATGTCTCCTCTCAGCCTTCTCTTCTGCAGGCTAAACATGCCCAGCTCTTTAAGCTGCTCCTAATAGGGCTTGTTCTCCAGACCCTTGATCATTTTAGTTTCCCTCCTCTGGACGCTTTCCAGCTTGTCAACATCTCCCTTCAACTGCGGTGCCCAGAATTGGATACAGTATTCCAGGTGTGGTCTGACCAAGGCAGAATAGAGGGGTAACATGACTTCCCTGGATCTAGATGCTGTACCCCTATTTATGCAGACCAGAATCCCGTTGGCTTTTTTAGCAGCTGCATCACATTGTTAGCTCACGTTTAACTTGTTGTCCACGAGGACTCCAAGATCTTTTTCACACGTACTTCCTTGTCATTTGAGTTGGATCCTGCTTTTTCTCCCATGGATGTGACCCAAAATGCAGTTCACAAGAAAATAGTACAAGTACAACCCAACTAATGTAAGATCTGGACCAAACTTGGCACACAGACTCAACATGGCCAACTGTGCATACAGGCCTGGTTTGGGGGTGAGTTACCTCGAATCTGAGAGTTGTAGTTCAACCTTATCCAGAGAGCCCTGAATCCAGCTGACGATAGATCTGGACCAAACTTGGCACACACACCCAACATGGCCAACTGCGAATATTTGTAGGGTTTGGGGGATGATTGCCCTGGGAATCTGGGAGTTGTAGTTTACCCTTATCCAAACAGCACTGAACCAAGCCAGCGATGGACCTGGACCACACATCAGTGATATTACCTAATGTCATGGAACCAAGTCCTAGGGCTGAATTTCCAAGCCCTGGACTTGGAGTCATAACATAAATAATCCTGGAAGCACCTGGCAGAAGAAGATAGAAGGGCATGGGAACTCGGGGTTGAAAGTATAAACAATTATAATTGGTATAGAGTGTGGGAATGGTAGAAATGTGATACAGGGGGTGGGGTTTGATGATGATATTTGCGTGTGGTGTTACGTTGCATCAGAGGTGATAAAAATGATTGTATGTAAACATTAGGTCATTCTCGACTTTTTCCAAAGTCATGTATTCTTCAATAAAGATTGGATTTGAGAGCAGCTATCTTTGATCTGCGTTCAGACTGGTCCTTTGAAGTGAGCCTGACAGTTAAGTCGAGAATCCCGTTCTCACCCTCCTGCGAATTCGCAGTGAAGTGATAATGAGTGGAGAAGGCGATCAAAGCCTAAATGGAGCAGAGAAGCCTTTGCCAGGGGCCCGGCCGTTGGGGGAAGAGACGCTGCAAGCCATAGCTTCCTCTACGGGGTACCCCAGGCTGAACGGCGTGACCCAGAGGATTCCCAGAGGAGGAAGAGGAGTCTCTGCGGCTGCAGAAACCAGTTGGGGATCTGGAGGAAGCATGCCGGAGACCGTGGCCCTGCGGTTATCAATCCTGGAAACTAATTTATCCAGGCTGTCGGAAACCGTGGGGAGGTTGGTGCCACTATTGGAAGAGAATCTCCAGAAGGAGCCCACCCGATATGGCGCCGAGAGAGAGCCAAGTAAAGAAGAAGCTTGGAGCCAGAGGGGCCAGCGCGCCTCAACGCAGAGCCCCGTGGCGGCGAGGGGCGAGGGGGATGAGGAATACTGGCAGGAACTGGAGTTCCGAGACAGAATGGCGCGCGAAGTGGAGCGCCAGCAAGCTCTGGGAACTCTGAGGCCGCCAACTCCAACAGGACTTCCAACCCCCCAAATGGGCGTCGGGGTGGAAAGACCACTGGGGCCAGGGATCGGGTCCAGTGGATTAGCAGACGAAGGCGGAGAGGAGCCGGAGATCCAGGAAGAGGAGGAGGATGTGCCGTACGACGAGGGAAGGCGAGGTGCGGGGGCTACAGCGAGGCCCGCATTCGGATGGGTGGAAGGGCCGACAGCAGCGGCAGAATTTCGGGAGCCGCGCGGAACGACCACCGGAGTGGGGCGCGGCGTGTTCAAAGGGGCCGTCCAAGGAAACCCGATGCAACCCTTCCCCATGCCTCCCAGACAGCATCAACGGGCCGCAGAATGGGTGCAAAGGAGGGAAGAGCTCAAACTGGAATACGGAGGGGAATCATCTGAACTGAACTTTTTCCTCATTAGCATCAGAGGATATATGGAAGACAATGCACACACATTCCCCTCCGAAGGAAGCATGGTTCGGGCCATCGGCAACACACTAAAGAGAGGAGCAGCCAGCTGGTATGTGCAACTACATGCCAGACGCGACCCGTGCCTGAGGTCAGTACCCCGCTTCCTCGCCGCACTGGAAAACCGGTTCAGAGACCGGCTAGAGCAATTGAGGGCTCGAGACCAGCTTAAAGGAATAAAGCAGAGGGACAAAACGGTGCCCGAGTACGCAGAGGAATTCCTCCATCTCGCGGAAAGGGTGCCAGAGTGGTCTGAAGTGACCAAAGTGGAGATATTCAAAGAGGGACTACGCCCCGAGGTTTTCAGTTGGGCAGCGCACAGAGACGACCCAGAAACACTCCAGGGCTGGATACAACTAGCGGGGCGCGTCGAATCCACCCTGGCCCAAGTAAAGCGTTTCAGGGGCGGCGGCGGCCAGCAAAGACCGGTGGCGAGGGGTCGAGGAGAAACGAGGAAGCAGGAAAGGCCCGGAGGGAGGCCGGGGATCCCCTTCAAAGGAGATGACAACAAACCCAAGCCGGGATGCTTTGTATGTGGGAAGACGGGCCATCGAGCAGCAGAATGTTGGGCCCGGAAGGGGGAGCCGCCAAAACCCTCAAAGCCCAAGCCAGCAGCCGGGAGACGAGCGCAGGAGGAGGTGCGAGCCCCAGAATCTCCGGAAAGGCTGGTGAGTCGAGACAAACGCATGCTAGTAGTGCCAATCTGCCTATCGGGGCTAGAGAATCGGGCCACCTGCAGGGCATTCGTGGATTGCGGTTGTTCTAGGAACATTATAACTCCGGAATTAGCAGGAGCGCTGAAATGCCAGCAGACGTTGCTTGACTCCCCAATTGCATTTTCGCAGCTAGATGGATCAGTTGCTGCTGGGGAAGTATCTACGAAGGAAATACGGGGGTTCCCATGTAAAATAGGCAAATGGGAAGGAAGAATATCCTTTGTGATAGCCCCTATTGCCACATACCATGTAATACTAGGGATCCCATGGCTCGAACAGGCAAATCCTGAAGTAGATTGGAGAGGAAAGAGCCTAGCATTTAAAGAACAACAAACGCTATGGGAGATAAGCAAAATAGCAGGAGAGGAGGACGAGGGAAATGAAGCAGGGGAAATAGACCCACAGCTATTGCCACCTGAATACAGAGACTTTGTGGATGTTTTCAATCAGAAAGAGGCAAGTAAATTACCTCCCAAGAGGAATATAGAAGTAGAAATTGAAATAACCCCAGGAGCAAACTTACCAAAACCAAAGGTGTATCCCATGTCTATTCAGGAGAAGGAGGAATTGAGGAAATATATTGATAAGAACCTGGCGCGAGGCTTCATTAAGCCATCCAATTCTCCTCTCGGAGCCCCAGTGTTATTTAGGAGAAAGAAAGACAACTCTCTAAGATTGTGCATTGACTATCGAAATTTAAATGCAATTACTAAGGACAATAAATACCCTATGCCCTTAGTAAAGGATTTAATTACCGTATTGAAGAAAGGGAGCATATTTACTAAACTGGATTTAATTGAAGCATATCATAAATTAAGAATCAAACCCGAGGATACTTGGAAAACTGCATTTTCCTGCGCATTCGGCCATTTTGAATATAAAATTTTGCCATTTGGGTTAAAAAATGGCGGCAGTTGCTTTATGCAGCTTATAAATGAAATACTGCACCCATTGTTGTACCGAGGAGTATTCATATTCCTTGATGACATCTTGATCGTGAGCGAAGATAAAGAAAAGCACATGGAATTGGTCCGGGAAGTTTTGCAGAGACTAAGGGAAGCAAAGCTGTATGCAAAACTGTCCAAATGTGAATTTAATAAAACTCAAATTGACTTTCTGGGGTATCGGATATCTCCAGAAGGGTTAGCTATGGACCCGTCTAAAGTATCAGATGTAAAAGAATGGGGAGTACCTCAAACAAGGAGGCAATTGCAATCATTTCTGGGGTTTGCAAATTTTTATAGATCGTTCATAAAAGGCTTTGCGCAAATAACCGCACCCCTTACTGAACTTTTAAAAACAAAAGGGAAAGGGGAAACAGCAAAAGTGAAAGCTCCTGGCGCCAAACTGAGTTGGACGCCAGAATGCCAAAAGGCATTTGAAACCCTAAAAGGATGCTTCACAGAAGAACCCGTCCTAAAACACCCCGATATCCGGAGCCCTTTCATAATCCATTGCGATGCTTCAGACTGTGCATACGGGGCAGTACTATTGCAAAAAGATCAAAATGGGAACTTAAAACCTTGTGGATATTTGTCCCGGAAGTTCAGTGAAACTGAAAAATGTTGGCCCATATGGGAAAAAGAAGCATTAGCCATATTAAAAGCCTTAGAATGCTGGCGACACTTCCTCGAAGGGAGCGGAATCCCATTTGAAATTTGGTCTGACCATAAAAACCTCCAGTATTTAAAATCTCCTCGAAAATTGTCCCCCAAACAAATTAGATGGGCACAATACTTCAGCAGGTTCGATTTCCAATTAAAGTTTTTCCAAGGGAAACAGAATGTCTTGGCAGATGCTCTTTCACGCATGCCTCAACACGAAGGCATAACCACAGCAAAAGAGGGAACAGTATTCTCTGATAAACAATGGGGTTTAGCTGTCAGTACAAGAGCGCAGACCCAAAGAGAGAACACTGCTATTATTAAATTCGACGAGGAAAATAGTTGGGGAAAAGAACTGAAACAGTCATACGAAGGAGATCAGTGGATCGCATCCAACGCAGAAAAGGGGGAGCAGAAGGGGGGATTCTGGTTTGTGAACAAGAAACTGTATATCCCAGCAATATTGAGGATTAAGATTTTGCATCGTTTTCACAATAACCAGAGCGCTGGTCATACAGGAATTACAAAAACAACAAAGGCAATAGCAAAACATTGTTGGTGGCCAGGGATGAGGAAGGACATAAAGAATCATGTTGTTCAATGTGATGATTGTGCCAGAAATAAATCGAGAGGAGGGAAGCCAATGGGATTATTACAAACAGTAGCAGAACCTACCAGGCCTTGGGAATGTGTAGCTATGGACTTTGTGGGGGAACTGCCGGTTAGCAAAGGACATCGTTATATTTGGACAGTATTAGACCTGTTTTCCAAACAGGCCCACTTTATAGCACTGACGAAACTACCATCGGCAGAGAAACTAGCTGAATTGTACATAAACCATATTTACAAACTTCATGGATGTCCCAGTAGAGTGGTCAGTGACAGAGGGGTTCAGTTCACAGCAAAATTCTGGGAAAAATTCTTGGAAATGCTAGGAGCAGAAAGGAGTCTAAGTTCTGCTTTTCACCCCATGACAAACGGGGCAGTAGAACGTACTCAACAGACGCTTGGGCAGTTCCTTCGAATGTACTCTAACATGAGACAAAATGACTGGTCTAAGTGGCTGGCTTTCGCAGAACTAGCTTTTAATTCGACTGTACATTCCGCAACAAGTAAAACTCCCTTTGAAGTAGTTTACGGGTATGAAATACAGCCTCTGCCCCAGTTGCCAAGATGGACAGAGAATGAAGAAACAGGGGCAGGGAAATGGAAAACTCAAATGCTAGAATGCTGGAGTCAAGTGACTGCATCCTTAAAGGAAGCACACAAAAAGTATAAAACATTCGCAGACAGAAAAAGGATGGAAGGCGATAAATTGGAGAAAGGAGATTTAGTGTGGTTAAGTACCCAAAACATCAAATTGGGGCTACCTTCGAGAAAACTGGGCCCCAAATATATTGGACCATTCAGAATACAGGGTGTTATCAACGAAGTAACTTTCCAGTTGGCATTGCCAAAAAGTTTAGGGAAAATACACCCAGTATTCCATCGCAGCTTACTGAAAAAGTATATGGGTACTTTGGACAAAATGGACACATAGAGTTATTGTTTGATTTATTTCAGAATTGTGATGAAAGAAGCACCGAAGAGGAGGATGGAGAAAAAGAGGGCGCCATGTCATGGAACCAAGTCCCAGGGCTGAATTTCCAAGCCCTGGACTTGGAGTCATAACATAAATAATCCTGGAAGCACCTGGCAGAAGAAGATAGAAGGGCATGGGAACTCGGGGTTGAAAGTATAAACAATTATAATTGGTATAGAGTGTGGGAATGGTAGAAATGTGATACAGGGGGTGGGGTTTGATGATGATATTTGCGTGTGGTGTTACGTTGCATCAGAGGTGATAAAAATGATTGTATGTAAACATTAGGTCATTCTCGACTTTTTCCAAAGTCATGTATTCTTCAATAAAGATTGGATTTGAGAGCAGCTATCTTTGATCTGCGTTCAGACTGGTCCTTTGAAGTGAGCCTGACAACCTAATATCTCAAAACAAACAATGCCTTCTTCTAATAACCCAGGCACTGTCAAGTCTCGAAGCTAGTATGTATGTATGTATGTATGTATGTATGTATATTATTTTTATATTTTTTTTACTACATTTATATCCTGCTCTTCTCACCCCGGAGGGGACTCAGAGCAGCTTACAAATCAAATGTACATAAAATATATTATTAGCATAGCACAACTTAAGCATTAAATAACTATATTGTACTATATCATTATATGGTAATATTATTAGTAATATTACATTTAATATATAATATATAATTAATATTATTACATTATATAATTAGTATAATATTGTATAACATAATATTATCAATGTTATAATTATATACAATATATTATATATTTATAAATTATTGTGTGTGTGTATGTATGTATGTATGTATGTGTGTGTGTGTATATACATATATATATGTGTGTGTGTGTGTAAAATTCCGCTCCGTCCAGCGGAAAGGCTGTTTCCCTCGGACGCAGCTGGTGATTGGGTCAGACCAGCGAGCGAAGTCTGGGATGAATTTGCGGTAGTAGTTTGCAAACCCCAAGAAGCGCTGTACTTCCTTTTTGTTGGTTGGCGCCCGCCATTCCAATACTGCTGAAACTTTTGCCGGGTCCATGGAGAGCCCTAGTGGCGAGACGCGGTATCCCAGGAAGTCTACCTCTTGCAGATCAAAGGCGCATTTCTCTAACTTGGCATATAGTCCATGATCCCACAATCGTTGTAGCACCATTCTGACGTGTTGCTCGTGTTCCGATTGTGATCTAGAAAACACCAAAAAATCGTCGAGGTATATGACCAAGAACCGATCTAGATAGTCCTGGAAGATATAGTTGACAAAATGCTGGAATGTTGCGGGAGCTCCGGATAATCCGTAATTCATGACTAGGGACTCAAATAATCCGAATTTGGTCTGGAAGGCGGTTTTCCATTCGTCCCCTTCTCTTATGCGAACTAGATTGTAAGCCCCGCGGAGATCCAGCTTGGTGTAAACCTTGGCCCCTCGGAGCCGGTCTAATAGGTCCGAGATCAGAGGCAGGGGGTAGCGATTCCGCTTCGTGATATTGTTCAATGCTCTATAGTCCACAACCGAGCGTAGGTCCCCTGACTTCTTTTTCACAAACATCACTGGGGAAGCAGCTGGGGATTGAGAGGGTCTGATGAACCCCTTGCGGAGGTTTGACTCTATAAACTCCCTGAGAGCTTCTTGCTCTGGTTCAGTCAGGGAGTAGAGGTGTCCTCGCGGAATTGGGGCCCCCTCCACCAGGTCAATGGCACAGTCATAGGGTCTATGTGGGGGTAGTTTCTCGGCTTCCTTTTCATTGAAAACATCCCAAAAGTCCAAATATTTCTTGGGCAAGGTGATGATGGGCTCTGCGTCTGTGGCATGGCAGACCTTGGCTACTAGACAATGGTTTTGGCAATTTGGCGAACTGCAGTTCTCTGTTGGACCAGGAGATGTTTGGGTCGTGGAGTGTCAGCCATGGAATACCCAAAATCACAGGGAAGTGGGGAACCTCGGTAACGAAGAAGGAGATTTCTTCCATGTGTTCCCTTATCCACATTCTGGTGGGCTCAGTCCATTGGCTTACTGGACCTGTCTTCAGGGGTCGGCCGTCTATGGCCTGCACCACCCGGGCATTCTTGAAATCATGATATTGTAATCCCAGAGAGTCGGCATACTCTTTATCGATGAAATTGTTTGTTGCCCCTGAGTCTATCATGGCATGGATCATGATGGGTCCCTTTTTCACTGACCACAGCGTGACCACCAGGAGAAATGGGACCCCCGTTTGCGGCTCTTGAGTGGAGTTTTTGACCGGGTTGGCGAGCCTCTCTACGCCCGGTCGCTGGCTTCCCCCGCCGGCTTCCGCGGAAGGACGCCGGAGGACGCCGCCGCCAGACGGGCGGCAGGCTTCTTTTTGGCAGTTATTTGTTGGTGGGAGGGGCTGCCAACTGATGGAACAGGAGACAGGATGGTATGATGTCTTCCTGGGCCCCCGGTTCTTCACTCTATATATGTGTGTGTGTATGTCTCTCTCTCTATATATATGTGTGTGTGTGTGTGTGTGTGTGTGTAATTGTGGGAGTTAAAGTCCAAAACATCTGGAAGGCCGAAGTTTGTCCATGCTTGACACACTCACACACATATGCATTATACTGTATGTATGTATATAAAGGGGGCTCCCGGTGGCGCAGCAGGCAAAACCACTGAGCTGCTGAACTTGCTGACCAAAAGGTTCGCGATTCGAATCCAGGGAGCGGAGTGAGCGCCTGCTGTTAGCCCCAGCTTTGGCCAACCTAGCAGTTTTAAAACATGTGAGTAGATCAATAGGTTCGGCGGGAGGGTAACAGTGCGCCATGCAGTCATGCCGGCCACATGACATTGGAGGTGTCTACGGACAACGCTAGCTCTTAGGCCTAGAAATGGAGTTGAGTACCAACCCCCAGAGTCGGACACAACTAGACTTAATGTGAGGGGAAAACCTTTACTGTTACCTTTTTACACACATACACATATGTATTTGTACCCATTGGTATATTTATGCATATATGTGTTTATATAAACCAGGCATGGGCAAACTTTGTCCCTCCAGATGTTTTTATATTGTGGAATGATATTTTTAAATTGTAAGTCGCTCGGAGCACTCTGGTGGAGAGCGACTAATTAAGAAATAAAGTGAAGTGAAGTGAAGTGAAGTGAAGATGTTTTGGACTTCAACTCCCACAATTCCTAACATCCTACCGGCTGTTAGGAATTGTGGGTTTAACTCCCTCCAAAACACCTGGAGGGCTGAAGTTTGCCCATGCCTGACACACACACACACACATACACACACACACACACACACATGCATTATACTCTATGTATGTATATAAAATCTAGCTAAAAGCATGAACTAAATTTACAATGATTTCTAACATAGGTTACTATGGGGAATACCATTGCTTTGACTATGCGGACCTTCGTTGCCAGTGTGATGTCTCTGCTCTTCACTATTTTATCAACGTTGGCCATTGCTCTCCTCCCAAGAAGTAGACGTCTTTTGATTTCCTGGCTGCAGTCTGCATCTGCAGTGATCTTCGCGCCTAGAAATATAAAGTCTGTCACTGCCTCCACGTTTTCTCCTTCTATTTGCCAGTTATCAATAGGTGTAGTTGCCATGAT
This sequence comes from Anolis carolinensis, assembly GCF_035594765.1. Classification (NCBI taxonomy): domain Eukaryota; kingdom Metazoa; phylum Chordata; class Lepidosauria; order Squamata; family Anolidae; genus Anolis; species Anolis carolinensis. The sequence continues at coordinate 10,934,116 of NW_026943821.1, read as the reverse complement.
CTTGGTTTTCTTGACGTTTAACTGCAACCCAGCTTTTGCACTTTCTTCTTTCACTTTGGTGATAAGGCTCCTCAGCTCTTCCTCACTTTCAGCCATCAGAGTGGTATCATCTGCATACCTAAGGTTGTTCATGTTTCTTCCAGAAATTTTAACTCCAACCTTGGAATCGTCAAGCCCTGCATGTCGCATGATGTGTTCTGCGTACAAGTTGAATAGGGAGGGTGAAAGTATGCAGCCCTGCCGTACTTCTTTCCCCATCTTGAACCAGTCTGTTTTTCCGTGGTCTGTTCTTACTGTGGCTACTTGGTCTTTATACAGATTTCTCAGGAGATAGATAAGGTGACTTGGTATCCCCAGACCACCAAGAACATGCCATAGTTTATTATGATCCACACAGTCAAAGGCTTTAGAATAGTCAATAAAGCAGTGTAGGGACCATGGGCCAGAAAATAGTAGATTATTACCTATATAGCTTTGCCTCTGCATATATCATATAGCCTTTATATAGACAATATAATAATAAAACTTTATTTATACCCCGCCACCATCTCCCCGTGGGGACTCGGGGCGGCTTACATGGGGCAGAGGCCCAAACAACATAAGGACAAAATATAAGCAACATAATACAATGACAATATAAAACGGATAAAACAGTAATACAATATATCAATTAAAACAACAATACAGGATAAAAAATTACATTAAAAACACATAAATGGTAAGACCATAATAAATACAGGATAGATTATTAAAAACCCTCTGGGGCTGATTAATTAATGACTGTATCTCCGAAGGCCTGCTGAAACATCCAAGTCTTCAGTTGTTTCCTGAAGGAAGGTAGAGAGGGAGCCAACCTAATCCTCGTGGGAAGGGAGTTCCAGAGTCGGGGAGCCACGGCCGAGAAGGCCCTCTCTCTCATCCCCACCAAACGCAGTTGTGAGGAGGGCGGAAGCGAGAGGAGGGCCTCCCTGGAAGATCTCAGCGACCGGGTGGGTTCATAGGGGACGACGCGGTCACGAAGATAGGCAGGTCCTGAACCGTTTAGAGCTTTATAGGTAATAACCTGCACCTTAAATTAGGCCCGGAATATAATCTGCAGCCAGTGGAGCTGCTTGAACAGGGGGGGTTGACCTCTCCCTATAAGCAGCTCCAGTTAGTAACCTGGCTGCCGACCATTGTACCAACTGCAATTTCCGGACCGTCTTCAAGGGCAGCCCCACGTAGAGTGCGTTACAGTAATCCATCCTTGAGGTAACCAGAGCGTGGACCACCATGGCCAAGTCAGACTTCTCGGGGTGTGGTCGCAGTTGGCGCACTAGCTTTAGCTGTGCAAAGGCCCTCCTGGCCACCACCGACACCTGAGCATCAAGTGACAGCGATGAGTCCAGGAGGACCCCCAAGCTGCGGACCTGCGCCTTCAGGGGGAGTGTGACCCCGTCAAGCACAGGTAGCCACCCTATGCCCCGATCGGCCTTACGACTGACTTGGAGGACCTCTGTCTTGTCAGGATTGAGCTTCAGCTTGTTGGCCCTCATCCAACCCATTACAGCAGCCAGGCAATGGTCTAGGATCCGAGGGGCTTCCTTGGAGGTAGGTGGAAAGGAATAGTAGAGTTGAGTGTCATCTGTGTAGAGATGGCACCGAATTCCAAAACCCCGGATGACCTTGCCCAGCGGTTTCATGTAGATGTTAAAAAGCATGGAGGAAAGAATAGAACCTTGCGGGACCCCACAGGTCAAAGGCCAGGGATCTGAGCAGGTGTCCCCCAGCTTCACCATCTGGGTGCGACCCTCCAGGAAGGACTGGAGCCACTGTAGAGCAGTGCCCCCAAGGCCCATTCCCGAGAGCCGCCCCAGAAGGATACCATGGTCGATGGTATCGAAAGCCGCTGATAGAGAACCAACAGGGACACACTCCCCCTGTCAAGTTCTCTGTGGAGGTCATCCACCAAGGCGACCAAAGCCATCTCAGTGCCATGACCAGGCCTGAAGCCAGACTGGAATGGGTCAAGATAATCGGTGTCATCCAAGAATCCCTGGAGTTGAGAGGCCACCACTCGCTCTAGAACCTTGCCTAAAAATAGAAGGTTTGAAATTGGTTGGTAGTTAGATAGAATCGAGGAATCAAGGGATGCCTTTTTTAGAATTGGTCTAATAGTTGCCTGCCTAGATGGAAATTGCCCTTGTTCCAATGAGGCATTGATAATCCTCAAAAACTAATAGACCAACTCCCCCCTGGCAAGCTTTATAAGCCAAGTATGACAAGGGTCTAGAGCGCATGTGCTTGGCCTCATCGCTCCAAGGATCTTGTCCATGTCATCAGGCCGAACAAGCTGAAACGAATCCATCAAAGTTGACTCAACAGATGCACTAGGTACCTCAATTGGAGCTGTAACAAAATTGGCATCCAAGTCGGAGCGCAATCGAGCGACTTTATCTGCAAAATGATGCGTGAACTCGCTGCATCGAGCGACCGAGTTGTCAAGGGGCTCCTCCCCCTCATAAGGATGAAGGAGCTCCCGGACAACCCGGAACAACTCTGCTGGTCTATTTGTTGCAGATGCGATGCGGGCAGTCGAGAAAGTTTTTCTGGCTGCCTGCAACGCCTTGGAGTAGGCCTTAATGGAGGCTTTAACCCGTGTTCAGTTGGTGACGCTCCGAGTCTTCCGCCACTTGCACTCTAGTCCCTGCCTCACCCGCTTCATCAAAGGCAGCTCCTCAGTGAACCAAGGAGCCCACTTGGCTCTGCGGAGCGGGAGGGGGCATTCAGGGGCGATCTAGTCAAGAGCCCTTGCAATCTCGGTGTTATAGAGATCGACCAGGGTTTCGACAGGATCGTCAGCCAACATGACAGGAAGTTCCCCAAGAGACATCAGGAATCCATCTGGATCCATAAGTCTCCTGGGGTGGACCATCTTAATCGGTCCGCCACCCCTGCGGAGGTTTTGGGTGACGGTAAGTCTAACACTGACCAGATGATGGTCGGTCCATGATAATGGAAGGATGTTTTGATCTTCCACACCAACATCTCCCCCATTGGTCACAAATACCAAGTCTAAAGTGTGTCCAGCCTGATGAGTGGTGAGTGGGACCAGATAAGCAATTTGTATGAATCAAAGTAGAATGTGCAACACAGGGCCTGTGCCCCTCCTCTTCCTGTGAGCTGGTGCCTTCCTTCAGGAAGTTCCAGAGAGAAAAGAAAGCTCAGAGTAAACAAGTTAGGTCATTGATATCACTTGTGCCAAAGTAGGTGTGAAAGGTGGAAAAGTCGCAGCCATTGGTCAGTTCTAGATAAGGCTGAGATATAAAATTCTTTGTTTGCCACGACATGCTTGGCGACGGCCATTTGGATGGTATGGACCCACAAAATGTGGGTACCTACGGCTGTTTTGCCTTATCATCAGCTATGATAATAAAAGGCTTGTTTTATTGCTCTCCTGGAATTCTCTCTGGGCTAGTCCCCTACAGCAGAAGTAGATGTTTTTCTGAAACTCCCTGGCTTCCTCCATTATCCAGCGGATATTGGCAATTTGGTCTCTCGTTCCTCTGCCTTTTCTGAACCCAGCTTGGACATCTCTTACTGACACAACTTTCGAAAACGTCATTAGAACCAAACCAGTCACTTCTCAAACCTACTTCTCTCAGCCTCCAGGGGGCGCTCTCTCCCATTTCGATCCTTTGGCTTTAGAAGGGACCCGGAAGCAGGCGGTGATTGGCTGTTCCTATCCTGCCGGAACTTCCGGTGGGCCTGCTCGAGGCCTCCAGGCGGCTGAAGGGAAGCAACAGGCTTCGGGGAAGAAACCCGACCGAGGGTCTTCTTTGCCGGTGGGTGAACTCGCAGCGGGTGGAGGGTCGTGGATTAATGGGGGGGAGAAGCGCTGAGACGAATTACCATGGATGAACTATCTGCTTTGATAGAGAAAACTAGTTGGCGGCCTCTTTTAAAGACCAGGCTTTTTGGTTGACCTTTTTCAGGGAGAAGAGCATAATGTCATCAGTGTGAGCCGAGATAGTTGGCAGGTTTGGTTTCAGTAGAAGATATTTATGAGTAATATTACAGTTGGAGAAGCAAAGATTTCACTGATTGTATCAGACGTCATGGTACCTTTTCTGTTTGTTTTTATCTGCATTTTTAAAATTCGATTTCATATATTGTTTCCCTCCTTCACTGTTCATAAATGAAAGAGAGCTGGGGTGAATGTCTGAAGGTACAGCATCTTCCCTAGGGGAGAATCTCCATTGGTTAGCGTTCTCCCTAATACAGGGTTCATCTACACTGTAGATTTTAATTCAGTTTGAGATCACTTTAACTCCCATGGCTCTATGCTGTGGAATCATGGGGGTTATAGTTTGGAGAGGATCTAGCATTCATTAGCATAGAAGGCTAAAGACTTTGTAAAACAGACATGGGCAAACTTGGGTCCTCTAGGTGTTTTGGACTTCAACTCCCACAATTCCTAACAACCTACTGGCTGAAGTCCAAAACTCCTGGAGGGCCTGTTGTAAAACTACATCGCATTGAGCCATGGCAGTTAAAGTGTGGTCAAACTGCATTCATACTACAGTGTAGATTCTTCCTTGGTTGACTGGGCTTTTATTTATTTTATTTACAGTGTTTATACCCCGCCCTTCTCACCCCGAAGGGGATTCAGAGCAGCTTACAGAACACACACATAGCAAACATTCAGTGCCATTTATACAATTAGCAAGGACAGACAACACAAACAGAGGTAAAGACATTTTCCCATCTTATTTCTGACATCTTGGAGACTGTTCAACTCTGGCCACAGGGGTCTCTCCATCTTCCATGCTGAGTCCTCCCGATAGATGTTCTTAAGGGCGACTAAAATCGGTACCTATTTATCTACTCGCATTTCTGCTTTCCACCTGCTAGGTGGGCAGGTGAACTGGGGCCGACGGTGGGTGCTCACCCTGACCCGAGCTCAAACTGCTAGCCTTCAATCAGCAGGACTTTCTGCAGCACAGTGGTTTAACCTGCTGTGCTAAGCCTGGCCCCTCTTGGAAGAGGAAGGAGGGGAATCAATCCAAGACAAACCTGGAGTCACTTTTTGGTCTCACTCCTCTTCTCCGTAAGTCATAGAAACATAATTGGAAGAGACCCCAAGGGCCATCCAGTCCAACCCCCTGCCATATAGGAACACAGAATTAAAGCACCTCTGACAGACGACCAATCCAACCTCTGCTTTGAAACCTCCAGAGGAGGAGATTCCGGAGCACTCCGCAGCAGTGTATTCTAGTGCCAAGCAGTTCTTACCATCATAACAAGTCAGTTTAAGATATGTATTTTGTAGAAATACATGTTAATACATGTATTCTATATATATAAAAGAGTGATGGCATCACGGCAATTCACAAAACAACAAAAGTACAGGGCCCCCAACCTCAAAATTTGACAACACAACCCATCATCCATGCCTCAAGGTTGATACAACAAAAAGAAAAGAAAAATAAAGTCCTAATTAGAGGGAGAGCAATAATTTTTTTTATCCAATTGCTGCCAGTTTAGAGGGCTAATCTCTGCCCACTTGGTTGCCTAGCAACCAAGGGACAGCCAGGTTTCAGTTAGGGGACAGGGAGATTTAGGCCTCACTTAGACTTCTTCCACAGATTATCTAATTTGCACTGGATTATATGGCAGTGTAGACTCAAGGCCCTTCAACACAGCTATATAACCCATTTATAATCTTATATTATCTGCTTTGCACTGGATTATCTTGACTCCACACTGCCATATAATCCACTTCAGTGTGCATTTTATACAGCTGTGAAGAAGGGGCCTCATATAATCCAGTTCTAAGCAGATAATTTAAGATTATCAATATACAGTAGAGTCTCACTTATCCAACGTAAACAGGCCGGCAGGATAAGTGAATATGTTGGATAATAAGAAGGGATTCCGGAAAAGCCAATTAAACATCAAATTAGGTAATCGTTATACAAATTAAGCACCAAAACATCATATTATACAACAAATTTGACAGAAAAAGTAGTACCATGCGCAGTAATGCTATGTAGTATTTACAGTGGAGTCTCACTTATCCAACACTCGCTTATCCAACGTTCTGGATTATCCAACGCATTTTTGTAGTCAATGCTTTCAATATATCGTGATATTTTGGAGCTAAATTCATAAATACAGTAATTACTATATAGCATTACTGTGTACTGAACTACTTTTTCTTCCAAATTTGTTGTCTAACATGATGTTTTGGTACTTAATTTGATGTTTAATAGGGTTATCCTTAATTCCTCATTATCCAACATATTCGCTTAGCCAACGTCCTGCCGGCCCGTTTATGTTGGATAAGTGAGACTCTACTGTACTGTATTTACAAATTTACCACTAAAATATCACAATGAATTTAAAACACTGACTACAAAAACATTGATTATGAAAAGGCAGACTGCATTGGATAATCCAGAACATTGTATAAGCGAATGTTGGATAAGTGAGATTCTTCTTTAATATGAAATAATTACTGGGATAGAATAATGCAGAACAATATAATCTCTAAAACCAGGACAGTAAATAAACAGGTGAATTCCACACAGGAAACAATCGGGGCCAGCTAACACCTCCCAACAAAGTATTCCCATCATCAAAGTCTGGCAAATCCTGTTTTCTCAGGGCCACAGACAGTAGAAGCACATAAAATATCGCAAACAACACCACTCTGAAAACAAGGGAATTACAGACAGGAAACAATCAGGGGCAGCTAACACCTCCCAACAAAAAATTCACTCAGGGAGGAAACAGCCAGGCTTTAAAGCTGCAAGGCCATTACATCCTAATCATTTTTCCTAATTGCAGCATTCATACTTGCCTCCAACAAACAAAAAAAACCAATCAGAAATATTGTATATTCACAACCTTTAGGAAATAATATCCCCTGATGGCGCAGCGTGTTAAAGCGCTGAGCTGCTGAACTTCTGGACCGAAAGGCCACAGGTTTGAATTGGGGGAGCGGAGAGAGCCCCCACTGTTAGCCCCAGCTTCTGCCAACCCAGAAGTTTGAAAACATGCAAATGTGAGTGCATCAATAGGTACTGCTCTGGCGGGAAGGTAACACCGCTCCATGTAGTCATCCCACATGACCTTGGAGGAGTCTAAGGACAACGCCGGCTCTTCGGCTTAGAAATGGAGATGAGCACCAACCTCCAGAGTCAGACACGACTGGACTTAATGTCTGGGGAAAACCTTTACCCTTTACCTTAACTACCACCAATTCCTCAATACTTTATTTCCCATACCACCAGACTTCGCCACAGCAACGCGTGGCCAGGCACAGCTAGTTTTATATAAAGTTTATGATGATTATGTGTTTTTAGCTATGTTGAGCTATGAGAGGTGGGTAAAAAAATAAAATAAATAATAATATAAAGTATCATCATCATTATCATCATCATGGAGGTGTGGCACTCTCAGCAGCCTGGCTGTTACAGTCAGTGATGAGGATGATTAGAAATTGCAGTTGAACACCATTCGTACGGCCACATTGACTTTGTCTGTAGTTGTTGGAGTTCCTGACCTTTTGCTATGCTTGCTGGGGCATCTGGGGGTTGTTAGCTATTCTGATAACAGGATTCCCAGCCCTGTTATAAGGTATAAATTGAAAAATCGATATGGCTAGGAAAGCCATGGCTCTGTTGCTCCTGCCTTCTGGCGAGTGGGTAACTATCTGTTAGGTATAATAATAATAATACATTTTATTTATTACTCTAGTCTCCGGATGTTTCGAGACAGGGTACAACAAAGTCAAAAACATGATCGTAAAATGTATATGATAACTTACATAGCTAAAAGCAATAATATAAAAACAGCAAACACAGATACAGAATTGAAATATAGTAGCAATAGAGCATAAATCAAAGTCATGATTGAAAATTGATTGGCCAGGCCTGCTGGAAGCAATGGATCTTCAATTGCATTTTAAATTCCAGCAGCTTGTTTAACTGTTGGTGGCCTTCCGGCAGGTTATTGTGCAGTTGTGGGGTAGCCGATGAAAACGTCCTCTGGGTTCTGGCGGGTTGGAGTAAGCCTCTATTCTGACTGTGTGAGTCCTGTGGTTGGCATGCCAGTCCCGCTGTAGAAGCTCAGCTGTTTCATTTGGATATTATTACCTCGCTGCAGGCATTCTGGTGGTCCAGCAGAATCACTTCTCTCCCTAGCCTGCGTCTTCCTGGGTTTGCAACAATGGTGTCTGTCACAATGGGTAAGGCTGATTTCTCTCTCGCTCTCTCTCTTTCTGTGTTTGTCTTTGAAAGGGAATCCAGGCAAGTGAAAATACAACAGAGATCCCAAAGAATAGGAAAAGACGGTAGTGGGGTTGCTGCAAAGGGCCTGCTTTCTTTGTTTATGAGTTCGTTGGCTATTGAGCTGAGCTTAGATATGTAGCAACAGCTGCGTATTTGAAGAATTCAAGTCAGGAAGCTCATGGAGGACTGCCTAAAAGAGATACCGGAACAGCAGCTAGAGTAAGACCAAGGAGTTGGGAAAGAGAGAAATAATCATCATTACCCGACATTCATTCTCCCTCTTCCCAAAAACGAGCACTGTTTTTCTATATTAAACAAAATTCTTGTTTGGCTGCCTTAAACCTGGTAACTGCTGTAGCATGTGGTGGAAATAAAAAATGAGGGACCTGAGTCCTGAGGCATATCCAGCCTTCTGACTTTCTTACATGGCCACAGTCCTTTTCCCATGGCTCATTTTTAAATTAAAAGATTTATAAAATGAGCATAAATAAAACAGATAGCTACTAATAAAGTGACCTTTATATCAGATGAGTCTCAATAACTTTTTTGTTGATATTGCTGATAATTTTTAAGTGACTAATACCTAAAGTATATGGCTTTTTAATGAAATGACCATAAATATAAATGGACACAAAAATGAGCTGGAAGTCAGCCTTAATCTGTATCGGATAATCCCTGGACCAAAGTTTCCTCCCCTCACTAGAACACTTTTTTAAAAAATGTAAAATCAGAAAAAAAATATCCCGGGGGGGGGGCTGAAACTTTTTTTTTGCGAATCATGAAGAGTAGTTCCATAACGCAAAATAATTTAGAAAATAGGCTCCATTGATAAACTTCAGTGGGCATTCCAGACACATAAACTTCAGTAGACATTCATGAGGATTTGATTAATCAGTCAAAATTCATGAGTAAACCAGGGTTTTTTTAAACCTGAAATTTGGGGGGGGGGGGGGGGGTTGAACTCCTAAACCCCTTACCCCTTGGCTACAGCTCTGCCTGTCAGTGACACCTTATGCTGATTGCCGCTCAAAGATGATTCTTATTTTTACATTTTGGTTGTCTGCCTACTTTCTTTTCTTGGTGTCCAACACAAAAAGGTGAGATTACAGTGTTCCCTCACCTATTGCTGGGGTTAGGTTCCAGGACCACCCGCAATAAGTGAAAATCCGCAAAGTAGGGACACTATATTTATTTTAATATTTATACATTATTTTAGTAGTTATACACTATTTTAAGTCTTTATCAACCAATTGTGTGTTGATAAATCGCCTCCTTCTCCTCCCCTTGCCGCTTGGGCTCCTTTTCTCTTCCTTTGACTTCTCCTTTCTCCCTTCCTTAGGCTGTAAATTGTAATTTTTTATTATTTATAATAGTCTTTTAGAGTTTATTGAAAAACCACAAAACAGCAAATCCGCGAAAAGTGAACTGCGAAGTAGTGAGGAAACACTAATATTTTTAGAGAAATTTTCATTTTTTTCCCCAGCAACATCAGAGTGGATCCAGTTCTTCAAAGAAGCTGGGATTCCCCCAGGACCTGCCGTCAACTATGCTGTCATGTTTGTGGATAACAGGTGGGGCTGTTGATAGGTGAAATAACACTGGAACAATTGACTGATATGCTTTCTATGCTTGTAGTGCAATTTGAGAGACAGCCCTCAGAGCCTCGTAAACAAATCTGACTGATCTCAGATAGCAAAATTACTCAGGCCCCATTTAAAATTGTCTGAAAATGTTTTCTCTTTTCTCCCTCTGCAAACTACTCAAGTAGCTCAAAAATGAGACTAGACTTTTGATGTTGAGACAGGTAGGGAACTGAAATGTTTAAGAACTTTGCACAACAGGAAACCGATTGGCTAGATTCCTATAAAGTGGGGAGTTCTAGAGTCCAGAAGCAGTTATTTGCTTGCCTTAAATTTTCCTTAAAGTTGGCTAGAACAGCCTTCCTTATGCCAGCCCATCCTGTTAAGAGTGTTAGTAAATGTCAGGGAACTGTGGGATAGGAAGAGGGAGAGATGCTCCAAGTCCCCTCAGAGAGATGAGGCAGGATGTAAATAAGTTTTATTATTAGTTTTTATTAGAGACACTTTATCATGAGATGCTCCACCATCACAGTATGTGTGTTTCTGCCAGGATCCAGAAGAACATGTTGATGGACCTCAATAAGGAGATCATGAATGAGCTGGGCATCACCATTGTTGGGGACATCATTGCGATCCTTAAGCATGCCAAAGTGATATATAGACAAGTAAGTTCCTCTTGTGTCTTCCCCCTCGATGGATTGTCACCTTGCCGTGGTGAGGGGGCTTGCGTGTTCCGATGAACCTGTGGGCACTGGAGTGATGCACTCCCAGGAGTGGCCGCAGGGGAGGTTCCAGACCAAGCACAATCCGAAGACCCAAAGACCTCAACGGCGGAGCAGGCGGAGGATAACATGGTACATGTTACAACGGCTGTGAAGGCGGAAGAAGGCTGCAACAGACTGAGAAGCCACTGTCGTTGTGTTAACCACACCACTGCTGGAACCTCACTCTGTGAAGACTGTGTGTTGACCGGCCGTGCACCGACCTCCACACATTAAAAAAAATCACGCACAGGCGTCTTCCAACAAAAATAAAAACAAACCTACAAAAGTCCCATGGCGATCAGCGAGTGGCGACGGGGGCAGGACTGTGAAATCTGGAAGCCCCTAGTCACAGACTGGCACATGGGCGGTGGATATGGACTCAGTCGTTCTACCTCAAGGACCGAGGCAGTTGAGTAGTCCGGCAGCTGTATCCATGACTGAGCAGCCCTTTTTAGGATCCGCTCTGCTCACCCCACACGGGGAAGGGGCTAGAAAAGGTGCCCTAAACATAGTCTGCCTCTCCTACCCTGACTGGACTGCCGCGTCCAGAGGGGTCACCACTCTGCGGCCAAAAAAGAAAAATGAACTTTGGAACATGGAACGTACGGACATTGTTAGATAACACTGACAGCGAGCGCCCCGAACGCAGGACTGCTCTCATTGCAAGAGAGCTGGGACGCTTCAAGATCGACATAGCAGCCCTTCAGGAGACCCGGAGAGCAGGAGAGGGGCAGCTGAAGGAAGAAAAGGGAGGCTACACCTTCTTCTGGAAGGGACTACCTGAAGAAGAGCGAAGAAGAATACACGGAGTTGGCTTTGCTATCAGAAACGACCTGGTGAAGCACCTGACTGAAGCACCCACTGGCATCAACGAACGACTTTCAACCCTCCGAATTAACCTTGCCAAAAACCAACAGGCAACCATCATATGCGCCTATGCACCAACTCTAGATGCTGACGAAGACATCAAGGAAAAATTTTACTGTCAGCTGGATACCATCCTATCGGAGATACCTAAGGAGGACAAAATCATCCTCCTGGGGGACTTTAACGCAAGAGTCGGAAGGGACTCTGACCTGTGGCCAGGGATCATAGGAAAAGACGGGGTCGGAAACAGCAACTCGAATGGCATCTTGCTTCTCACCAAATGTGGAGAGCACAACCTTGTCATCACCAACACGCTCTTCCGCCAGAAAAACAAGCTCAAGACATCATGGAAGCACCCTCGGTCAAAGCATTGGCACCTCCTGGACTATGTTATCACACGTGCCAGAGACCGCCGCGATGTGCTTCTCACAAGAGCCATGACAGGTACTGATGACTGCTGGACAGACCACAGGCTAATCCGATCCACGATGGCTATCAAGATCGTCCCCAAACGCAGACTCCAAGGAAGGAAAACAAGGCGAAAAATGAACACCCAAGCCCTTCAGGTGCCCTCCAAACGAGCCCTTCTCCAAACAACACTCAAAGATCATCTACCCACAGAACACCCCGAAAATGTTGAGGAACATTGGAACAAACTGAAGACCTCCATCATCACAGCCTGCGAAGAAAGCATTGGATACCTAACTAAGAAACATCAAGACTGGTTTGATGATAACGACAAAGAGATCCAACAGCTGATTGATAACAAAAGGAAAGCCTTCCAAACATGGCAGAGAGACACCAACTGTGCTGCCAAGAAAAAGATCTATGCCAGTGCAAAAGCCGAGGTCCAAAGAAGGACCAGAGAACTCAAGAACATCTGGTGGACAAAGAAGGCTGAAGAAATCCAACACCTTGCAGATACCCATGACGCTCAGGGATTTTTCAAAGCCACAAAGATCATTTATGGACCAAGAAACCATGGCATACAGCCCCTACGCTCATCAGATGGAACCAAAATTCTGAAGGACAAAACATCAATTGCACTACGTTGGAAAGAGCACTACCAGAACCTGCTGAATCGCAGCTCCAATGTGGCCGAAGAGACCCTCTCACAAATCCCGCAACAACAAACCAGGGATGAGCTTGCAGCACTGCCTAGTTTGGAAGAAGTCAGCAATGCCATCAGCCAACAAAAAAACAACAAAGCTAGCGGACCTGATGGGATTCCCGCTGAAATCTTCAAAGAGGGTGGACCTGAGCTGATGCAACAACTCCACCAGCTTATTGAAAAGGTGTGGATGACCGAGAAAATCCCAGCAGACTTCAAGGATGCCACCATCATCACCCTTTTCAAGAAAGGGGACAGAACAGACTGCGGGAACTATCGTGGTATCTCCCTTCTAACCTCCGCCGGGAAAATCCTCGCAAGAATCCTTGCAAACCGCCTTCTCCCTGTCTCAGAAGACACCCTCCCAGAATCCCAGAATGGCTTCCGCCCCTCCAGAGGAACAGTGGACATGATCTTCACTGCTCGACAGCTCCAAGAAAAATGCAGGGAACAAAACCAACCTCTGTACATGGCATTCATTGACCTTGCAAAGGCATTCGACACAGTGAATCGCAGCGCTCTCTGGACCATCCTCCAAAAAATCGGGTGCCCTGACAAATTTGTGAACATCCTGCGGCTCCTCCATGATGACATGATGGCAACAGTCTTGGACAGCAACGGCTCCCAAAGTGACCCATTTAAGGTTGAATCAGGTGTCAAGCAGGGATGTGTTATTGCCCCCACCTTATTTTCCATCTTCATCGCTATGATACTTCACCTTGTTGATGGGAAGCTTCCCACCGGAGTGGAAATCATCTATCGGACAGATGGCAAGCTATTTAACCTCAGCAGACTGAGAGCCAAAACCAAGGTCACCACAACATCTGTTATAGAACTCCAATATGCTGATGACAACGTAGTCTGTGCGCGTTCAGAAGAAGACCTACAAGCCACTCTAAACACCTTCGCAGAAGCATACGAGAAGCTCGGCCTCTCACTGAACATCGAGAAAACCAAAGTGCTCTTCCAACAGGCACCAGCTAATCCCTCTGCAAAGCCAGGAATACAGCTTAACGGTGCAACATTAGAAAATGTTGACCATTTCCGCTACCTTGGTAGCCACCTCTCCACAAAAGTCAACATCGACACTGAAATACAACACCGCCTGAGCTCTGCGAGTGCAGCATTTTTCCGTATGAAGCAGAGAGTGTTCGATGACCGGGACATCCGTAGAGAGACCAAGGTGCTTGTTTATAAAGCCATTGTCCTCCCAACCCTGCTCTATGCCTGCGAAACGTGGACTGTGTACAGACGTCACACCAAACTCCTGGAGCGCTTCCATCAGCGTTGTCTCAGGAAAATCCTGCAAATCTCTTGGGAAGACAGGCGGACAAATGTCAGCGTGCTTGAGGAAGCAAAGACCACCAGCATTGAAGCGATGCTCTTACGCCATCAACTCCGTTGGACTGGCCACGTTGTCCGAATGCCCGATCACCGTCTCCCAAAGCAGCTCCTCTACTCTGAACTCAAGAATGGGAAACGGAATGTTGGAGGGCAGGAAAAGAGATTTAAAGATGGGCTCAAAGCCAACCTTAAAAACTGTGGCATAGACACTGAGAACTGGGAAGCCCTGGCCCTTGAGCGCTCTAATTGGAGGTCAGCTGTGACCAGCAGTGCTGCGGAGTTTGAAGAGGCACGAACGGAGGGCTTAAGGGAGAAACGTGCCAAGAGGAAGGAGCGTCAAGCTAACCCCGACCGGGACCGCCTTCCACCTGGAAACCGATGTCCTCACTGCGGGAGAATATGCGGGTCAAGAATCGGTCTCTTCAGTCACCTAAGAACACACGCCCAAGATACCAAGGTTGGAAGACCATCGTCCTCGAACGTCGAGGGATCGCCTAAGTAAGTAAGTCTTGTGTCTTCAGCAGATCTATGAATGAGGACCTACATTCTCCAGGGCTGGATGGTTCTGGCAACCTAAGCCAGTGCCCAGAATTTTGATCCATCACTCTGAGCCCAGGACCATCCTCAATTTGCTCCTCTCTGGTCCTTTCTTGTGGGAGATTTTCATATAATAATGAGAAGACAAAGAAGGGTTCTGCTTCTCACCAGTATATTGTGGCATCCTTATGTCCATAGGAAATGTGCAAAGCTGCAACAGAGTCAGTGACCTCAAATCAAGCCACCTTGCAGTCCGAACTCCGCAGAAATGCCAACAGTGGTGAGTATGGGAAACAAATGGTTTTCAGAGTAGACTGCTGACATTTCCTGAATTGCATTGATACTTCAGTGAGGCTATGATGCTGATATGGTATATGTACAGTCCCACCCCTGTCATCACAGGACCAGTACCCATGGTTTCCTTTATTCTTGTATGGGAAAATATGTCCTGTCTATGCATCTTCTAGGTCCTCCAGCGTGACTCTGTGGTATTCTTGGGCCTTCATATCCATAGAGGTTACTATTACACTATGTAACACAATTTTTGTTCTTGGGTTATAAATGCCATTTCCTAAATAATTCCATCATAAAAACATGGAAAATTTTATTAAACTGCAAAAACCTTGTTTTTGCGGGACACCCTGCATCACATTTTACTATAGTCTTTCAGTGAATATCTCACTGAGTCTCAACCAATTCAACGTAGTTTGTGGCAGCCACAAATATGAAGTTTCTGAAGTATAACAACTACTTTCAACGTAAGTACCGCACAATTAAACAGAAAACAACACTTTTAAACCAGGAACAGAACATTTTTCAAATTTTGTTACATAATGTTATCCACAGTTTCATTATCCACAAAAAGTCTAGGAACCTATCCCCTGCAGATACGGGGGTTGTGCTGTATTGAATTAATCCATCCATCAAAAATAGTATTTTTAATTCTATGGATAGTTTAGTTGCATTTTAACATATTGTTTGTATGTTTTCATATCTTTGTATGCGCTTTTATCTGTATTTCTTTTACATTTTGTGTGTCACATTCAACCACAGTTTTGGGTGAATGTACTACTGCCAGTGGTAGTAATAATATTTCCAGCGTAACTGATATGCTTGTACGAGACTATGTCCCTCTTCTCTCAAACTGGCCATTGACCGTAATAAAGTGAGCTTGCACTTGAACAACAACACTACAATAATGTTTCAGAAGCTTTTAAATCACAAAACAGTGTGTGGTTTCTTAAAAGCTACCATAAAGGTACCATTAAACTTTTTATTTTCTTTATTATAAAAGTCTTTGACTGTTTAATTCTTCTGTTTAACTGTAGTTTTTTGGGTTTTTTTGTTTTGTTTTGTTTTGTTTTGTTTGTTTGTTTTGCTGAATGATAATGCATGATCTGAATGCCTTGGGCATGTGGGATAAAAATACTGTGAGTAGACAATATCCCAGACCTTGCAGTCCTCTGTACTTCTGTTTCTTGGCTTATTTCTACTGTTTCTGCAGCTGCCACCCGGATGATTGCAAACAGCTTGAGTCGGGACTCTCCTCCTTCCACTCCTGTTCGGAGACCCGACAGCAATGCCTCTAAAATTTCTGTCACAGTCTCCAACAAAATGGCTGCAAAGAATGCCAAAGCAAGTGAGTAAGAGGAGGGTTTGATGAGAAGCGTCAAGGGACAGCTTATGGATTAGGTCTCAATGACACAGTGCCACTTGGAATATGACAAAGTCTTGAGGATGGTGCATGTTTGTTATCTGCTGTCCCATTAGGCATAATTGTAACTTACTGGAAGATGGAGTTCAATTCAACATTACCAGGAATTTATTTAAAAGTGGTTCTGTAAAGGGGCCCTTTATTTAGTGGGATAATGGGATCTCATTCCCTGGATGTCTTCAAAAAGAGGCTGGATAGCTACCTGCAGGATAGCAGGATAGCAGGATAGCTACCTGCTAAGGATGCTCTAGTTCGTTGAGGTGGGCCTCCTTATTTCTGACCTCTTGCAGCTGCCACTCTCAGTAATCCTGGGACCGAAAATTCCACAATCCCAGTGAAGCGGCGCCGTGTCACTGCAGAGATGGAAGGGAAGTACATTGTCCACATGCCAAAAGGAACGACACCCAAGACCAAGAAGATCCTGGAGCAGCAGGCAGCAAAAGGTACCAAGGTCACTTCCCTGTGGGAATGGCAGTGGGTGTCCTTTATTATTAGGATATGACAGGAGAAGAGTATGCAGATGACTTATGGCAGGCTCATCATTTTATAATTACAGATTAAGATAACATACTGAGCAGAAAAATATGGAACAAAGCAGATTTTGCTTTTGTCTGATGTTTCGACAAGTGCTTGGAACATGTCGATATCGCTTTTTGATGTTAGTTTCACTAACTGGGTTCCCAAAAGAAGTGGGCAAAGTGTGCTCCAAGAAGCACATATTGTAGGCACCCCCAAATGAACAATGGAGCTTGTGGCCATTTTCACATTTAGGACTTCCCTGGGCTATTTTAGGCCCAAAAAAGGTGTTTTGTAAAAAAACAGGATGTAAACAGGTAGTGACTTCCAGACATTTCCTGTTTTCAAAAAAAAAGGCCTCTCATGGGACTAGAAGTGACTAAAAACATGATGAAAATGCCAACTCACAGCACCCCAAGTGCATAAGGAAACATTCTGGGATAAAAAAATTCTTTTTGTTAGTGGTTTTGTAATGGGATTCAGCCCCCCCCCCCCCCCCCAAGGATAGGGACCTTGAAGTTTCTTTGTAAAACACCTTTCTTCATTTTCACTTCACTTCTTTTATGCAAATTTTGTCTGTTTGCGTTCCTCCCTCCACTTCCCAATCATTGATAGGCCTACAGAGAACGTCGGTTTTTGATCGGCTTGGTGCAGAAACCAATGCAGACACAACTACAGGAAGTAAAGTAAGAGCACATCAGGGATGCCTCTTTTACTTTTTGAGTTCTTTGAGTTTGCACCTGCACTTGGATCCCTCCAAAGGAATGCAGTTTAAAAAGCAATAGATGGGGTTGGGTTTTTGTCTGTGATGTATTTCTCTTAGCCTGAGATGGGAAATTACTTTCAAATCAGTGGGGATTGCTCTACTATGGTTTTTATGCTCTCTGGCATAGCCTAGCTTTAGACGGTTTCTCTTGAAGGGTCTCTTGATTGGCAAATTATTCATTACAATGCAATGGATGTATTCTGCTCACAGCAGCATCTCTCACAGTTGCACACTGCATGGTGCAGAAGCACCTTGCACTTTACTTGAGTTGTGTAGTATTGCTTTTTTGCATGGGCACCATATGGTGCTGGCATAGCTTATGTGAATATTTACACCAAACTCAGTGGATGTTGGATTGTGACCTGAGAGTGTGGCTATACCTACACACACGCTTACTTGACCACTTTTCACCAAAGAGAAGGGGTATATAACCCAGGGCCCTTTGACTAGGAACTGCAATAGCTTAAATGATAACAATAACAACAACAGCAACATATTTATATCCTGTTTTTCTCCCTCACGGAACCCAAAGCACCCTACAACATATTAAAATTATGTAAACAACAATCCAGATACATCAATCATCAATATAAAACATCATAAAATAAACAGTTTAAAAGAACAATAATATACATTCACATTCTTGTGGTATCATGTCAGATTATATTGCACTTTGTTCCAGTCTATAAACAGTTATAGTTTCTTATCATTCCAGCTTAGCTTCCTTCATTAAACACCTGTCTAAACAGGAAAGTTTTTAATTGGTTCTTGAAAGACGAAAGGGAGGGAGCTGTTTTAATTTCTTTTGCTTGGGTGTTCCATAGGGTCAGGCATCCAATGAAAATGCCCTCTCCGTCATCTATGTCAGTCGCATTTGCGACGGTGGTGGAAGTCAGGCATGGGCAAACTTTGGCCCTCCAGGTGTTTTGGACTTCAACTTCCCAGCTAGCTTACCAGCTTTTAGAAATAGTGGGAGTTGAAGTCCAAAACACTTGGAGAGTTGAAGTTTTCCCATGCCTGGTGTTGGCAGCAGCTGTAAAGAAACCAGTAGCATTACAACTGCTTCCCCTCCATGTCATCCCTTTCACAGGACACACGTAAAATTCAGGTCACTTGTTGCCCTTCTCTTATGTGGTCTGAGAAATATCTATTTTGGATTGATCCTCCAAACCAGGGGTGTAAAACTTGTAGCCCTCCAGATGTTTGGGTATTTAGTTCCCAGAAGCCCTAGCCAGCTTGTCCAATTCTGGGACGCGAAGTCCAAAACACCTAGAGGGCCACAAGTTTGATGTCACTTTTCCAGACATAAGGGATTGGAAGGGGCCTCACTGGGATCCTCCTGTTCTTCCTTTGGCTCACTCTGGTATCTTGGCAGCCCACAGGAGTGTTCAGCCGGTTGGGGGACATGCAGGAGGCAGAGGAAGACAAAGTGAGTGAGGATGATGATGATGACAGCTCTGTCTTGCAATATGCCGGAGTGCTGAAGAGATTCTCCAAGCCACCCAAGACCAAAGAGAGTTCCAAAGCTGGGGTGACAGTTAAAGCAAAAGCCACCAGCTCCGAGCCCAAGGCAGCAGTCACTCCTGTCCTGTCTACTGCCATCCAGCGGCTAGTGAAAAAGGGTCCAGCAGGCCCTATGGCTCCCATCAAGGAAAAGAAGCCAGTGTTGCCTCCACCAAGCTATCCTGCCAAAAGACTGGGCAAACACTCTCTGCCCACTGAAGCCCAGGATAGCAGAATCACCAGCTCCAGGAGCAAGCCTGACTCCAGGTTCCGGATCACTATCAAGAGAACTTTGGGGAGCTCAAAGGTAAGCAGCACCACGGAGGCTCCCAGCGCCCAGATGGACAACACAGAGACAGTCAGCGTCTTTAAAAGGCTGGGCAGGAAGACTGTATGAGCCCCACCTTGCATGTTGGCCACAAGTATGTTGTGGAATCCTGATTGGAGGGGGTCTCCAGGCAATTTGAAATCCATGTGTTTGGTTCCTTTCATTTTCACCCCTAGTTCAGCAACCCACCCTTCATGTCAGTGTGCACCACAAATGTGCTGTTGTGGTTCTTCTGGGCTGATCAGTCTTGGTGAGGACTCATTCTGTCCAATTATTAGGGTGGGCTCAGCCTTTCATGTTTGAGCAGGTCAGGGGGAAGGGAGCTATGTGTAATCCGTAACACCAGAGCAGGGCAAAGACTGAGCATGGTCCAGAACGGAGATGAGAACAGATAGCATCTTGGAGAGAAAGCAAGACATCCTTGCATAAGCTTGAGGGGATCCTAAACATCCCTTTCTGTTGTTTTTTTCTCTGCAGGTCTTTGCATCTTCCTAGGAAGTAGTGTCTCCTTGAGGGACTCCGTAAGAGAGGCAAACACTGGGCTTGTGAGATGCAGGAGAGGCCTTTATCCTTGTCCTTCCTTCTTTCCATCATCTTTTCATTCTTCCCTTCCTGAACTTTTCATCTGCTGGGTCCTGGTATATCTGTAATCCAGGAATGGCAACAAAATAGTTACTGGTAAATTCCCTTCGGGGGTCCCCGGATCAGTGCATTTAGTAAACACTGTCCCAGTGCCAAATCTGATCACATGGTGGACATAGCAGAATTCTGGTTGCTTCTCTTTAGGTTGCCATGTTTTGTGCTGCCCATTCTCTGGCTTTAGTTGCTGCATGTTGGATACAGGATACAGTTCAGTGGGGGCCATCATGCCACATTGGTTGATGCCATTTTTCCGGCTCAGATTACTGAAGTGCTCTATTCTGATTGGAAGGGTGATCTTTCCCTCCCAGAGCACTTTCAGTTAATTCCCTGAGCAAACCAGAGACACAATCAGATCAGAAATTGTTCCTGTTAATTTGAGAGCAAAGCCCCTCTTACAAGGTCCTACCCACATAAATGTGAGCTTATATATACATGCAGTATTAAAGATATTTAGCTGTCAGGATTTGGAAATCTGAAAGGCCCGTGGCAGGGAGCAGAAGAGGAGGAAAACACATGGTAGACCCTCTTCTAGGGCTCCTGCTCCATGACTTGCCTCCTGTTAACTTTTAGCAGCCATATGT
The DNA here is from genome assembly GCF_035594765.1 of Anolis carolinensis. Taxonomy (NCBI): domain Eukaryota; kingdom Metazoa; phylum Chordata; class Lepidosauria; order Squamata; family Anolidae; genus Anolis; species Anolis carolinensis. The sequence continues at coordinate 10,913,587 of NW_026943821.1, read as the reverse complement.
GGAGAGAAAGGAGCAGCAGCAAAGGACCTAAATCATTGGGGTTAGCGGGTGTTAGGTTGTCTGTGCCTGCAACCTTAATCTGAAGTTGATGGTTATCAGTTACACAATTAAGGACCTAGGAGACTTTGGGATACCTGGGCATTGTGTGTGTCGTGTAGGAGCCATATTTATTCAAGCCGGGTGTGTCTTAACTTTGTGTGTTTTCCACCTTAAGGATGGTAAATTCTCCCTTCTGTTTATGCAGGAGCCTCCAAAGGACAGCAGTTTAAGGTATGCAGGGTATCTCCTTTTCAGGTTGTCTTTTTGTCAACACAATTCAGTAGTACGAGATGGTGGCTTTGAGTGATGCAGCCATCCTTTTGTTGACATGGAGCTTGACTATTGCAGTGAATTTGTTTTGTTGGCAAACAGGATATTGACCAGGCCTGCAGGATATGTACATTCTTTCCTTCTCCCTTCCTTCCTTCTTTCCTCCCTCCGTCCTTCTTCTCTCTCTTGTTCCACCCAGCAAGGCATCAGGATATTGGGGTAGATATCAGGCCTTAATTTTGCTTTGTGACCACTCTTTCCCTCTTGGCTTCCTCCCCAGCAGCCACTGCCAGAGCAACATTCTTTAAATGGGCTTCCAATTTGTCCTTAGATAGAAACCACTTCCTTTTGAGGTCCTGGGGTATCTTTGCACTTATTTAAAACTAGGCATCTACTCCCATGAATTCTGCCATGAACTGTTAGAGAACATGTTTCTTTACTCTAGAAGATAGGTAGTAGTCATGTTGGACCAGTGATTTTTTGGAGAGGTTTATTAAATAATTTTAACAGTGCTGGAAAACTCACAAAATAATTACTAACTGGGGGGAGGGGTTTTTTTAACCCTACTTTTTGAGTCAAGGAAATTTGGGTGTAGCCTTGTACTATTTTTTTGGAGTCAGTTATATTGGAAAGGGGGAGAAGCTCTTCCCTCTTGTTGTCTGAATTTGTCCAGGACCTCTCCAGCAGAGGTCACAAACACTCTCTTGCAATAAAAGTGTCTCTCCTCTTTCATAGCTCAAGCATCTCTTTGGGGTTCCTCAGGAGGGGGACTGTACCCCCTTAATGCCACACCTCAGGGTCTGACAATCCCACTTTATACACAGAAAAATGCAGATTTAATTTGGATCTGATTTGTGCAGGGGGGGCACTTGGATAGTATTCATGGGCGGAGGGGTGCCACATTCAAACTAAACATGTCCAATGTACGGACACACTGAAATATTTTTTGAATGCCTTCTATTCTCAGATTCCTATAAGGCTCCCAACTCATCATTGGGCTTCAAATCAATGAGCCTCACAAAGCAACATTTGATAATCAAATTGGAAGTACCTGTTGGAGAACTGTAGGGTTCCCCTATGTTTGCTGCTTTGAGCCCCTTGGAATACAAATATAGGGAAGGTTTATGTATTTTTATTTTTTATTTTTATTTATTTATTTCCAATATTTATATCCCGCCCTTCTCACCCGAAGGGACTCAGGGCGGCTTACAACACTGGCACAATTAGATGCCTATACAAAATCAATCAACAGTACATAAAATAAATTAAAAACAATTAAATACAATATAAAATTACAGTATATAAATTTTAAAATATATGTGCTCAAATCCGTTCATCCGAAAACCTTGTGCCTTATCCATAGGTCAGTCTGTGTCATCTTTATCATTTATTTGTTAAAAGCCTGGGCACATAGCCATGTTTTTAGGGCTCTTCTAAAGCCCAAAAGAGTTGGAACTTGTCTGATCTCTCTGGGGAGGGTGTTCCACAGCCAGGGAGCCACCACCGAGAAGGCCCTGTCTCTCGTTCCCACCAGCCGCATTTGCGAGTGGCGAATGTATTGTTTATAATATAGGTATTTGTAAAATCGGCAAGACTGTCATAATACAGGGTTCCATATCTGTAATTTCTTTCTAAAAACATGAAATAGGGCTAAGAATGACACTTTCTTCCTTGCCACAGAGAAGAGGAAAAAAAATGATTTGATTCAAAGGCAGCTGCATCATTTCCAATATGGAAATGGTGCAACAGTATGGATATTCACACTGACTTTCAGTGAACCATTGGACTCATTTAGGATAACAGATGATGAGAGGAGACCCAATTCCGTGACTGATTTGGAAAGTAGCAAAGCAATGCTTTATGTCAGAGGAAGATAAGGTGTGATCCTATCACAAGTATATCTCTGTTAACGAAGCAGATGTGTTCCAAGGTGTTATTTCTCTAACAGAAAATTTGGTACCAGATGGAGAAAGCAAAGAGATTGGTTTCTGAACACAGAAGAGTGGGTTTAACATGTTTTAGCATACTTTTTATCAAAAACTAACAATATGTGTATGTGAAATGTAACTGCCAAGTCAGGTGAACCTTAGGTAAAGGTAAAGGTTTCCCCTGATGTTAAGTCCAGTCATGTCTGACTCTGGGGGTTGGTGCTCATCTCCATTTCTAAGCCGAAGAGCCGGTGTTGTCTGTAGACACCTCCAAGGTCATGTGGCTGGCATGACTACATGGAGCACCGTTACCTTCCCGCAGGAGCGGTACCTATTGATCTACTCACATTTGCATGTTTTCGAACTGCTAGGTTGGCAGAAGCTGGAGCAACAGCGGCCGCTTACCCCGCTCCCGGGATTTGAACCTGGGACCTTTTGGTCTGCAAGTTCAGCAGCTCAGTGCTTTAACACACTTCGCCATCGGGGATCCTCAGGTGAACCATGAATAAGTAAAAAAAGCATTTTGAATCTTTTTGAGACCACTTGAGACCATTTCTTTCATATCATATATAGGGATAGATTTTGCATTCTCCAGCATCCATTTTTTATTCCTATTTTGGCGGCCAAGTGTATATGTTTATGCTTTTTCAAAGTACTGTCAAAAAAAAAAATTCTGCCTAAAAATAAGAAAGAACTCCAGTACTGTAGAGCAGTTTAACAGTGGAATCACAACCTCTGGGGAAGCCTGCAATAGATGTGGGTGAAACATCAGGAGAGAATGCTTCTGGACATGGCCAAACATCCCAGAAAAAAACACAACAACCTTGGAATCGATGGTGGATTATTTTCCTTTGCTCACCATTAAAGAAATTGGGTTGACATCTTTAGTTGCATATTTGTGTATCATTGAGTTTGGACTAATGACCTATGTGGTCCCTTCCAGATAATATCCTATGATTCCAAGGAGGAATTTTGACTTTTAAACGTTGCAGGTCTCTTAGCTATCTGCTTGTCCAGCCTAGACAGGTCCATAGTGGAGTGTTCTGTGAGATTTCACAGAGTGGTCCAAGCATAATACAAATGCTTGCCACACAGCTGTATAAAATCCACATCGAGCTGGGTTATATGGCAGTATGACTCAGAAAACCCAGTTCAAAGCAGATACTGTGAATTATTTGCCTTGATATTATGGGTTATATGGCAGTGTAGAAGGGCCCACAGTTAACCAGAATTCAAGCAATGGGGGAAATCAAAGGGCCCTTCCAAGGTGAATTATATATAGCTGTGTGGAAGGGGCCTCAAAAGTCGCTGTATATAAGGAAAACGGGAAACTATAGCTAAATGTACTTTTGTTTACCAAATATTGATTTTTTTTTTTACAAAACTCTACAGTATAAAAAAAAATCTTAACTATGAGTTTGTTACTTTTTCCAATGTGTGGAGACTTTTGCAACACACTATCAATACAAATAAAAACACAAAGCTTTAAAATAAAACAATTACATTAAGTTTGTCTTTATTGGCTTTTAATTAATCTATTTCAATTCAATACATACAGTATGGTATAGATGGGGTATAGTATTAGCAACGCTGAGGCAACCAGACATTACCTTTAGCCAGCAGATGCCAATCTTTATGAGTGCCAGTTAACTATTTATCGTGTCAGGAGCGAACTGAGACTACAGTTATAATGTATAAAAAACCCACAAAGTTAAAAACTTGGCATTATACTACATTTCCTTTCACCAGAAGCTGGCCACTTCGAGTGCCTCTGGTTTCGCTGTAAAAAGGTCCTCCATTGTGCATGTGGCGGGACTCAGACTCTAGTAAGTGGTCTGTGGTTTGCTCTTCTTTTTTCGGAGGCAATACTGATGGAATTGTTCCAGGAGTTGATTGTGAGATCTGTATACAGTCCATGTTTCGCAGGCATATAACAGGGTTGGGAGGACAATAGCTTTATAAACAAGCACCTTGGTATACCTACGGATGTCCCAATCCCCAAACACACTCTGCTTCATTCGGAAAAATGCTGCAATCGCTCAGTCGGTGTTGTATTTCAGTGTCGATGTTGACTTTTCTGGAGAGGTGGCTGCCAAGGTAGCGGAAATGGTCAACATTTTCTAACGTTACACCATTAAGCTGTATTTGTGGCATTGCGTAGGGATTGGCTGGTGCTTGCTGGAATACCACTTTGGTTTTCTTGATGTTCAATGAGAGGCCGAGCTTCTCGTATGCTTCTGCAAAGGTGTTGACAGTGGCTTGTAGGTCTTCCTCTGAATGCGCACAGATTACGTTGTGTCATTGGCATATTGGAGTTCTATAACATGTTGTTGTGACCTTGGTTTTGGTTTTCAGTCTGCTGAGGTTAAATAGCTTACAACATTATTAATATAACATACTATATACCAGCACAATTACATTACAATGTTATTATTTCTATATACTATTGCATATACAGTAGATTCTCACTTATCCAAACTAAACGGGCCGGCAGAAGCTTGGATAAACGAATATCTTGGATAATAAGGAGGGATTAAGGAAACGCCTATTAAACATCAATTAGGTTATGATTTTACAAATTAGGCACCAAAACATCATGTTATACAACAAATTTGACAGAAAAAGTAGTTCAATATGCAGTTGTTATAATTACTGTATTTACGAATTTAGCACCAAAATATCATGATATATTGAAAACATTGACTACAAAAATGGCTTGGATAATCCAGTAGCTTGGATAAGCGAAGCTTGGATAAGTGAGACTCTACTGTATTGAGGGACTCCCAAGTGATGTTGCAGGAGACACGATGGAGCTATGTCTTCCTGTCTGCCCCATAATCATAAACTTTGTGTCTGGAACAAGGCAACAGGGCCCTACAACCTTGGTTTTAGCCCTAAAAACTCATTGGGTTCTCTTGCTTGAACTGTAGAAGAACCCTGCGTCTCCCAGACGAAGGGCCAAGTTAGCGCATGCGCAGCCCAGGACCCCGCCCGGCCTCCGCCCACGCAGGCGCCATCGTGACTTCGCGCCCGACCCGCGCATGCGCTCTGGGAGGAGCTAGACCGCGCCTGCGCAGGAGAGGCGAAAGTGTCGGCGGCGGCGCGCCTTGCTTTTCGCCTCCCTCCCTGCCTCTCTCCCGCCCCAGACGGAGGAAGGCGTCCGTCGGCCCTGACGCCGTGAAAAGATGGGTCTCAGGGGACGCCGGTAGCGGCCACAGCGGCGGCAGGTGAGCCGTTAGCGGAGAGAGAGCGCGAAGGGCTGTGAGGGGGAGAGACACACACTAACATCATAGTCTCGCGAGACTTCCTTTTCAAATTCCCCTCCCCCCTATTTGTAAGCTTCCAGTGGTACAGCCCGGACAGCCGAGCTCAGGTCGGAGAAGGGTTAAACCATTGGGCCGCAAAACTGAGGGGTATTTTGAAGAGGGAGTGGAATGAAGGGAACTTATATCGGAGGCGAAGGCCTTTCTGAGGAGCCATATGTTCCTGTCGGTAAGCAGTGGAGTTCTCCAGCCTCCATTTTTGTTTTCTTTATGATGATTTTCATCTTATGACTGCTTAAATGCACTTCTCTCTTCTCTTGTTTTGCCGTTTGCGCGTGCGCAGTACGGGCTTCTGCAGGCAGCTGCTGTTCCCTTTGCTTGTTGTCTGCAGGCACACCCTCTGGTGGGAGAAAGGCAGCATCTAAGTCAGGCATAGGCAAACTTGGGCCCTCCCTCCAGGTGTTTTGGGCTTCCAACTCCCACCATTCCTCACGGCCTCAGACCCCTTTCTTTTCCCCCTCAGCCGCTTAAGCTGCTGAGGGGGAAAAGAAAGGGGCCTGAGGCTGTTAGGAATGGTGGAAGTTGAAGACCAAAACACCTGGAGGGAGGGCCCAAGCTTGCTCATGTCTGGTCTAAGTAAAATAATAGTCTACAAATAATACCAAAACTTCTTCCAGTTTAAAAAAAAATCTCATCCCAATATGGGAAAGGTGGGATGCCCTCCCTTGATGTGGCCTAGACCATTACACATGAGGAGGGTGTGTTGTTTTCAAGCCTTTTTAAAAAACCTCTGTCCCTGTGAGTGGTGCTTTGGAGGTGACAGGGGTACAAGAAAAGAGATTCCATCTAAGCATTAGGAAGAACTTACAGTCATAGTTAGAAGAGACCATGTGGGTCATTTATTCCAACCCCCTGCCATGCAGGAAGAGCACAATCAAAGCACCCCGACATAAAAATCCAGCCTCTGTTTAAAAGTCTCCAAAGAAGGAACTTCCACCAGACTGCGAGGCAGAGAGTTCCACTGTTGAATAGCGCTCACAGTCAGGAAGTTCTTCCTAATGGTCATGTGGGATCTCCTTTCCTATAATTTGAACCCATTGTTCCACTGAGTCCTAGCCTCCAGAGCAGGAGGAAACAAGCCTCCTCCTCCCTCTTCCTTAGGCAGTCTTTCAAATATTTAAACATGGCCATCATTCCTCCTCTCAACCTTCTCTTCTGTAGGCTAAACATACCCAGCTCTTTAAGACGCTCCTCAGAGGGATTCATGGTCTCCAGACCTTTGATCATTTTAGTCACCGTCCTTTGGACACGTTCCAGCTTGTCAAGATCTCTTCTAAATTGTGCCCAGAATTGGACACAGATTCCAGGTGAGGTCTAACCAAAGCAGAATACAGAGGCACCATTACTTCCATTGATCTACACACTATATGCCTTTTGATGTAGCCCAATATCCCATTGACTTTTTTAAGTGCTGCATCACATTGTTGCCACATGTTCAACTTGTTGTCCACTAAGACTTCAAGATCTTTTTCACATGTGACACTGTTGTTGAGCCAGGCATCATCCATTATCTGTGCATTTTGTTTTTTTCTGCCTAAGTAAGTATCTTACATTTCTCCCTGTTGAAATTAATTTTGTTAGTTTTGGCCCTTCTCTCAAATCTCTTGAGGTCGTTTTGGATTCTGATCCTGTCTTCTGGAGTATTAGCTATCCCAATATGATGTCATCTGCAGACTTGATAAGCATGCAATTTAAACCTTCATCCAAGTCATTAATAAAGACTTGGATGGCCAGAAGAATTGTTCGACAGTGGAACACTGCCTCAAAGTGCAGCGAAGTCTCCTCCTTGGGAGGTTTTTAATAGAGACCAGATGACAGTCTGTCTGGAGTGCTTTGATTGTATTTTTCTGTATGGCAGAATGGGGTAGGACTGGTTGACCCTTGGGGACTCTCCCAGTTCTATGATTCTCTGTCCGGAAGTGATCATCTATTGGAGAGCACCAATTTCTTTGAAAACTGTAATCACAGCCGCACTGGGTAGAGAGAAGGGAGAAAACAATAGGAGTCCCGCAGAGGAGGCAGTCTTACAGTAAAAGGTGAAGGTTTTATCCTGACATTAAGTCTAGTCATGTCCGATTCTGGGGGCTGGTGCTCATTTCCTTTTCTAAGCTGAAGAGCCAGTGTTGTCTGTAAATACCTCCAAGGTCATGTGGCCGGCATGACTGCATGGTGCACCGTTACCTTCCCGTCGGAGTGGTACCTATTGATCTACTCACATTTGCATGTTTTCGAACTGCTAGGTTGGCAGAAGCTGGGGCTAACTGCGAGAGCTCACCCCGCTCCCTGAATTCAAACCGCCAACTTTTCGGTTAGCAAGTTCAGCAGCTCATGTGCTACCTTCCTGCTATTTCATGTAAGAATTTTTAAGGATGATGTGTCTCTCTCCTTAGCGCCAATGTTGCCATCACAGAATTTTCAGGGGCTGAGTTTCCAGTGAAGCTATTGCTGCAGTCACTGATGCTTTGGCTTATTTGCTGCCAGATGCTGCTTTAGATGGCATCAAGATGTTTGTGGAGAGAGGAGAACAGGAACTGGCAGTGCCATCCCATTGGTCTCCAAAGCTTTTGGTTCCAATGGGAAGCAGCAAGCTGAGGTGTTGCGTGCCCCACAGATTGCAGTAAGAGAAAAGGACGGTGGCTTCCTTGGCTCTTAACAGTGTTCACATTATGCTGTTCTCCTGATGTATTATGACTGTGTGTACATTTGGGGCTTGTTTCTATGCCATCTTCTCAATGCTACAAAGTCAGTTGAACAGGAAGACGCCAACTGTCCCAAGCTCTGTTGTGGCTGGGCTAGGATTTTGCATGGCGTTTCTTACACAAATCCCATTGGCTCACCAGGTACAAAAAATGTTACATGCTGGAAGACAAAATGCCCAGAGCACGGTAAACAGTTGAGGGAAGGTTATCTTTATCCTTTTCCCTAGGTGTTGACATGATTTCATGGAAACAGCCTTCCTAACAAGAAGAAAGAATAAAAAAACAATGGCCCATAGCCTGATTTCAAAAGTCTTCTGTAAGTAGTCATTCCAGATCCATGGTGAGCAGAGTGATCTGTTTTCCCTAGAATAAAACGTTTAGCTGGATCCACTCTCTTTTGAGTGTCTCCGTCCATTGCTGGCTCTGTTCCTAACCCCCTCTCTCCAGATCGATGGATCTACTTCATCATATACAGTAAGGAATACAGGAGGAAGAAGATGGTGGGGAGGTGTATGCAGGTGTGATGATTCCATCTGCTGCTTTCTTGAGCATCAATTTATTCGTTCTTCTTTTGCATTGTCCATCACATTAGGAGCTGTGTAACAGTTTCAGAGCTATTCCTTTCGAATCCTGTTCTCGTATTGGCCTTGACAAGGAGACTCTAGAGTTGGAGTTGCCCTCAAGTTGTGGGGCAAAGTTTTATTTGGGAAAGAGCAGGCTTTTGAGAACGTTCTCTACCAGATCATTGCATAAATGCAAACTAGTATGGCAGGGCCGCTTTGGAGCTTGGTTCTTGACATAAACACAGAAATAAATATAATATAGAATCTGTTTATAGTAGAATAATCCTTCTTTACCAGGGGTCTTGTATTGACTTCTAAAAAAATTTAAGTCTTTACTTTCATTGCAAATATTACCTAACACACATATAGTCAGTAATATTTTTAGTCAGTAATATCACTGCATATCGAATACCTAACCATAGTATTGACAAATGGATTGGATATGATTCTTAGCATTGTTTCCAAATGAAAGTTTGATAAGATAGTGGATTAAATACAGAAATTTAAAAGGTAAAACACATAAATGCCTTCAAATTTCCTTCAAATACATATTTTTAAGTTCACTTTCTAACATTTTATATATTAGCTTTTCTAATAGTGTTATAATTCACTCACTGTTCACCACATTACATCTTACGAGTTTTTCCATGATTTCAATAGATATTGTCTATATGCTTCCCCATGAATTTTTCCTTCAGTCCTACATTTCTTTCATTGCAGTAACGTTCAACTTCACTTCAGCATTTAAGAAATACAATTTAGGCATCCAAAGGAAAAGGCAGACCATAATGAACAAGATGATGTGAGCGCAGAAAATGTAAGGGTTCTAGATGTGAATGTCAGTGCTTCATTCTCTCCACTGCTAGAAATTTGGAGATTGGAGGAAAATGGTCATTTGAGGAGCAGCATTCTACTTTCAATAGGCAGTGCTCTAATTTTGCCTCGCCATGTTTATCTACAGCAGTCGTGAGACACTGAAACCTGTTCCCCCAATATATAAAGTGGCACTACAGCAGCAATCCTCAGGTGCAGCTCTTACTGAAATGAGTGAAAGGAGGGTACAGCAGTGAAATCGTGAATTCTACCTGTTCAGTGTGTGGATGTCTGTCAGCATTGGATGGATATTGTTCCTCAGTTTAAGGATATGTTCAGTTTTGGCTTCCGAACCTGAAGGCTGTGAGCCACGTATGAAAGGCAAGCTCCAATTTGGCTTTTGTTGGTCCTTTGCCAGTCTGTTTCTTGTATTGCATGGGGGCGGACTGTTGTGTGCCTGCCCCTTTCAAAATCACACGTATGTCTCTCCCTCCAAGCCTTTAAAGGTCGGGAGCAAATGAGTCACTGCAAGGTTTTTGCTCTCCCAGTGCCAAAGAGGTTTTCTGGGTCCCCCATTTATGTTTTTTCCCCATCTTTTTATTGTAAATAGTGCTACGTAAAATTATACAAACGTTCAGAACATTTTCCATTGGTAACACATGTTTACATTCTTCCTCCTTTTTCTCCCTCCCCTCCCCAGGAACAGTTTACAAATTTTCTATATTACAATTGTTCAATCATGAGGATAATCTTGTTTAATTCCTTAAATTTGTCTTTCCCCTTTATTCTGTAAAGTAAGTATTTCCATTTTGCCTCCCATGTCTTTCTGATTTGACCTTTTCTATAATAACTTTTCCTTACATTAATGTAATCTTGGAAGAGGTAGTCTGCTAAATATTTATGCCATCTTTTAATGTCCCATTTCTTTTGATCCTTCCAGCCTAGAGCGACTGAGGCTTTAATTGCATCTAACATATAATTTATTAATCGTTCCCATTTTTTAGTTCCCCCTTCACCTTCAATTTTCTGGAGGAAACATTGTCTCTTGTTCCAATCATTTTTATTCCTAATAGCTCTTCCATTTCTTTCTTAATTGTTTTGTGGAACTTTTATATTTTTTCACAATCCCACCACATGTGGGTGTATGTTCCTGTTTTCCTGCAGTTGTGCCAACATTGTTTTGGGGAGGTTCTGGTTATATGGGCTAGTTGCACAGGCGTTCTATACCATTTTGTCAGGATTTTGCGTTGCATTTCCTTCATCTTTAAATGTTTTATTTTATTAATTGAATGTATCCAATTGTCAATTTCTCATTACAACTTAGTTCCTCCTTCCAGATTTCTGTCAAGATATTTTTTATATTGTATAGTTTTCCTGTGATTATTTTTTAAATATATCCCATGTTTCCTTTATCTTTATCTACTTTCATTATTTTATCAAATCTGTCTCTGGGATTTCCTTACTCTTCCATTCTGTTAACTTTTTAGATAATCCTCCATAATAACCAATTTCCACGACCGCACTTATCTTTTAGCTCCTCCCATTGCATTACTGTTCCGTCGGGTTTCCGTATGTCCTGGATCTTTGTTATGCCATATTGTTCCAATTTCTTTAACATGTTTTGGTATAACTGGGGTTTTCTATTCTCTATGGATCCTATTGGGAACATATCTATTTTATTTATTTGAAGTTTATCTTGCCATTTCCCCCCCCCCCCCCCCCATGTATGTTAGCAGGGCATGTTTTGGCCAGCTTCACCATTACACTCAAGTGCTCAGCATTCCATGTCTGTTGTATGTGTGATGTGTGTTTATCTGTCTGCACTGTGGCATGTACACAGAACCATCTTCCTTCCTGTTCGCTTAGTCTTTTACGGCTTCCTCTACCTCATTTGGTTATGGGATTTCTTTGAAGGAGCTGAGTTGATTCCCCCCCCCCCCCCCCCCCCCCCCCCCCCACACACACACAATAGTAACTTCTCAGGGTGCTAGAAATAATTTGGAATTGGTGCTTATGATTTAGGAAATTCCCTGGCAGGCAAAGGAGTCCTTTACTCAGGAGTAGTGCACTCACTTCTGCCTTCACATCTGCGTTTGGAATTTCTGTGGGATGTAGCAACAGCTAGACTTGAAATTCCACTCTTGAAAGATATTTTGTAGTTGTGGGAGCCTTCTGGAGGAAATAAGAGGGCACTGGGTCAGGGAGTAGCGGGCAAAATCTCTTGAGTGCCCCGTTTGCTTTCTTGCTTAAAAGCTTGTGCCAAAACTCCAGAACAAGCTCAACAAGGAGGAGTCACAGTATCCAGGACTTGGCAACGGTGATGGGTATGTGTTGTTGAGTGGAAAAGGTGTGATTCAACACTGTGCCTTAGTAATTCCTTCACACCTCAGCTGAGTGGTTCAAGCCTGTAATGGTTGTCTGTTGCATAGACTTTCCAAAACCATGCAAAGGAGGGAAGGATTCCACTGGGACTCTAGCCAATCTCATGAAAGCTCCCTGGACAACCAAAGAAAATAACATTACTCCATCATGAGTAAGGACTACTCTTGCTCTAGATTTGCTTAGGAGTCCATATTCAAAAGGCATCCCTTAGTCAATGACATAGATGTGTTGTCGAAGGTTTTCATGGCCAGAATCACTGGGTTGCTGTGAGTTTTCCAGGCTGTATGGCCATGGTCCAGAAACATTCTTTCCTAACGTTTCAGCTGGATCTATGGCACTACACAGAGAAGCCGTTGAAATCCACAAGCATGTTGACAATTTCAACAGAATGGAGGAAACCATGAAAATGAACAAAATCTGGCTACCAGTATTTAAAAAACCCTCTAAAATCAGGATAGTAAATAAAGAACACCACTTAGAAAACAGAGGAATTCCAAACATGAATCAATCAGGGCCAGTTAACACATCCCAACTCTGGGCAGGAAGTAGCCAGACCTGGAAGCTGAAAGGTCATTCATTGCTCATCAAGGTGGCTAGTTGCAACATTCACACCTGCCAACAAGAGTTCTTTCTGCCACCCTGAACATTTTACAGATCTGTAAACCCCCTTTGCCTGGTTTCCAACAGACCTCACAACTTCTGAGAATGCCTGCCATAAATGCAGATGAAAATGTCAGGAAAGAATGCTTCTGGAACGTAGCCGTACAGCCCGGAACACTCACAGCAACCCAGTGACATAGATGTCTTCCTGAGCTTTGTTCGAGATTTTGTTAATTGAGGTATTATATTTCACAGGTAGGGCAGAGATCCTGGGCTCATGTGGCTTGGAAATAAATCTACTTCAATTTAAGCCTTAGCAGACCAGAGTCAAAACATTACAAAAGCTTTAAAAGAATGAAAGAATGAAAGACATTTCCTTTTGGATAAACCAGGGTGAAAGCGGTGCCCCTGAAGCCTAATTTGCTGTTTGTGTCTCACCTTCATTCTGTCTGCTTGTCAAATGTGCTTCCATTTGCTACTTGTGTATAATTAGTGTTTCTTAATGGCTTACAACTTGGTGGCCTGTTGGTGTCTATCAGACGCAGATGTGAAAAATAATACAATAGAAAAATAAGATGACCTTGCATCTAGTTTGAGATATCTAGTGTCTGAGTCACACATGCTCTGCAAGTCAACAAGCCTCCCTCCCCACTCCCACGTGGGATGAACGTGCTGCTCCTGCGTCTTCTACCAGGGCCACCGGAAGAGGAATCAGGATTTAGCTGCATTCTCTCAAGTTGGCAGCTGTGGCTTTGTGCCTCTGGGGATGGAGAAACCATCCGGCAGCCTGTGTAGTCAGAACAGGTGTATGATTAGGCCCAGGGTGGGAGGCAGGCCTCAGCAGCCTCCACAGATTTATGCCTTCACAGTTGTCTTCAGGGAAATATCCCCTAAAAGGGTTAGTTCAGAAACGTCAGTAGTGCATGCAGAACTCCAAGAAAATCTTAGGAAGCTGGAGGTGCTTTAAGAAAAGCTGAATCAGACACATCTTTTTCCAGAGAAGGAAACACTTCAAACCAGGATACTTTCAATATCAGTTGCTTGTAGAAAGACAGGACATTTTGGCAATTCTAAGTTTCACTTCTAGAACTAATCAGATTAACCACTCTGTTTAAAAACCCAATTGAACACAAGGCACACATTTTATGGTTCCTTTAGGACACATGGTAAATGTTATGTATCAGTCTTGGAGCAGTGGCAGAGACAGGTTTACATTTAAATGCACATACTTTTTAAAATTCTGTTGATATGTTTTTAATTGACATTTTTTCTATTTTAAATGTATTTGTGTTTGCCCTTTATTCTTGTTACCATGTTTACTGGGTTCTGGGGGAAAGGCAAGATAGGACATAAACCCTGGTCTTCTGAATGGCTGTTATCTGATGGTGAGACAGATGGTATCCAAATGAGCCTCTGAGATTAGAATCCAAGAGAAGAAGGCCTTTTGCAAGTATGACAGGCTCCTCTTTTTCTCTCTCCGCAGCAGATGAGAGCCTCCCCCCCCCCCCAAATTCCACTGTTGGGGACTTTGTGGGAAGCCAGGCTTATGCAAAGGGGGGGGGGGGAGGCCAGGGGAGCGGCTGAATCCTCTAGTCCAGCGTAGTACTGCAGAATGCTGCCCTTTGGCCCATATATCTCCTGGCCGACTGAAGCAGAGAGAATGTTGCTGGTTCAGGCATTCTGCCGGGTCCATTTGCACTCTTATGTAAATGACTCTGAAGCTCTGTCATAACACCACCCTGGTTGTCTGTTGTGGGCCTTGGCCGCTGTGGCAACAACAAGTGCTGTTGCGTTGTTGTGCAAGTTTCTTCCTGGCCTGTTGGAGGTTGACTTTCCTGTGTTGTTAACCTTCAGCATCTGCAGAAAGGGGGGACACCACCAAAATCTGGTTATTGAGTTCTATTTACCTTTTTAACTTTTGTGTTCTGTGAATTTTTATCAACATTTACTCTTGAATCCCAAACTGGAAAAAGATGGAATATTACAATAATCATCAATATTGTGCTCAGAGGTTGCAGCTTTGTTAGGCTCTTCAGCTGTTTTGCAGGTACTTGAGGTGAAAAGCCTTTTGGGTTTGTCAGTCCCTCTGGCAATAAAGATATGCTCATTCTGAGGGATTGGGGTACTGGCTGCTGATCATGGGCTTCTGGTAACCACCATAATTCCAGCTGTCTTCACTGGCATTGCTTGGTGGAGCTGTATCTGTTACCATGGTGGCATTAGGTTTAATAATAATAATAATAATAACAATAACAACAACTTTATTTTTATACCCCGCCTCTATCTCCCCAAAGGGGACTCGGCGGCTTACATGGGGCCAAGCCCGAATAAAAACAATAGCGATATAAAACACAACCATAGACAAAAGACATGCACAATTATAAAAATTTAAACATTAGCCAATAAAAACAAATGACAAGAACTAATAAAAACATGGATTAAAATGGAGAGGTTGTAAAAGTAGACTGGGTAAGGTGCACCATATAAATATTGTTAACGCGAGGTGACTGATAAAGTGCTGCAAATTCTTGGAAGTGCAAATTGGGATGGGAATAGACCCTGTGTCTATATCAAGTTGACAAAGGTAAAAAGTGCAAACCGGTACAAGAATGGTCACAGATACAGATTGTTATGGGGATGAGCAATCTTTATCCAAAGGCCTGAGTAAAGAGCCAGGTTTTCAAGCTCTTTCTGAATGCTACCAGGGTGGGGGCTTGCCTGATTTCCCTGGGGAGCGAGTTCCAGAGCTGGGGGGCCACCACGGAGAAGGCCCTCTCTCTCGTCCCCACCAACCGGGCTTGTGACGGAGGTGGGAGCGAGAGGAGGGCCTCCCCCGATAAACGAAGAGATCGTGCAGGTTTGTAGGGGGAAAGGCAAGCAGTAAGGTAGGAGGGTCCCAAACCATTCAGGGCTTTGTAGGTGATCACCTGCACCTTGAATTGGATCCGGAAGGTGAACGGCAGCCAATGGAGCTCCTTAAGCTGATCCTGCAGCAGAAAAACTGCCTTAGATGAAACCGAAGGATGCATCCTGTCCAATGACAGTCATGTAGCCAAGGGCAGTTATTGGCCCCAAGTTACCTCCTTGTGTTTGCATTCGGAATTTCTTCTGACCAGAGAGGGATGTGTCACAAGTTTCTTATGTGAGGCTTTTAACTCTCATTTTGGAACAACCCCACAATAGGCTGAGAGATAGCTTTTATCTTAGAGCTGTGACTTTATTGAACTTGTTTCACACTGATGTGTGGTTAGAATGTGGAAGGATGGGGTTTTGTTTGTAATTCTACATATGTAATGTGATTGGGGATGACATTTAATTCAGTTGTACAATGTACAATGGCAATAAAGTTATTCTATTCTACAAGAGGACAGGACAGGCATTTTCTTGATTCCTCCATCCCCAGCTGTCTGGCTTTTCACAGAGGTCAGAATGTGGGGTAGCAAGCAAGTCTAAGTGGCAGTGGCCCATGCACTTCAGTCTCTTTAGCCCCCAAAGTTTGCATGTACCTACACGATGGCTGTGTCCCAGTGGATCCTCATTCCAGCAGAAAGCAAGGCTTTGAAACCCACTATGTGAGCCTCAACATAATTCTGCCATGCACCCCATTATGACTTGTGTAGATAGCCATCCCAGTCACAAACACCACTATAGCTGGAAATGTCTTTGGGCTTGTCTTTGAGTCACTCCACCCACCTCTAGTTAATCCCATCAGGTGCCTGGGATTAATTTTTCTCTAGCTATTTGTTTTTGCTGTGAAGGCGCTTTGATGTGAGCATGTGCGGATCCTTGGAAGGCCCCTTATCACTTACCACTTCTGATAGCAGCTGAAGGCGCAGGGGCAGATAAGGCCAAAAGGGAAATTGAAAACAGAGATGTAAACATTATGGTGAGTGGAGCATTTGGGGGAAATGCTGTCTGTCCAGCCTGGCCTTGTGATCCAGAAATCGCATCTCCTTCATCCAGTTTGGTTGTGCTGGTTTTGAATATTTGCATTAGTAAGGGGGGGGGGGCTGATTATCCAATCCCCCTCATCCCATTTCTGCCCTTATGTTGGGAGCAGCAACTCATTAACTATGCCCTGCCAGCCTTGCTGAGACTCGTGGGCACACAAAGCCACTTAGTTGGATTACAAGAGCCCCTGATATTAGAGAGCTGGGTCTGTTGTGAATCCTGTATTGCCCTAAGGCAGTTTCTTTCTCCATTTCAGGGTTATATCTATCCCATATTTACTGGGGGGTACTCAGGTTCTGTGGGGAACAGATGTTGTGGCTGGCTTGTTTTTCTTTAGAGCTTTGTTGTGTTTGGAGACCAAGCTTGCACTGTGATATTGAAAAGTCCAGACACAGACGCAGCATAAGGAACACATTCCAAGGCAGACAGTGTGGCTTCCAGGGTACCACCAGCTTCTTGGAGTCTCTTCCCCACTAATTCCCACTTTTCTCTACTCTCTGCAGGTCACCAGCTGGCCCACAGTTGTTCAACTGTCGGAATCTAAATCAGTTTAACACAGCCACATCAACATGAATGAAGTGTCAGTCATCAAGGAGGGCTGGTTGCACAAGAGAGGTAAGCAATAACTCTCCTACCCCAGTATCAAAGAGGCCAAGTAGAGCCTTATTGGATTCTTTCTTTCTTGAGAACGACTATTACATGCTTTGTCTGGGGCAGAACCTGACTTCAAACATCTTTTGACCTTCTATCTCTCCCCATTCATTTTCATGAGACTAACTGCAGAGCAAGTGATGCCCAAACCATGAGGATGAGGGCAGAACTGTTTACTCTGGGCTGATTAAGGTGCTTGGGGACTCTGAGCCTTGTCAAGGAGTTAGGTAGCTGGCTGGGGGCTCTTGCCACTTGAGCCCAAGGCTGGATGGTCAGTAATGCTCCAACTAACCCCGGTAACCCGCTGCAGTTCAGGGCAGCAAGGAAATAGATGACCTTTTATTAGAATAGTTCAAAACAGGCAAGGAGGTTACCTGTGGAATTGAGAAGAAGCTAGATTCTTTATCCAAACAATAATAAATCATGTGGTTTGAAAAATGACATACCCTTTTACTGTAAATGGAGGGGTTTCTTCTTGTGTACCTGCTTACTTAGTGTTGTACTATGTTTTGGCTGAGAGCCTAGACCACTTCTCTTATACTTGGTAGCCCAGGAGGAGTCATGTGGGTGGGCATTTAGACAGCTGCAGAATCCAAGGATGACAGATGGCATCTGTTAGCAACAGGTACGTCTGTCACAAGAGCTGTTTGTCTTAGTGCAAGCCCTTTGGCTCTGAGATATCCTTTTGTTTTTCTTTAAGTTCTCTCTTTCTGACCCCCACCCCCCCAATGGCCTCATGGCAGTCTCAGCTGTCCCTTGCAGTCCCTTGTGCCCCCTTCCCTATTTTGTGCCGTGGCTCCAACAAATTCCTTTTCCCTGATGACAAATATAGCGGGCAGCTGGTGGTGGCCAGCTTGGCCTGGAGGCTATTTTGGTACCTGGAGCTGGGTGCAATTTCTGGGAGGGCTGGGTGAGCCCTGCTGAGAGAGATCCCCTCAGTTGTGCAATATAATAATATAATAATAACAATCATCATCATCACCATCACAACAACAATAACAACTTTATTTCTAGACTCAGGGTGGTTTACAAACATAAAACAAAAAAGCAAACATTCAGTGCCACAAATGAGTGCAAACACATCAAAATAATAGAAGATAATGCACAGTAAACTTACAACAAAAAAATTAAGCATCGAGATGAAAATAATCAAAATCAATCCAATAAGACGTAGTAAACTAAAACATGAGTAAAACATCACAACATATACCCTAAAAGTCATTAAGATACAATTAAGATACTTTAAAATGGCTAACACTGGTGTTCATTTAAGATGTATCATAGCACCATAAAATACAAGTGGTTTAACTAGTGTTGCAATCGGTTAAAATGTCCTAGTCCTCCTTCTTTCCATACGCTAAAGTTCATAAGTGCATTTTCAGAGTTTTCTTAAAGGAGAGGTGTGTGGGAGCCATTTTTATTTCTTCAGGGAGGCAGTTTGAGAAACGGGGAGCAATCACGGAGAAGGCTCCCTCTCTCGTTCCCACCTACCGAGCTTGTGACGGGGGTGGGACTGAGAGCAGGGCCTCCTCCGCTGACCGCAGTGCATGGGATGGTCGGTATAGGGAGATGCGATTAGACAAATGGCCTGCACCTGAACCGTTTAGGGCTTTATAGGTTACGATTATAGCCTAGAAGTGGACTGGCAACCAGTGAAGCTGCCGCAGCATAGCAGTCATACTCTCATGATACGGCGCTTCAGTTAGCAATCTAGCTGCTGATCTCTGCACTAATTGCAGCTTCTGAACTATCCTCAAAGGCAGTCCCACGTAGAGAGCATTGTAGTAGTTCAGTCAGGATGTGACTAAAGTTTCATGGAAATGTGAGGAAAATCCAGGATTTTGGTGTGAACAGGCCATTTACACAAAATACACTGTTTGTTTGAGAGCTACTTGAAAATATTTTGTTACAAAGCATCCTATAAATGGGACTCAAAAACACATAAAAGCCAAATGCTTTAGGGCATATCAAGTCAGCTGTAACAAACTTGGTGTTCATTTGCTGTTGGAGAGCTTGACTAGGGCAGAAATCTATAGGGAAAGCACTACATGGAATTGTGCCAGACCTTGATTGTGACTTTGGAAGAAGAAATCTAACCCAACAATCCCTGAACACTTGACCCAGGCTCTCCTGGCTTCTCATTTGAAATTGCTGTGGTGTTTCTGGCCACTGAAAACTCTGGGGATTATGTCTCTGTGACACTTAACAGATCTTTAAAGACAAATGGAGAGCTAAACTGTTCCTCCCAGGTCCTCCCAGCCATCAGTCCCTGCAGCTAAGCTGGTTTCTTAAATTATTCTCTGTGTGTTGCCAGGATAGACGCAACCATGCAAGTTGTGCAGCAAGGTTCTGCAGCTGAGAAAAAGTCTGATCCTTGCTCGCACAATGGTGTATTATGCATGAATGATAATACACCCCGCTCACAAAGCCATTTGAACCTTTATCAGCCCTGGAGCATGTAGAAATATGATCTCAAGATTGAATCACTGCAAACTCCTGCTCTTCCTCTATGCCGGCCCATGCAGAACCATCCCGTAGGTGGGCAGGAAGAAAAGAGACCTGATTCTGCATTACCTGAGAAGGAGATGGCAGAATTTGAATGACTATGTTAGTCAGCAGAACAAGAGAGATTTGCCAGCTGCAGCAATGCTGAATTGTTAATAGAAGATGAAATATAACCAAACTGTCAAGACACAGGGGAAAGTGTCACAGAATGTAGCAGCCATTCCAGAGACTGGCTGGATGTTGCTATGAATCCCTGCTCTGAAAAACATATCTCACCCATCTGCTTTTTCCAGGTGAATACATCAAAACCTGGAGACCCAGGTACTTCCTCCTGAAGAGTGATGGGTCTTTCATTGGATATAAGGAGAAGCCCGAAACAACAGATCAGAGCCTTCCCCCCTTAAATGACTTTTCTGTGGCAGGTATGTCATGCATGAGGGCTTGAGAGTACTCAAGTGGTGTGGGTGGAGAATCCCATTATGTCGGTGTGGGGCAGCAGGGAGAGTCTCTAAGCTCCACTGTGAGAGGGAGCATTTATGTTAAACCTGAGTTAAAATCCTGGGCTTGGCAAGAGAAAGAGGGGGTAGTGAGTGACAGGGGTATATGCCCCATTTGAGAAGAGCCCCCAGCACAAACTCTGTCCCCTTGACCTGTTTCTCAGAATGCCAGTTAATGAAAGTAGAGCGGCCCCGTCCCAACACTTTCATCATTCGCTGTTTGCAGTGGACGACAGTCATTGAGAGGACCTTCCATGTGGACTCGCCAGATGAAAGGTGAGTGAAACGAGCACAGTTGAATTGGTGTGAGAACACAAACCCAGAAGCAAATGGAAGAAGAGCTCCTTAGCCTTCTTTGACTTCCCTGTCATGCAAGTAATTTACCTGGCCATGAATTTACCGTGCCATGTCTGTCCCTGCCATTTTGGAATTAGACATTGTTAGCTCTTGAACATGAAATGGCAGGACTGGTTGTGAGGGCTACCAGCCATTGACAAACTTGTAGATTTATCTCAGACAACTTCTAACATCCAACTCAGTAAACATTGTAGTCTGCTGTAGTGAGGAATTTCAGATGTCATAATAATTTTGTTCAAGGAAATGTCAATTCTTTCCTCCCCAAATGTTGTCTCATAATCATAATGAGTCCTTGTTTTTCTCAGGGAGGAGTGGATCCAGGCCATTCAGATGGTTGCTAACAGTTTAAAGAACCAGGAACCCGAAGAAGACAGGATGGACTACAAATGTGGCTCTCCTAGTGACAGCACAGGGGCCGAGGAGATGGAGGTGGCAGTGACAAAGACCCGGGCCAAGGCGGTAAGGGAAACCAGTGCAGAGGTGGGGGCGAGAGGGGGGCAGAGAATCCTCTTTAACTTTGGCTTAACTGGGGATAGCCAGAAAAGAACCTCAAGCTCACGCAGGACACTAACTAGTTCATCTCGGTAGTGCTCCCTTAGCAATTGATGTGGAATTTGGTTTTGAATGTTCTGAGTCTGCTGATTGGAGTGAATTTGATATTATTTCTCTGCTGTCTTTTGATTAAAAGACCATGAATGACTTTGACTACCTGAAGCTCCTTGGGAAGGGCACCTTTGGGAAGGTCATCCTTGTGCGGGAGAAGGCCACTGGGCGCTACTATGCCATGAAGATCCTGCGCAAAGAAGTCATCATCGCCAAGGTATGTGTCTTTGAGTTGCACTGGTGAACTGTTTGTCAAGCAGTCTCAGAACCCAAAGAAAAAACACACTCTTGAGTTGCGCAGGTTGGTAGCGTTTAGTATTGGCTGTAAGTATGTTGTAAGAATCCTGTTGTGTTAAGACTTTTGAGAGAAGTGGGAGACCAACATGGAGACCAGAGTCACTCAAGCTTCCTTGAATTAGAAGCTGTTAATAAAGATTCCAGAATTTGCTCTTCTTTTGGGTTCCTCTAAATAAAACAGAATTCAAAGAGCTGTACGTGCAGACAGGAGGTTACACTGATATTTTCATGAATCTTTGGTTCCTCTATCGACCATCCTCCTCTCCCACCACCCACCTTTAAAAAACCTCCAAACCTATATTTTTTTGTAGGTCAATGAAGACATTTTCTTTTTGTCTGGCCAATAATGGCTGATTGCTCAGGGAGAAAAGGGCTTTTCAGAAAAGGCTGTATTGTTTATTACTTTCTGTTTCATTATTTTTATCTATTTGGTTAGTTTTATTTTTATTTTAATGTATACTTGCAGCCTCAGATGGTGTGATGAGTACAGGTGGCTGTTTTCTTTTTATTTGCCAATCAGTGTCCATGTTCTCCTGCTTTTATTAGGACGAAGTGGCCCACACTGTTACAGAGAGCCGAGTTCTGCAGAACACAAGACATCCCTTTCTCACGGTAAGAGAAAGAGCTTTGGGTCCCCTTTCTTGCCAGTCCAACCTGTCAGCTTCCCACCTTGAACCATCATAGTGGGCACTGACATCACCTTGAGAACCCAGTGGCTTAGTGGTTGCTTCTGGAGTGAAGTCTAAAAAAACAGACCCTGCAGTATCTGGATTGAATTTTTAAAGACGCACTAAAGCTTTAACAGCCTTGAAAATGTGGTGGTGCCCAGTCTGGTTTTGTGCCACCTTTAGCATCAAAGGTATTTCCTCTATGTGGAGTCTGTGAAATGCGCACATATGGGTTTTCTCTGTGCCTGCGCAGACTCTTTGGAACATTCTAGAGCTTAAAAGAAACATTTTGGCAGAAGCCCCGCCCTTTCTCCCCATAGATAATATAAGCCCGAGGGTGGGGCTTCGCCTCAGTTTTTCTTTTCCGCCAGAAAGCAAGGACCTTAGGAACTTCTAGTAGCCTGATTTAATGGTTTAAGCTGTTTTCTGACCTGACTACGATCTGACTATCCTTACTGACGGCCTATCTGATACGGGCTGGTTTAGACGATTACTTGAAGGCCAGTGATGTCTACCCTCTTTTTCAAAAAATGCAGAGCGTGTGGGGGGAAACTCCTTGACTCTGATGGGCACTCTATGTGTCTCTTGTGCTTGGGGAAATCCCACAATCCCCAATCATGTCCTATTTGCCAGGGCTTTACCCCACAGGCCCGCAGGAATAGAAAGGCCTGCCTGAAGGCGACCCTCTATGAGCAGGCCCTGGCCCCTGAAGGGATTCAGTTGGGCAAATGGCCCTCCTCTGAGCCGCCATCTTTGCCCTCCTCCATGGAAGTAAGAGAACCGCTCCCGCTGAGGGAGGAAGCGTGGAAAGCGCTCAGGCTGGAGGGGAGCAGCCACGTAAAAAACCTAAACCCTCCAAGCCCCTTAGGAAGGCAAAGACGAAAGACGGCCACAAGAGGCCTAAGAAAGGGAGACAACTCTCTGGCTCCGAGCCCCAGAATCCCCCTAAAAAAGCCCCTCCAGAGAGCAGCACCTCCTTCCCCCTGTTAACAGCCTTCTTCTCTAGTAAAGCCAAACGTCTTGAGTATAGCCAAGCACGCCCTCACTCTGTTTGAGCCTGGCTGCCATAGCCTTTGAGACTGGCTGCCATAGCCTTTCCTGCAGAGAGCTGGAGTCCCTTCCTTTCCAGAATGGCTGGCTGGGACTATGGGAACTATGAAAGGAGAGGGACACAGCTGCTCTTTCACAGTGTTAATTCACATTTCTAGGCACTGAAATATGCGTTCCAGACCAATGACCGCCTCTGCTTTGTCATGGAATACGCCAATGGTGGAGAGGTGAGTGCTTGCCCCTGTGGCCCCACCGGAGGCCATGCAAAGAGATTGCCTCACATCTCCATAGCTAAGCTCAGAGGTTGGTACAGAAGAAGTATTTATCTCCAGGCCTGGATCTTTGTTTCAAGAGGGGAAATAAAGCTTGGGTGGTTTCTGGCTTTTGTCATTGATCAGCTTTGCACCCTAAGCTAGCAAGAAACTCACATGATAAGGAGAGTTGGGGCACAGTAGACTTTGGGCCCGTACCGTATGATGGTTCCCACTGTTCACAGTATCCCTTTGGGTCTCTCTGCCTTCCCCTTTCAGTTATTCTTCCACCTTTCAAGAGAGCGTGTCTTCACCGAGGATCGTGCACGTTTCTATGGGGCTGAGATTGTTTCTGCCTTGGAATACCTCCACTCTCGGGATGTTGTTTACCGCGACATCAAGGTGCGGATCAAGAGTATCTTTATTCAAAGTTCTGTGTTCTCTGGAGGACAGAAAAAGGAAAAGGTTGCTGAGCTTTTTTGAGGAGGGAAATTCTGTATTCTAGGCACCACCAGGCTCTCCATTATCACTCATCGTATTTCAGAAGGCAGTGCTGAGTGAGCAGTGTCTTCCATTCAGATCATAAGATGCAAAAATGACCCCGCAATCTGTGTCCAAGCCATTTTGGACCATGAAGAGCATGCAGACAGGACAGGGGAAAGTATTGGGAGTTATTAGAATCTACTGTAAGAAAAAGGTTGAAGTATTTTGTACTTAGAAAGAAAAGGCCCCTCTTCTTTTGAGAAAATGAGGAGAACAAGATGTTCTTCCTAGAAATTAGTCAGGGATAAGCCCCTAAAAAGAATAGTTTGGGGAAGATAAATGGAACCCCTTCTTCATGTGTAATTTATTGTAACAAGACATAATGATGACCAGCAATTTGAATAGCTTTAAAAAAGGGGTTAGAGAAGTTCATAGAATCATAGAATAATAGAGTTGGAAGAGATCACATAGACCATCCAGCATCAAGGAGGTTAAGGCTAACTGACCACTAGTCCTTGTGATTGTTTTCCACTTCCACTGTCAGAGGCAGAGTGCTGCTAGTTTTGGGGAGGGAAGGGGGTTCAAGCACATCAGAGCATTCTTATACCCCTGGCTTATGTATGTTCTTGCCAGGAGAGATGTTTGGTTGGGAACGAATGCTGAATTAGATGGGTCTGGTCCAGCCTTGTGAGTCTTACCTTCTTAATAATAAGAGTGCCATTTGTTTCATCAGATGGCCATAGTAAACAGCTTGACCCCAGAACTCTGTTTTAAAAACATTCTTGAGCACATTGCAGTAGTCTGAAAAGAGTCTGGCTAGAAAACATGTGTATGGTGTAGCCTACATGGGCACCAGCCTATAGTTCACTGTGAAATACTCCTGAAAAATGTGCAGATGTAAAACACAATTTGGCCTGCTTGGTATATTCTGTTATCTTGGCTCTCTCATGGTTTATGCCCCTTTTTATCTTCCAGTTGGAGAACCTCATGCTGGATAAAGACGGACACATAAAAATCACAGACTTTGGGTTGTGCAAAGAGGGCATCACAGATGGTGCCACAATGAAGACTTTCTGTGGGACGCCGGAGTACCTGGCCCCTGAGGTAACAGAAATCCCCTTGTTTGTTGAGTTGCCTTGCCAAAAAGGCTTCCAATCCCAGATAAACAGAGAAAGGGAGGATCAAAATGGAGGGCCAGCTGTCTTGATAAGAATCATATCAGTGAGGGAAGCCGATTTTGCAATTGAGGTTGTGCTTCTTCCTTTCTTGACAGCCAAATTCTCAAGACACGCTCCATATGGTGTCAAGAGTTGGATCTCCTGGGGCACAGGAGTATCTGAGTGTGGCAAGGCAGCTGCAAAACGTGCACATTCCTAGCCAAGACCCAGTGACAGTGGTTGCCATCTCCCCAGCACTAAGTCACTCCACTGTTCTTCTTTCCAACTGTAGGTGCTGGAAGACAACGATTACGGGAGAGCTGTGGACTGGTGGGGCCTTGGCGTTGTCATGTATGAGATGATGTGTGGGCGCCTGCCATTCTACAACCAAGACCACGAGCGCCTCTTTGAGCTCATTCTCATGGAGGAGATACGCTTCCCACGCACACTCAGCCCCGAGGCCAAGGCTCTGCTGGCAGGATTGCTCAAGAAGGACCCCAAGCAGAGGTCAGCGAGGACCAAGGGAGAGAGGGAGGGGTGGCAACAGCTAGATGGGAGTCACGCTTGGAGAGGCAAAAGCCTCTTGCTGTGGATTTCCTTTCCTTCCCCCTCCCTAATATTTTTAATTAAAATCTTTGACAATAAAAAACACACAAACAGAAAAGCAACAATACTTAGAAGTACATAAACACAACATACCTAGAAAACGATTGCTTAACAAACATACATTTCTCCCCTTAACGCTAAAAACTACCAACATGCACATTAATTAATTTTAAAAGTGGATTTCCAGCTTCTCTTTTCCCTCAGATATATATTGATAAAATGGTTTCCATTTTTCTGAGAATGTGTTCCATGACTTATCCTTCAACAACATTGTTAATTTGTCTATTTCTATTATCTTCCACATCTTTACTGCCCAATCTTCTACAGTTAGTAGCTCTGTTGTTTTCCACATTTAAGCATATAGGATTCTTGCTACTGTTAACATATACTTGAGTATTCTCTCATGTTCCTTTTTTATTTAATCATCCAATAATGTAAGTAAATGCTTGAAGTTGATTCTTGCCTTCAGAATTTGCTTCCAGAATTTTGGGGCCTTACAGGTCCAGCACATATGGTAGTAAGGAGCCTTCATGAACTTCACATTTCCAATATTTATTATTTTCCCCTTTATACATTTTTTATATTTGGGGAGGGGGGGGAGTTAAATACTATGGCCTGCCTTCCATGTGGATTTCTGCTCCAGAAACCAGAGCCTTTTTGAGCTTTGCATACAATCTCCATCTTCTACCATTGTACTGAAACTACCCTTTTGTCACATTTAGAACCACATTCAAAGGAAGAAACAAACATGGTCACAAAGATGTGGCATATTAACAGCCTGTTAAAATTAGGAATCCCAATAAGAAAGTCCCCAAGGAAATGGATTTTCAACCCAAAGGTAACCTTTAACAAAAAGGATAAACAGGTCATCAAACAGCAGATTCAAGAATTCTTTCAATTTAACAGACAACCACAAATAAAAGAAGAGATCTTATGGGATGCTTTTAAAGCAACCATAAGGGGTACTTGTATTTCAATGGAAATAGGAATCAATAGAAAAGAAAAGAATACAATTCAGAATTTAAGATCAGAAGTTGAAGATGCATTCCTTCGTTTTCAAAAAAATCCCATCAGACGAGAATAAAACAAAATGGAAAGAGAAAAAACAGCAACTAGACAACTTAGATAAAATAGAGACCACAAAAAATACCTATGGATTAAAAATGATTATCAAATAAACTCAATTAATAATTCGAAGAGGCTGGCCAGAGTCCTAAAATCAAAACAAGCTAGAAACAGAATACTTAAGCTGAAAGATGATAGAGGACATCTGAGAGCTACAGATAAGGAAATTAGGTAGATTATGGCTAGTTATTATGAAAAACTTTACAAAGGTAAAGACTTAACCAAACGAATTGGCCTCTTGGGAAAAACTATAAACAGTCAAAATCTATTCTAAATAGTACAATAACTAAATCAAAAATTGAAAAAACAATAGAAAACCTAAAAACAAATACATCACCTGGGGCAGATGGATTTACATCAAACTTTTATAAAATATTCAAAGATGAAATTACTCCCAACCTATTTATACTCTTTAATGAAATAATGGGGAAACAATTTGTACCAACTCTCCGAAACTCCGAAATTCTCACAATCTTAAAGCCAAATAAGGATGAAACGGATCCTAACTCGTACAGACCAATATCACTATGCAATGTGGACTACAAAATATTCACTAAAATATTAGCTAATAGACTGAAGGATATAATCCCAGAGATAATTCACGAAGATCAGTACGGATTCATAAAAAACAGGAAATTAGCAGACCCTATAAGGAATATTCTGAACATTCTGAATCATGCCACAAAAAAATCTAAAGTACTTATACTAAAACTGGACTTTTGCAAAGCATTCGATTCATTAGACCACAAATATTTGAACAGACTCTGTGAGGAAAGCAATATTGGGGGGGGGGAGTATGTAAGGTAATAAAAGAACTATATACTGAAAACAAAGCTACTATCTCAGTTAACGGGGAACAAACTATACAAATAAACATTAACAGGGGAACTAAACAGGGATGCCCCCTTTCCCCAGCCCTATTCTCATTGGCCATTGAAACCTTAGCAAATTCATTAAGGAACAACCCAGCTATTAAAGGTTATAAGGTGGGCAAGGAAGTCATCAAGATTAATCTATACGCTGACGATGTTATGATAATTTTAGGGGAGGTGGAGGAGTCACTACAATCAATAGTCAGAACAGTTAAGGATTTAGGGAAATCAGAGATTCTACATAAAAATCTCACATGGGAAGAACTTAAGAAGGTTCAAAACATCATGGGAATAAAACTGGGGAATAAGAAGATGAAATACCTGGGAGTAGATACACCAAAAAATATTAATAATATTATACCAATGAACTACAATCATTTATGGAAAAATATGAGCAAACAAATCATTTCATAGGGAAAGAAATTTCGAGATATCTCCTCAAGGCTAAAAATTTACAAGATGAAGATCTTGCCCAAGTTCTTATTCTTGTTCCAAACTCTCCCGGTGAATATCCCTATCAATTTGTTGAAGAAATGGGATAACTCTTTCAAAAATGAGTAGTGGGAGGAAACAAAAACAGAATTGCTAACTTCTTATATTATAGTAAACAAGAATTGGGTGGATGGGGGGCTCCCTCATTGGGAATATACTATGAGGCAAGTCAACTAGCGAGGTTAGTAGAATTCGAATTGGAAGGGTCAAAAAAATGGGTGCAAATAGAAAAGGAAGCAAATAATTGGCAAAAGGGAACGTCAGTGGGAGAGAGAATAGATAGAAAAGACCTAAAGAACATAAAAGCAGGCCCTTGCTTAACAATGTTGTCAATCTGAAAAAAATGGCAAACTAAATTACAAATAAATAAAATTGACCCTTTCCCATTAGAAACATTGGAAAATATGGACAAGACATTTAAGAATATAATTAAGGCACTGAAGGAAAATGGTATTAAAAGGATTGGGGACCCTATGGACCCCAATGGAGAAATATTAAAGCGGGATAAAATAAAAGATAAATGTGGCCAAGGGAACTGGATAGCATGGTTAGGTTTGTCCAGTAAAGCCCAGGCCATGAAAAAAAGAGAAGCAGGTGAAACCCCCCTGGATAGAATAATTAGAAGGAAATTAGAAATAGATAAAGGAATGACTGGGCTATGGTATGATGAACTAATTACCTTAACTTATAATAACTTATAATACAAAAGAAACGCTTACAGAGATCTGGAAACAGGAAAAAAACTTTACTGAGAAACTAATCGGGTCTTGGATCGATAATATTCATAAAATTAATCATATGAGGATCAAAGAAACACAAAGGAAAATAATCTCAAAATGGTATAGAACCCCCCTACAATTAGCTCATATAACGGGAAGTACCTCGAACAAATGTTGGCATAAATGTGGGGGAATAGGTTCATTCTCCCACATGTGGTGGGGCTGTAGAAAAATTCAAATCTTTTATAGTAAAATAAGAAATGGAAGAAATAATAGGGAAAGAATTAATATGGGACAAAGCCAGTGTCCCATATACATTTCTACCGAAGCAGCTACGTTACCATGGTGACACATGGCCAATCATCAGTAGCTAACTCCTGCCCACTTTTATCTCTGAATCAACATTAAATAACAGGCAAAAATTACCAACAAAATAAGGCTTTCCGTTACAGCCAGATTTAAAGGTAAGGGACGATAACAATAATTGTACCGAGATTCTAAAATATATGACAGCCGCAATACAAGCCACAATAGCCCAAGGATGGGGGGATGAGACAAAATGGGACGTAGAAACTTGGTGGTCTTATACATCCGAATATATAATTAATGATTTCATTAATCAAAGGAAAGGAAAATATACAAATAGTCTAAAAGAACCTGACTGGTTCAATCCTAATTAACAAAATAGATGGAGACGAAAGATACACCACCTTGAACCAGGCGTTCCACACAGTTAAAATGATACGATGATAATATAGCGAATTGCTGTTCCAGGGGGGAGGGGGAACGGGGGAGGGTAGAGGGTGGGTATTACATTCCAAAGGATCGTTTAAAATGTCATTTAAGCATTAGTTACTTTTGGTATTATGTATATTGAAATAAGACATGCATCGCTAAAATTTTGTTAATTGTTGGAATGTAATAAATTAAAAAAAACCCCAAAAAAACCCCCCAAAGATGTGGCATATTGCTATGATGGGGAAAATGCAGCTTTGGGGGCAAATCTTTTCTGCAGGCCTTAAGACCTTCATAAAAATACTACCATCCCTCAACATTAGGGGTGGCAGAAAATTACCCTCAAATAATCATAGTTGGTCAATTTAGGAGTAGCAGATACCCCTCAGACATTCTCACCTTATGAAGATTGACTGAAATCAAAACCACAAATTGCTCCCAATAGCTTCCAAGCAATTTTCATGGAGTGAAGCCTGCATTGTGGATGCAGTCGGTACATGTACTTCCTTTAATTACACAGTCCAAGTGTTCAATTTTATCAAGGCAGGAAGGGAACAGGAGCTGGAGCTTCCCCACCACCACAGCCACAGGTGTAGAATTCTCACTTGGGTTTTACTTGAGACTCTGGCTCTCCTTGTAATGGAGGGCTGGAGTTTAGGTGCGATCTCTTCTCTTTTGCTTGATTTGTGAGCCTCATAATAATTCTTCCTCCACCCCACCCCCCCTCAGCAAACATCCAGGTCTTTCAGTAAAGAGATGATGGAACCCTTTTTCTTTCCAGGCTTGGGGGCGGCCCCAATGATGCCAAGGAAGTTATGGAGCACCGTTTCTTTGCTGCCATCAACTGGCAAGATGTTGTTCAAAAGAAGGTAAAAGGAAAACTGGTTTGTTGTGTAGCTCTCCCCCAAGAGTAGCTTCTTTTCTTTCTTAGGCTTTACCTCATTCCTCTCTGAGGAACAACTTTGCAGCTCAGTTTTCTTTCTCAGCACATTTTCTCATTATCCCAAACGGCAAAACAATTAAATTCCCCAGCATCACCAGCTGTGTAGCATATTCCACCATTCTGTGTTACAAAGCATGTGACAGGTCAGGATAGCGGATCCTATGATCCTAACAGTACAAGTTTAGCACCTCTGAGAACTTTCCTATTTTAATGGAGTGCCTTCAGTCAAGCTTTTAATTGATCTTTTTTTGCACTGATAAATATGTTAAATTTTAATTAACTATATTTTCTCTGATGTATAGAAATAAGGTAGAGTCTTCACAGTAACTCTGTGTGGTACCCTAAGATGAGAGAGAGGCACAATGTCTCCATTGAGTTTGGGAACTAAACCCCATTTTTTGTAATCCTAGCCAGTTATCCTAGCTATGACACCATTTTTTTTCTTCATTATTGGAAACAACTGACTGTTAGTTCTAAAGATCAACTGGTCTAAAAACCATTGAGTTGGTTTAAAATGGGTAAAAAAATACACATGTTGATAAATAGTAGAAAAAATATGAAAATGTTTAAACTGCTTTGTGCTTTCAGTATACTGAGTAGCTGAAAGGTTTTTAGTTCTGACAGTTGTGTGCTCTGATCAATTCCTGTTTCCGGATAAAGCTATCTGAATTTGTTGGGGGGCGGGATAGCTTCTTTTCCTTTCCCCCAGCTTTGGATGTTGCCATTCTGTTTCTTTATGTATAAGAAAGAATGGTCCAAGGTGGTGGGAACCGTATGTGATGGAGCACGGTCATAGAGTAAATTGGCCTATTTCTTTCCAGCTCATCCCCCCCTTCAAGCCGCAGGTGACATCTGAAATTGACACTCGATATTTCGATGACGAGTTCACCGCGCAGTCAATAACCATCACCCCACCTGACAGATGTGAGTAGGGTGCTGTAGGTCCTTGAAAACACATACCTCTGAGACCCAGTTAACTTCTGCTGCTTGGGCAATTCCAGACCTAAGGACTATTGGAAATAACTTCATCCAGTCTCTGGGCATATATCCCTTTGGAAATAAATAGATAAGATGTTGTTCTCTCTGTGTATTGAGTACACAGGGTATCATTCTTAATCAATAGTCCATAGTCTTTAGATATAGTTGTACTTACTGAAGTCCTAAACAGTAGCATGCATCCACTTCTACTGAGGTGTTGAACACACTGGCTACAAAAGAGTCCTGAGTCTGAACATGCTCAGTACAGTCACATGTCTAGAACCCCTCCCACACCAAAGAGGTACAGTCCAACTGGCAAATCAACATATACATAGAATATAAATTAGCAAATATACGTTAACAAATAGTGAAAGTCTTTGGAGGTTGCTATTTCCAACAGGGCTCTTTTGGGAAGCTGTTTTCTATTCTTCTGGAATGACAGTTGCTAAATCTGTGCTTTCCTTCCTTTCAGATGACAGTCTGGATTCCCTAGATGCTGACCAGCGGACCCATTTCCCCCAGTTTTCCTACTCGGCCAGCATACGGGAGTAGGTTGGCAGCCTTACCACAGCACGCCTGAAGGCGAGATGGACAGGGGAGGGTGCCAGGCAGCAGGACTCCCATGTGGGGGGAGGGTGTGTGCTTCTGGCTCCTTCCCCCCACTTTTCCCCCCATGGAGCTGCTCCTGCTGCACTCCAGCTTACGGAGGGACTGAGTGGACTCCCCTGTGCCTGCTGCACTCAGCCTTCTGCAGCCGGGCCCCAGGGCCATTCCTGCACATGCCACCATCAGGCAAGCTGCTTGGACAAATGGAGTTCCTCTCCGCCTCCCCCTGACCTCCAAGCCCCTCTTGAGAATGGATTTGGGCATGTTTCTTCATCGCTTTTCATCGATCTGTGCCCTGCCATGGGCTTGTTTTTGGATGTTTGCTTTGCAAAGCCACCTGAATGGGAGGTCATGCCGGTGCCGGAAGTTCGCCGGAGACGGAAGGAACCTGTGGAATGGAAAGAACAGTTTGCAGCCACAAATGGGCATGCAGCACCCAATGGCACATTTTGTTGAGGGTGACAGCTGCTCTCTTTCAACATGCTGTGCGGATCATGGAGCACACAAATCCCTCATAAGCAAGAGCTATGGCTGGCAGCAGTGTCTATGATGCCACTGAAATAA
This sequence comes from Anolis carolinensis, assembly GCF_035594765.1. NCBI lineage: Eukaryota > Metazoa > Chordata > Lepidosauria > Squamata > Anolidae > Anolis > Anolis carolinensis. Next base: position 10,880,860 of record NW_026943821.1, on the reverse strand, counting down.
GCATTGTGCAGCCGAAGTAGACCACTTGCCAACGGTTCCAGGTTTGCAGGAAGGGACCCAGCTCTGCAAACTCCTATGCCCCTCCTTGACCTCCAACATTCTCAAAGAGGGAATTGGCATGGAGTGCCTGGGTCTGCCTCCCTTGTTTGCCCAAAGTTGGCTCCCAAGGTGCAAAGGAGAAGTCCTCCTGCCGCTGCTACATGTGGTTACCAAAGCAATAACAGCTCCCTTCTGAACTGTCTTAACCCAAGGGCAAGGCATGTTCCCTCCTATTCCTCACCACTAGATCTACTTTTCTATAGTACAGTTGGCCAGCAGGCCTGGGCCTTGGGTGGGTGCTTTAGCAGCTGTAGCCACACAACATGGCTTTGCTTACGTCACGTCAGGAGCAGCTGCCTGCTTGCCACCCTCTGCTTCCCTCAATATAGTAGGCTGACTTATAGGGCAGTTGTAGCTGCCATTGGAAGGAACCCTCCTGGTGCCCCTGTGAACAGTCAGAAAGACAAGGGAGCCCAATGTCATTTTATCCCACCTGAAAGAATTGGAGCAATTTGGAGTTTTCCCCTTGCAGAGATTGGTTGGTCTGGACGGTTATCTCAGATACGTCAGCATCTTTCTTTCTCTCAAACACTGGTTGTGCACTTGATTAATTGTGCAGCTGCTACCTCCTGAGGGCAAAGAGCTCATCCTCATTTTAAACATTTCTCTGGCTTGACCCTTGGAGTCAGCCCCATATGCTGTAATTTCCAGCTGGCTAGGCACCCCAGCAAGTGTGTTCCTTTGTCCCAAGTCACACAGATTTTCCATCAGAGAGTGAGGAGATATATATATAGGTGTCTCATTAGGATCAGGACAGAGCAACCTGTTTTCTTAAAACTGAATCCTTGGTTTTCTTGTCTCCTGAGCTCCTCCTGGTCTTCGTTGCATTCCTTGCAATGCCTCCCTTCTCACTCTGGAAGAGATGGTCTTCCCTTGCTGTACCATTGTCTTGTGAACTATTCCCACTCTTAAATGCCTTTCTCCAACATACAGCACCCATCGCTTTCTGTGCTGGTCTTCCTGTTCCAGCTATGGATCAGGGATAGACACCAGGCAGACTGGCTGGCTACCTCTGTGGAGCTTTTAGTGTTTGCAGTGATGGGAGAGAAAGGACAGCACTGAGGAGGTCACATTTTTAAACTTCCCCAAAAGGAACAGGGAAAAATTAGAGGCCAGCACTCTGTCAACGCATTTGGTTGTTGAAAAACCTTCTGCTCCGACCATCTTCGCCTTCTATTCTTTCTGATCCTGACTTCTTTTTATCATCCTCAAGTTGCCAATGTGTTCTGCCCTTTGTTCTTTCTCCCCATCACACACAAACTGACAAGTTTGAGTTGAGCGTGTTCTTATATAACTTTAGAATCACAGCCTTACTAGCTTACCTTGAATGTCTTTAAATACCTTCTGCTCTTTCGGGGGTGGGGGTATTTTCCCCCTTTGTCATTGTGGCTATGCTTGTTTTGGCAGCTATTACCCAGAGAGCAAAAGCAGCCCAAGCTGTAGGTCTTTGCCAAGACCAACTGTACCACTGTCTCTGTGACACTGTATCCTGGAGAGGGGATAGGAATTGTTGGAAATCCTGTGTGTGCAGGAGTAGAGTGGGGAAAGTGAACTCAGATGAACATACAAGATTGGATTATAACTAAGTCTAGATCTCCCTCCTCCAGGAGTTCTCTACTCCAGTGCAGTGTCAGGAGAGAGAATGCTGTTTGGAAGGAAAGTATCCACCTATATGGTGTCATTCACAGTGCTTTTCCTTTGGGCAGACATGGAGCATTCAGCTTATGCTCAGTGCATTGTTTAAATTTCTATTGGGCATCGTGTGGCATTAGTCCAATACACCTTAAGAGGCAACTGCACTATATATTAATGATGGAGCAGGATTATTAAAGGAACCCGATTCCTGTGGTGTATGGAAACTGCCTTATAATCTCTGGTCACCCCAACCTAGAATTGTCAACTCTGACAAGTTGAGTGAGTAAGAGGTGTAAAGATGTCTGTAAGCAGGAGCCACTGCCTAGTCTTTCTGGAATTAAACACAAGCCAACATGGCCTTTGGCTGCTAAGATATCATAGGAGTGTGCAATTCGCAGGGACCATTGTGTTTTTAGGGGGATCCTTTCATTCACTCACTGAGTACCAGACAGTCAGAGACCTGAAACAGAACAGTTCTTCTGTGGGAAATCCTTCCCTCTAGTTAAGGATGGAATTGTCCATTATAAAAACAGCTGCCATTTCCAAGAGCCATTCTCTTAGAACAGGGCTTCCTAGATTTAGCAGGCAAACATTAATATGCCCTTTGTCTCCAGTTGTTTCTTTCCTGTAGTGGCAGCTGATGGCTTATGGACCACCACTCTGAATAACACTTGCCTCTGACCTTGTGTGCCAGTGTCTGTTTGCATTGGAAAGCAAGAATCAAACCCTTATGTAGCTTTCAAGCAAATTCTTGGGAAGTGCAAGGGGTACAATTGCAGACGAGCTTGCTCGCAGGGCATGGAAATAGTCTGGGCAGCTTTAAAGGGTCTGAAGTAATTGGAGGGAGCCCTCGATGGCCATGGTCTACAAGCAGCCATGCTCCAAGTCTTGTCAAAAGGGCTACTCTGCTCACACTACCTCTTACTTGGCAATGAAAAGAGCAGCTCTGGAGTCTGCTGGAGGCTGAAAACCCAGTACTGTCTAGAGCTTGCTGGCCTTTTCCGTAATGAATGATAGGGGAGCTCTTTCAGGCTTGTTTAGTGCCCCATAAACCTTGCAGGGGCCGTGATCAGCAGGAGGGTGTGGGTGCCCCAGGCTTTCATTTCTTGAGCAATGGCTGCTGCTTCTTCTTGCTAACCCCCCCCCCCCCCCTTGCCATTTTTGATGGGTGATGAATCCCTCCCCCTTGGAGGCAGCCCACCAATGCTACAACAGGCCCAGCAAATCAGGCTATGGTCTGCAGGATTGCTGGCAGATTTGCTGACCATGGAGCACATTACAGAGGTCTTTCTGTGGCCCAGCTCCAACTTTCTGAGCCCTCTTGCCTTAAGATCCTTTTTAATGGGAAGCATTCCTGGGGTGTCTCAGCTGGGTCCTAGCAATCTTGACTGGTCATCCCATGTTCTTGCCTCACCCCCAGCGGTGGCCCTTTACTGATCAGTCCCAGTAAAGCTTCTTCCTCTTCCTGCATAGGAGATACATCTGTTCGAATTACTCGCTCATCTGATCCCCATCCAGCTGCAAGAGGCCCCCAAATGCCAGCAAGCCATTACTCCACTGTTGTGCCATCATCGGGACTCAGGTGGCCCTTCCACCTGGCTTATTGTTACAACCTCTCCAAAGAGGTTCCCTCTTCTAGACAGGTAGCCCCTTGGCCTGGATGATGACTTTTCCCTCTGCTGGGTCTACAGGCAGCTGGCTGCCTAAGCATGGCTATACTACCCAGGATTAGTGGGAGAGAGTAACAGGCTGATTTTAAGGTATCCCAGTCTTGCCCTTTTGCCATCTCACTGTCATTAGGTGCCAAGTGACACTTCGGGTGTGCTCAGGCTGGAACTGGCACTATATCTCCAAATTAATTGAGGGCACAGTAATGCCCCCATTTCCGCCCTGATGGGGAATTGTCGGAATTGGACAATACAGCAGCCGCAGTCATCTGTAGCTACTACTTGGCCTTCTGTTTTCAGGGCAAGCCTTCCTTTGATGCCTGCCAAACGCCAAAGTGCCAGCGGTCTTAGAACCTCAATGTGACGCTTTGTGGTTTTCACAACTTGGTCTGCTTTCACCCTTCAGGAAAGAAACTTGGGGTCATAACCAAGGTGTATAGGAAAATTTGGATGCCCAGACGACACATATGAATTCAGGGTGAAACCCACAGACGGACTTTAAAAAAAACAATGACATTCATACACGCTTGAGGAGTGGGGTTAATAAAAGTATTGTTCCCCCCACTCGATTTCTGTAGTTGTGGTAGTTGAGGTTTCTTAAACAGTACTGACCCTTGTTAGCAGCTTTGGGGAGGGGGTGTTTCTGCTGATGTGCCGTGTTTTTGTTCTTTGTGGTCTTTCTTTCCAATTATTGAAACCAAGCCCCCAGCAGCACTTGCAGACAGAGCCAGCCTTTCTTGGGCTTTGCACCAAGATCAAGATTTCAGCTTGTAAAATAAGGTTTTCTGAGAGGCAAGTACTCCGGAGAATCTTTTGTAAAAAGTGGCCGATCATTAGGATGCACCTAGAAATGCTTGGGTTTTTTTGTTTTCAGTTGGGTTTTTTAAGCCTTGGAGGTGCCTTCCTCTACCCTTGGATTTGTACGGTACAAGCAATAAAAAGTTTTGTTTTCTTTCTAGGATGTGTACGCCTGTTCTTGCTGTAATACACTTGTCATCTTAAAAGTTTTGAAATAATCATCCCGAATTTCTCTTTTTTTAAAGTGCTTTATAATCTTCCGTTCTGTGTATTCCATTTAGTATGTTGTATGCTGCCCTTGAGAGCAGATTTGAGTGTGCATTAGGACTCCAGGAGCAGTAGCTCTATGCCTTCAAGCCATTTCTGACTTATGTTGAACTTATCCTAGGGTTTTCTTGGTAGGATGTGTTCAGAGACTGTTTGCCTTTGCCTTCTGAGGCTGAAAGTGTGTGACTCATTCAAGATCACTCAGTGGTTTCCCATGGCTAAGCAGGGATCTATCCAACTTTCAAATCACTATACCACACTTAACACAGCTAGCATGATGATGTTACATGTTAGCAGTGTTAAGAGAGGATGCGGATTACAGACCAAGTTTTAAAATCCCTGCTTAACCAAGGAAACCTACTGGGTGATCTCAACTTCAGAGGAAGGCACTGACAAACTCTCTCTGAAGAAATCTTTCCAAGAAATCCCTTTGATAGGTTTATCTTTTGGTCACTACAAAGAATAACTTGAGAATATTAGAGACGTCCGCAAGCCAGTTCTTGCCAGATGTTTTGTACTATAGTTCCCTTTACCCCTGGCCAATGACTATTCTGGCTGGGGAGGATGAAATCTATTCCAAAATATCTTGAGAGATCCACCGTTGGAAAGCCTGGGTTTCTGTGATCTGGATCCTCTCTTGACGCTCACGTGCAGCATCATGTTTATCCTGCTAGCTTCTTACAGCAGAGGCAAGCTGGTAAAAGTCTAGAAAGTTACCACTGCTGTCAGCTTTTCTGAGTGTTTTGATCACTTTGTACTCATCCCCTCTTGCAACAGTCCTTGAGTTTTTGTCTTGGCAGAATAGCTCTAGTTACCCTGTCCCTTCATGGTAATGCAAATGGGTAAGTCGCAGGTAGTTCATGAGTCTGCCATGAGACTGAATTGCTGCCTATGACAAAGCTCTGACATCTGTGTGTTTGTTCCAAATGGAGTTTCTAGATCACACAGGCAGAAAATACCTGCAGATAATTGGGTACAAAAATTCTTGGAACGTGAGCTGTAGTGGCTGCTGATGCAAACCATTCTTTCAGGTAGGATGATCCTAGGAAAGCAACAAAAAAAAAGGTTTTGCCGAAGCATCACAGCTTATTACAGATGAGCTAAAGAAACCATTTTCTCCATATAATCAGTCATTGCAGCCACTTGAAGCACTACTTGACAGTCTAGCCACCACTGTCTCAAAGAGGTGCATAAAAGGGTAACTTAAATGGTCAAGAATGCTGGGGCAAGTCTCATAAGGATAACATTCGCTTTGAGCAAAGGTAGGTAAGTGAAACCAAGACAGCTGAACAAAATAAAGCATTTTAAATAGTAGTAATAATAAACAGTTAAAATAACCACAATGCTATGTTGAAGCTGAAGCATAGGGGGAAGCAGCGATCCTTTCCCAGCAAATAATTCAACTTTGGAATTCGTTGCCACCAAATAGAGCAATGGCTGACAGCCTGGACCACTTTAAATGTCAATTAGATACATTTAAGATTGCTAACTAGCTGGCCTTGGGCATGTCACTTTCATCCTTGGGAAGGCAAAGGGAAACTCCCAACTTATTTTGCCAAGAAAACCCTGGGACAGGTTTGACTTAGGATCGGCAACAATAAACCCTGTGATGGCTAGTTATTTCTAAATCCCAGCGGATGGATGAAGTCTATAATATTATTTACACAGCACCATCTTATTGCACTTGACACTACAGAATGAAAAGAAAGCCATACAAAATAAATACACATGCACCTCTCCCACCTCCATACACCCCTGTAGCTGATGTGCTTGGCACCATATTCTGTGACAATATGTACTGTAAGTTAGAATGGACACATAAAACCCAAAAATATTTTAGGTTCCAAGCCTTCCTTGTGGTAGTGATCCCTTTACTTCCTAACAAGCCCTAATTAACCCAACCTGGGAGCCGGGTGAAGTTTCCAGCCAGTCTTGCTCCTTTGGAGAAAGCTGAGCTACCTTCAGAACCTTCTTGATTTTGCCCTTGGAAGTATGTGGGGCAAACCCACAGCATACCTTGCCACAAGCCCTTGGTCTGGGCTGCAAAGAGGGGTAAGGCATGTCTTCAAATTTATTAATTTGAACTCACTGCGGGGGGGGGGGGGGGGAGGTAACATTAAATAACTATTTCCAGAGTGCTGGCAGTTCAAACATAGGTTTCTTCCAACAGGGAGGCATCAAGATGGGATTTTTTTTGGGGGGGGGGCGAATAAATGTTTAATTTGCTTTTGTTACCTTTTCTCTCCAAGGGATACAGTTTTGGAAAGGGATTGGAATGGGTCTTCTTTTCTCTGTTTCTTGGTCAGCGCACCCTACATCATCAAGCGAAGCATCTGGAAATTCTAAAATAGACTGGCTAGAAAAGACTTACAGTTTTTTAGAAGTTATATTACCAAAGCTGGGAGGTATTCCGTCCAATCCTCAGTGCAATTTGTTAGTTGCTGGTGAAGGGAATGTTTACACTCTGCACATGCTCAGATTCTTTATTTTTAAACATTGAAATAGTGAGTTTCATCCTGTTTCTTTCTTTTGAGTAGATGACTGGCTTTCCTAGCTTGTTCTGAGTCAAGACTGGAGAGGCCGAGGTCTCTTGTAGAGTCATGGGGTAGAATCTCTTTCTTATCCATTCAAAATTCCAGCTTTATGGGAAGGGGTCTGTAATGAAGTATGAATTTTGATTTACAGATGTTATATGAAATTATAGGTATATGTTTGGAATGGGTAAGTATTAGAGTTACCAGTGCGTGGGGGATGGTAGACAGCTCAGCATTCTGAGGCTGGTTGCCATAGAAACGTAGCTGCTTCTGTAGAAATGTAACTATTTTAAAGCTAGCAAGAAAGGGACAGAGCTAGCTGGATGAAAAAGGAGGGAATGTTTTAAAAGAGTTCAGTCTGTGATCAAAGGAATCACAGGGAAAGACTGGTTCTGAGGTTGCTAGAACCAGGGAAGTTCAAATCTCAGTCTGTGATTGGAAGAATCACAGGGAAAGACTGGTTCTGAGGTGGTTAGAACCAGGGAAGTTCAAAAGTCAGTCTGTGCTCTGATGAGGCACAGGGAAGATTGATTCTAGGTTGATGGGATCAAGGAGACTCAATTGTTCATTTTGAGTCAGTTTCAAATAAATTTGGTGACTTATTTAATGTATTCTGTGTCCTGGAAAGGCACAGAGAATCTGTGATAGTATATCACAGGGTGACTGTGGTTTGAAGTCACTGGATAGTCCAAGTTTCAGACTTTGGGAACCAATCCCAGCTGGACTCACAGAAATCCATTCAAGTAACAGTTAGAAAGGAGCATAGGTTTTAACTACTTTAAGTAAAAGAAGTGATACTTTAAAGAGTTTGATTCATCTCATTCTAGTATTGTAACTGTTAATAAGAATACCTCTAAGTGAAACATCTTTTGTAACCACCAAGCTTGTGCCTGAATAAACTTGTTATTGTTCTTTCAACATCCAAGCCTCTGTCGCCTATATTCTAAACCAAGTTACGCTACCCTTTAAAGTAAAAGTAAACATCTCCCTGCATCTTTGGTGGTTGCATTGTAAAGAACTCAGGCAGGGGGAATCCTTTTGAATCCCACCGCTGCCACCAATTTGTGGAGAACTCAGGCAGGGGGGAATCTTTTTAAATCCCACCGCTGCCACCAATTTGTAATGAACTCAGGCAGGGTGGAAAACTCTTTTTAAATCCCACCTCTTATATCAATTGCGGAGATGTGGAGATGGAGGTTGTTTTTATTTAAAAGCTGCCACCAAATTATAGAGGTTTTATAATGCTGCCACCAAATGTTAAGGGGATTATCAACTATTGCCACCACTATAGGAATACGTAGTCACTGGCTACTTAGAGAGGAGACTTTTAAATCTTGGTTTTTCTTTCTTCTTCTTTATTCTTGATGTGTGTATATATGACAGAGACTGAGATGTTTGAAAGAACAATAACAAGTTTATTCAGGCACAGCTTAATGGTTACAATAACTTCTCTTCTTGTTTGAGGCACGTTACTGAACAGTTGCAAAACTATATTAAGGTGTTCCAAACTTCTTAAAACATCAGCTCTTTCTCCACTAACAGACTACCTTAAAATAAGTCACCAAACTTATTTTAGTCTGACTCAAATAAACTCTTGAGCCTCCCTGATTCTCCAAATGAGAATCAGTCTTCACTGTAATTCATCTGATTACAGAGTACCTTAAAATAAGTCGCCAAACTTATTTTATCCCTGATCCCCTAACTTAGGATCAGCCTTCCCTGAGCTTCACCAGAACTCAGACTAAAATCAACCTTCCCTGTAGTTCTCTGACCACAGACTCTGACTGACTTTCCCTCCAAATTCTGCTCTCTCTTCAGCTAAACCAGTTGGCTCCGCCCCCTTCTCCATGGCAACCAACTCATGGTGCAGAGTAACTGAAATATTAACCCTTTTTAAAACACAGTTAAACATGGTTTCTGTAACTTAAAAAACCACACTTCATTACATGCATCTTTACAAATTGGTGGCAGCGGTGGGATAAAAAGATTCCCCTTGCCTGAAGCACCTCAGCCGTTCATAGTTCTGTTCTTTTAAATCCTCCCCAATTCTGCTTGCTTGCAGGTGGCAGATGAGAAAAGGGAGCCGTTGAAAAGCAAGGACAACAAAGGTTTGAATAGCGAACAAGGATGCAGAAAGGTGAGTGTTTTCCTAACTCATAGCCAGGATCTGCCTAGTTGGTGCTCATAATTTGATAGCTGTTTTAAAGTAAGGCAAGTTTCAGGGCTATTTGTGAAGCCTTATTCTCCCATATAAAAGGACTGAGTGCCAACAGTCCCAAATGGACAGGAGTATGATGCCACTTAAAAGCCCCAAATCAAATATTAATTACCTCAAGGTCTTTTGGCATGTGTAATAATAATAATAATAATAATAATAATAATAATAATAATAATAATAATAATAATAATTTGGTTTTATTTCCAGTATGGGACCTAAAGCAGCACATCACAGAAATATAATACAGCTTTAAAAATATCATAATGTTTCAAATGTCACTCTGTCCAATGTATCTCCATGCAATTAAAGTAAGGAACTCTTACTGCTTGGGAAGGAAGCTGGTGTCTTCTACAGTTTTTGATGGCAACTTCTGTCTGTTTAAATCTTTCATGCAGAAGAAAAAGGTCCCAGGAAGCAATGAAAAAGAATTGACATCTGAGAAGCTGGGCGTCATCTGTCCCAGGACTCTTCCAGAAGCCCCTCTGCAAAGAGGTAAGGAGTTGAAGGCAGAAAAAAAGGTATTCAGGGAGGGCAGATTGTAGGATGAATAAAAAGTAGAGATGTGTTGGAAATGCTGAGAAGACTACTTTGCAATGGAGGGTGAGAAGCCTAGTTTCACGTTTCCATTTGAGTTCAATCTCTCCTCTTTTGAATTTCTGAAAAAAAGACAAGGTAAAAATTAAGGCACTGATTGATTGCACAAGATGCAAGTAAGTCAAGTTGCACAAACTATCGCACTCTTCCTCTCTGCCCCTTCCTCAGTCATTCCTGCCTCAGAATCCCTCGCTAAGGAACTGTCCCAAGCCATGCTGCGAATGAATATGGGCCTAGAGAGGGAATATGCTTACGACATCTTCAGCAGCATGATGGTGAGCTGGAAAAGGAGGAAGACAACAGCAGAAGATTGTATCCCGATCACAGTTGTCCACTGATGGGGAGGAGGCCATTCTAAAATCCCTTCCCAAGAAAGGAAACAGTTGAATTTCCATTCTGGAGGGTGGCAGAATAACAGGACTGAAGCAGCTTTTTACTTTCTGGACTTTTTGAACTCCCAGTTCCCAGAAGCCTTGGTAATATGGTTTTGTGAATGATGGGAGTTGTAATGCAAAACCTCAGGGGATGGGTGTCTCATTGATCTAGTTCAGGGATCCCCAAACTTTTTAAACAGGGGGCCAGTTCACGATCCTTCAGACCGTTGGAGGGTCGGACTATAGGAGGGTTGGAGGGCCACTGAGCAATAAATAATAATAATAATAATAATAACAATAATAATAACAATAATAATAATAAAAATAAAAAAGAGGGTTGGAAGAGACCCTTTGGGCCATTGAGTCGAATCCCCTTCTGCCTTTGTGCACCGAAAGCACAAGCAAAGCACCCCTGATGGATGACCACCCAACCTCATTGTTAATAGTAATAATAATAATAATAATAATAATAATAATAATAATGAAATAAGATTGAACTTCAAAGACTCTGGCAGAAACCAGTGCAGGTGGTCCCGGTGGTGATGGGCACACTGGGTGCTGTGCCAAAAGATCTCAGCCGGCATTTGGAAACAATAGACATTGACAAAATCACGATCTGCCAACTGCAAAAGGCCACCCTGCTGGGATCTGCGCGCATCATCTGAAAATACATCACACAGTCCTAGACACTTGGGAATTGTTCGACTTGTGATTTTGTGATATGAAATCCAGCATATCTATCTTGTTTGCTGTGTCATAATAATAAAATAATAATAATAATAATAATAATAATAATAATAATAATAATACAGCAATAATAATAATAATGGTTGTTAGAGAAGAAGTGACCCCTTGGGTCATTTAGTCCAACCCCCTTCTGCCCTTGTGCCATGGGGGCCGGATAAATGGCTTCGACGGGCCGCATCCGGCCCCCGGGCCTTAGTTTGGGGACACCTGATCTAGTTGGTCAGTGAGTATTCATTGTTCAGGAGCAAACATGGGAGGAGGGACGTTAGATTAAGTATTGTTAGAGGAAAACTTCATTCTAATCTAGTTACCAATTTTCCAAAATAGCAATGGCAGATGTTGACCATAGGGTTGCCCTAGAGGACATGGATTTTGGCAACTGTACCAAAACAAAGTACAAATTTCATTGGCCTCAAAGCGGTTAACATTAACGGACTGTCTGACATAGATGAATAGGCAAAGAGGACGTATATCTAGGCCAGAAACGGTGATGGGTTTGAGGAGGTGTGTACAAGATGCCGAAGATGAACCTTGGGGTCTCTTGTCTTGTCCTCCCTCAGCAGAAGCAGCATTTGTATGCCTTCCAAGCCTTCGACTTGCCACACTCCATCACACCGGAGATGCGTGCCCTTGTCATTGACTGGCTGGTGCAAGTTCATGTAGGTATTGGCAAAATTGCCCATGCAAATGGGGTAGCTGCATCCCTGGGTCTCCAGGTTTCCTGAGTTATCCCAAGATAGGAGAGAAGGGTACAAATTCCCCGGTTTTCATGGGCTCTGTTCCGGGGAGAGGAAAGGGCTATGTACCAATCTGCAGCTCAGAAAACAGAGCAACATCTTCCAACAATCTGAGTTCAAAGTACAGTCTTCTACTCTAGGGTTAGGGGCACAGGGCCCCCGCAAAACTGGAAAACAATTCTACTAAAAATGTGCTTCTTGTAACATTGGAGAGTACTTCTCTCTCTCTCTCTCTCTCTCTCTCTCTCTCTCTCTCTCTCTCAAGTCCTCTTACAATTGTATGAACCTAATAATAATAATAATATAATTATTGTTGTAACAACAACAACAACAACTTGCTGTGAGTTTTACAGGCTGTATGGCTATGTCCCAGAAGCATTTTCTCCTGATGCTTCTCCCACATGTAGGGCAGGCATCCTCAGAGGTTGCGATGTCTGTTGGAAACGAGGCAAATGAGGTTTCTGTATCTGTGGAATGTCCAGGGTGGGAGAAATAACTCTTTTTTGTTTGAGGCAAGTGTGAATGTTGCAATTGGCCATGTTACTTAGCATTGAATAGCCTTGCAGATTCAAAGCCTGGCTGCTTCCTGCCTGGGGGAATCTCTTGTTGGATGGTGTTAGCTGGCCCTGATCATTTCCTGTCTGGAATTCCCTTGTCTTTTGAGTGTTGATCTTTATTTACTGAGTTCCAGACAGGAAACAATCAGGGCCAGCTAACACCTCCCAACAAAAGATTCCCCCAGGCAGAAAGCAGCCAGTTTAAATGTGGAGGGGCAACTGTACAAACAGAGCATCAACTGAGTTGATGCTCAGTTTGTGTAACTAAAGTCAGGAGGAGTGTGCTGAATCTTGCTCTTCCCAGTAGGCTCAGGAAAAAGCAAATTGCTGCAGCCTTTCCTAACTTGTGTTTTCTTCCTCATTAATAACTTTTGCCTGGGATTCTGGAAAGTATGCTTTCCTCTAAGGTCTTTTGTTGTGGCGGGGACAATCCCTAATGTAAGATCGCCCCATGCTCTGCTGCCTATGTCACTGTCCCCACCTGGACATCTGTCTCTACCAGGACTATTTTGGTCTGCCTGATGAGACACTCTACCTGACAGTCTACCTGATGAATGCCTACATGAAAGCAGGCAAGGTGCGCATCCTCAGCCTTCAGCTCCTTGGTATTGCTTGCCTCTTCGTGGCCTGCAAGGTGGAAGTCAGCACTTGCCCAGAGGTAAGGAGACAGCTGGCACTTTTCCCCCTGTGATTTCAAATATGCCCTTATTTCTCTCTCCTGTACTACTCACTCTCTTTCTTTGGTCCTTAGGACGCATCTTTTTTTGCTACAAGCCAAGCTAAAGTGTAATAAACACACCAGAGCCTTAGAGACCTGATTTCCAGGGAGGGCTTTGGGGGAAGGGGAATAGTGAAAGCCTTCATTTGGATGGCCCCGTGTCTCAAAAGAAGACTCTGCAACACACGCAGATACTGCATTAGCAGGGGACAGACTTAACACAGCAGGCTAACCGCTGTGCTCAGGGCCGGCCCCACTATAGAGGCACCTGATGCCGCCGCCTCGGGCGCAGGCCCGGGGGGGCGCCGTCAGGCTGGGCGGGAGGCGGGGCACCGCCTTGACGGTGCCCCGCCTCCCGCCCAGTGCGCCCTGGCCCGTCTGGCCTTTTTTAGCTGGCCAGACTGCAGCGGAGGTCTCCGCTGCAGTCTGGCCTCCGCTGCAGTCTGGCCAGCTAGAAAAGGCCAGACAGGCGAGCAGGAGTAGCGTGGGAGGCGGAGCCAGCTCTGACGCCGCCCCCCCCCCCCCCCCCCCGCCCAGCGTGCCTTGGCCCTGCCTCCCACGCAGCGTGCCCTGGAGGGACCTCCGCTGCAGTCTGGCCTGCTAAAAAAGGCCAGACGGGCAAGCGGGAGTAGCGTGGGAGGCGGGGCCAACTCTGGCGCCGCCCCCCCACCCAGCGTGCCCTGGCCCCGCCTCCCACGCTGCGTGGGAGGCGGGGCCAGGGCACGCTGGGCGGGGGGCGGGGCCAACTCTGCCCCCGCCCCCCTCACTATTTGCCCTGGCCCCGCCTCCCACGCAGCGTGGGAGGCGGGGCCAGGGCACGCTGGGCGGGGCCAGGGCGCGGGAGGCGGGGCCGGTGGCGGGGGCGCTTTTCAGCACCCCCGCTTCACATTAAAAAATATCTCCGGCCGGCCCTGGCTGTGCTGCAGAAAAATCCTGCCGATCGAAAGGTCAGCAATTCAAATCCAGGTCAGAGTGAGCATTCCCTGTCAGCCCCTGTTCACCTGCCCACCTAGCAGGTCGAAAGAAGAAATGCGAGTAGATAAATTGGTACCGCTTTTAATGGGGAGGTAATAAAGGCGCCCTTAAAGATTTCAGTCGGAGGAAAGCTCCTCGACATGGAAGATGGAGCGACAGCATTCCCTCAGTGGCCGGAGTCAAGCACAGCCTCCAAGATGCCGGAAATAAGATGGGAAAAAACTCCCTTAACTTTTGTTGTGTTGTCGTTGTTAATTGTAGAATTGGCATTGATTGCTTGCTATATATGTGTTCTGTGAGCCGTTCTGAGTCTCCTTTGGGGTGAGAAGGGCGAGGTATAAATACTGCAAATAAATAAATAAGCAAGCCTCCTCTCTCCAAGTGTGCCTTTCCTTCTCGCCTGCAGCCGAACAAGTTGTGCTTCATGACGCAGGACTCGTTTAGCTGGAAGGAGCTGCTACGCATGGAGCGCAAGATCTTGACCCGCCTGAAGTTTGAACTACATTATGCCAACCCTGTCCACCTGCTCCACTGGATGGCAGAAGTGGCCCATTCCACCTTGGAGGTAAATATCAGAAGCCTTATAGAGGGAGGGGAACCACTGAACCCTATCCAAGGATGCTATTCCCTCCAACTGTCTCCGTTTGGCAGGGGACAGTGACAGTTAATCCTCTGCTGACCCATTTTGCCCTCTGTCTCTACAGTGCCCCATTTTCCTCCACTCCTGTCACTTCTTTGCCCTCATCTTATCTTACTTCAGCTGCTCCAACAAGAATTCAAAGTGCAGAAATAGATAATTCAGAAGGAGAGAGAAAAAAGTAGGAGGATGGAATCTTGTTCTTGACAGAAGGCTCTAGCAAAAGCAAATTGCTGCAGACTTTGCTCAATTATCTGCTCTTCAGCATGAACACCCGTATTTACTCAAGTCTAATGTGCCATTGAATTTTCAAAAGAAAAAGTGTTTGCTGCTGAGTATAATGTGCAGTGGTAAACAGTGTGCTCTTTGTAATTTGGCCTTAAAAAGGAGGAACATTACTGCTGCTGGCTGCTTAGAATTCTTTCATTATAAACAATTGTGTTAGAACACCAAAGCTTCCAACAATGGAAAAGAAAGCCTTCCATTCTATGTTGTAGAATGAATCTGCTTTAATTACCTTGGTTCAATGCTATGGGATCCTGGGGGCTGTAGTTTGACAAGGTTTTGATTTTTCTCTGCCAAAGGATGCTGGTGCCTCACCAAACTACAAATTCCAGCATTGCATAGCATTGAGCCCTCCCTGGTCATTTAATTAGAGATGACGTCCCTCAAAGAAGAACAGCTTCTGAAGCAGCCTTCCCTTTTACTTTGGCTCAGCACTATGATTACTGTATGATGGAAATCTAATGCGCACCCCAATTTTAGTAAGGTCATTTATCCAGAAAAGGTGAGCACTAGATTTGAGTAAATACAGTCATATTCGGCATTTTGACCATACTCTGATGTTGCTTGACCACACAACATGTCCTGGTTTGCATCTGTGATATGTTATGGGGTACGGGATCCAATACTGGCTTGGGAAGAATTAACTCTTTCTCCTCGTTCCACACCTGCCTTTCTATCTATCTTTCTATATTTTTATTGACGTTTTACCTTATAAGATAGAGTAAATTAACATCAAAAGAGTGAGAACATTTGATTGTATAGAAAGTAGGAAAACTGAGATTTAAAAAGGATCAAAAAGGGAGAGAGAGAGAAAACAAACCAAAAACCAAAAACAAAGCTAAAATGTACATATTTATATAAAAAAAGAAGAAAAAATCTGAACAAATGGCGATATAAAAATGCAAAAGTACTTGGCAAAGAAACACACCAAAAAGCAAAAGCAAAAAGCATTAGCACTGGCATTAAATACTTCGAATAAAATCGCTAGGTTAGAGGCAGCTGACATTGGTAATGTTCTAACAAAGAACTGCCAAAAACTGTTATAGTTAAACTAAACAATCATTGTTATTCCAGTACAACAGTTGGAAAATAAAATAATAATAGTAATAGTAATAGTAGTAGTAATACTAATAGTCAGGATTTCCAAGAGAGATAGAGAGGTTAATAGAGAGATATAGAAGAATAATATAACGTGCATTTATGATAAGTCTATATTTCATTAAGGCTAGTAATAAATCATGTTCTTACTCCTAGAATACTATATTTTTGCTTTTTAGTACATTAAGAATATTTTTAATGTATTTCCTTAGAAGGTAGAATATAAATGCCTGTATTTCAGTCAGAATTATCCTATGGTCTGTTGTATCACTTTTTTATTTTAGGAATGTTCTTTTATTAAATAAAATAAGCATAATAAATTATAATATGCAGGCAGTGAGTCAGAGCATTTCTACAAAGAAGTAGACTAGGATGTCTTAATGAAAATACCAGTGTTGAGTCCATCCTGTTCTAATTATACTATCTATTGTTCCAGAGGTCATCAGTTAAACAGTCTAGCTCCCTGCTTTTCCCGTAAAGCACTCCAGTAAGATATCCCAGAGATCTCCATGCTTATTCAGATATTCCCAGGAATATAACAATTTCTCCATAAATATGCTCAGTTAGTTTTCTATTTTGCACAGGGTCCAGAATCCCTTGAAATACACCTGAATTATCTGCTTATTTTCACTGTTTCACAACCTGTTCACAAGCCACCACACCTGCCTTTCTAGGTACAGTACCTGGCCCGGTATTTCCTGGAGCTCTCTCTGATGGAGGTGGACTGTGTGTGTTTTGAGCCTGCTCAGCTGGCCCTGGCAGCCCTACACTTGGCACAGCGCTTGTTTCTTCAGGAGAGGAGCACCAAGGAGATGTCCCAGGAAGGCTCCTGCAAACTCTACACATACAGGTAAGGGCTTGGGGTCACACCCAAGTTGCAATCTTGCCTCACCAGAGGCAGGGCTTTGCCAGGCTTGGTGCTTATGGTGACCTTAAGGCAATCCTATCCTAAGAGTGCATTTCTTTCCCAAAGTCATCTCTTGGATTTCCATGACCAGAATTGGAATCCAACATTCAAACTGCCACTGGTTCTCCTAGAATTTTGCAGTCATTATCTGTCTACCGTACAACCATCAAGAAGTGTTGCCTGTAGACATCTATCCTGATAGTTCTGCTTTCTGAAATCTCAGATCCAAGAATTCCACAGTTGGAAAGGATCTCTTTGTCATTAGGAACACTAAACAGAAAGAGGTCATTCAGACTCATCCCAAACAATGCTTTTGTGTAGCTTACTTCTCTGGCTTTTAGGACCTCATCCCATTGGAGGGGGGGAGGGGGGCATCATCTTTTTTGCATGACCTTTCATGGGGATCCATCTTTAAAGAAAATTGGGAATTTACTCACCCGCCATTTCATAGGATCGTCTCCTCCCCCTTTTTGCTTAACCATCCACTTATTTTCCCATCAGACAGCCTGGCAATTGGGGCATTTCATAAAATGGAATGTAAACAGAGAAATCTACCACTTCGTATCCCACAAACAGACACCCGTTTTTAGGTGATTTTACATGTGTGTAATGGAGTAGAGTGGATTTGTGCCAGACTTTGAAATCCTCCTATTTCTATTTTTTCTTTATTTACAGTATTTATATTCCACCCTTCTCACCCCGAAGGGGACTCAGGGCGGATCACATTATATACATATAGGGCAAACATTCAATGCCCATATACACATAGAACCGAGACAGAGACAAGATGCAGAGACAATTTAACCTTCTCCTGAGAGGATGTTTGATTCTGGCCACAGAGGGGAGCAGCTGCTTCATCACCCACTGTGATGGCACTTCCTCATTCCAACGTCCTAAATTAGTTAAATTTGCCTCCCCACTTTATAAGTGGCACCTTATTTCCTACTTGATAGATGCAACTATCTTTCGGGTTGCTAGGTCAGCAACGAGCAGGGGCTATTTTTTTTTAATTAATTGACGGGTGCTCACCCCGCCATGGGCTGGCCTCGAACTCATGACTTCATGGTCAGAATGATTTATTGCAGCAGGCTGCTCACCAGCCTGTGCCACAGCGCGGCCCAACACACAGTGGAGATGGAGTCTCATGCTGGGGAGACGAGCAACCACCGGCAGCATCGCTTGCTGAGCTCTGTGGGACTCCATCTTTGAAGTGTGTAGAAACTGAGGAGGAAAACCATCTGATGAAGTCCTTAATTAGGACTTTGGTGACCCAAACAGTAAGCATTTTTAAAAATCACTAATTAGAAAAGAGGTTAACAAACAAAAAAAAGAGACCTTCCAGTACTTAAACAAAGAACTTCATCATATACAATAAAATTAGTGTTTCTACACATTTAAGAAACAGCTACCAATGGAACCCGTCACACGACACAAGCTTGTACCTGGGTTTAAACTATTTTGCCATTTCTAAAGTGTGTTTTTTTTCCTGACGATTCCTCAGTCGATTGGCAGTCAACTTCATTTTAAATTCCCCACGTAGAGACAGGTAAAAATGTCAGATTTCACATGTGATGGGAATTCACAATTGTCCACTTGTAAACATAATGATGATGTCATTCTGGAGAGAGAAGTTGAGATGGGTATGCTTTATGTATCACGTGGGATGAAGTCCAAAGAGACAACAATGGAGGAACCTATGTCCCTTTCAGCTTATTATTGTGGGATGGCTGGCTACAGTTCCCTGCAAAATCAGCATCCCTTATTTTCCTGTTGTCTTACGTACTCTGATCCTTTTGCAGTGAGTCTGAGCTGTCTGCTGTGTATCCCTATATGGCCAAGGCCGCTTTGCGAGGACCAAACTCTCCCCTCCGTGCCACTTTCCTGAAATACTCCCGGCCTCAAAAGCTCTGCATCAGTACCAGCTTTGACATCACAGCCTCCGAGTCTCTAAGTCGCTGCCTGGGGAGTCCCATCTCATGAAGGAGTATTGCTTTATTATGGTGCTGGAGTTGCATTATTTCACACTGTGTAGTGGAAGTCATTCCTGGCACCAATGAGTGGCATTAGGCTAGAAACCCATCATGATGTGTAGAATTAATTGTGCTGCTGAGCAATGTTTCTGTGAGTCTGTATGTCTTCCGCTTTCTATTTTCTACTATTTTTCTCTGTGTGTGCACTGTATGCCCCATTCTTTCTCTCACTCCTTCTGCTTTAACTCTCACTCTATGTATTTTTGCAAAATTGTGCTCCAAGGACAGGTTTACCCTCCTTGCCTGTTCCTATTGAATTGCAACAAGACCTGTAGAAAAGAAAAGAATCGATTGACTTGTAAGAAAACGGAGCTCTTCAAATGTCTAATAAAGTATTTTATTCTCTGCTTTGTCTTTGCCTGATTCTTCTCACTGGGTACATCTATGTTTCTTTTAAATGTGCTAGAACTGGTTTGAGTTTAAGACCTCCTCAAGAGTCCATTTGGTGTCCACTATTAATATCCATTATCTTTAGGGCATAAGCTCTATGAGTGGTAAAGCAGATGGTATGTCAAAAGTCAGATGCCAATTAGAGAGCAAAACAGAGTTTATTCAAGAAATAGCCCAAAACAAGTCACAAACATAAAAGATGGCTTAAAACACTTAACTTTCAGTGTTTTTAAGCAGTCCAAAACAAAGCAAAAACTTGGAAACTCCCAAAAACTCCCCCAAAATCCCAAACTAGCAATGTAAACTTAAAGCTCCAAATGGAAAACCCAAACTGGGCAAAGAAGCTTTCCACTGAGCAGCTTGTAAACAAACTTTGGAAGCTGGTGCAAAGGGAGAGAGAGCGGCTCCAAGCCGCTATGGAGGCAAACACCAGGCTTTGGGATTTAAAGGGACAGAGCAAGGAAGCGTCCGGAGTCAAAACAGGAGAAATAGCAATAAGAGTGCAGACAATGCCAGGAGCTCAAGGAACGAAGCGAAGAGACGTCAGGTCGGTCCAGGGTCAGGAAAGGAGGCAGCAACAGGGTCGGGAGGCCAGCCAGAAGTCGAGAGCTGTAGGTAGTCACAAATCAGGGAGCGAAGGCAGAAGCAGAGTCGAGTTCCAGTCCAAGGTCCAAGGTCCAGTAGTCATCCATTCAAGGTCCACGAAACGGAATGGCACAAAGAGCCAAGACAACGGAGGCAACAGCAGCTAATGCAAAATAGTAATAACAGTGCAGTCCAGGAGAACCCACACAGTTCCAGCCCTCCGTTGCAGAACAACCCAGATTAACCTACATCTGAAGCAAAGTCCCAGTCCAGTCTTCAATAACACGTACAGGAGTCCCAGTGGCCCCCAGCAACACCTTGCCACATGCAAAGTGAAGTGACTAAACATTCCCATTTTATCTCAATTGTCCCTGAGTTTCCAACGCCCAAAGAGCAGGTGACCCAAATCCTTAATCTGAATCAGAACTCCACACAGCTAACGCCCGTGGGTCGGGTGTCCCGAATTCTTCATCAGAATCCCAATCAACCTGCCCACGCCCAACACCATGCACACCTGAAGCTCCATCCTCACCCCTCCAAGTAATAATAATAATAATAATAATAATAATAATAATAATAATAATAATAAGTTTATTTGTATCCCGCCTCCATCTCCCCCGAAGGGGACTCGGGGCGGCTTACAGCAAAATCAAAATACAAACAATGATAAAATATAAAACATCAGGACAAAAACAAAAACCAATAAAAAATATACACAATAAGTTAAAAAACACAACGCAGAATTAAAACATCAGGTTAAAAACAATGAGGTTGCAATAATGGATAAGCAAAGTGTACGGTGCACATTATGGGTAACAAATTCATAAATAGATAAAGTGCATTAGAATCATTTAAGGTCACATTAGGTACGGTAGGGAGGAGTCCTGAGTAATATCAATCGATCAGGAATCAGGAAGAGCGACCAGTGCAAAAGGTCGAGGAGCATAATAATTGTGATGGAAAAAAAGATGATCTTAACCAAAGGCCTGAGTGAAAAGCCAAGTTTTCAGACTCTTCCGACATGCCATCAAGGTGGGGGCTTGCCTGATCTCCCTAGGCAGCGAATTCCATAACCGGGGGGCCACTACAGAGAAGGCCCTGTCCCTCGTCCCCACCAACCGCGCTTGCGATGCTGGCGGAAGCGAGAGGAGGCCCTCCCCCGATGACCGAAGAGACTGTACAGGTTCGTAGGGGGAGAGTCGATCCCGAAGGTAGATGGGTCCCAAACCGTTTTGAGCTTTATAGGTGATCACCAGCACTTTGAATTGGGTCCGGAAAATAAGCAGCAGCCAGTGGAGCTCCTTAAACAGGAGGGTTGACCGCTCTCTGTATTGGGCTCCCGTTAGTACCAAGGCTGCCGAGCGTTGAACTAATTGAAGTTTCCGGGCCTTCTTCAAAGGCAGCCCCACGTAGAGCGCATTGCAATAATCCAATCTAGAGGTAACTAAGGCATGAACCACCATGGCCAAGTCAGACTTCACGAGTTATGGTCGCAGCTGGCGCACAAGTTTTAGTTGTGCAAAGGCCCTCCCGGCCACCGCCGACACCTGAGCATCAAGTGTCAGCGATGAGTCCAGGAGGACCCCCAAGCTACGGACCTGCGCCTTCAGGGGGAGTGCGACCCCGTCAAGCACAGGTTGCCACCCAATACCCCGATCAGGCATGCGACTGACCTGGAGGACCTCTGTCTTGTTGGGATTAAGCTTCAGCTTATTCGCCCTCATCCAGCCCATCACAGCTGCCAAGCACTGGTTCAGTATCTGGGGGGCTTCCTTGGAGTTTGGTGGAAAAGAGTAGTGTGTCATCTGCGTAGAGATGGCACCGCACTCCAAAACTCCGGATGACCTCACCCAGCAGTTTCATGTAGATGTTAAAAAGCATGGGGGACAGAATGGAACCTTGCGGGACCCCACAGGTCAATGGCCAGGGGTCCGAGCAGGTGTCCCCCAGCTTCACCAACTGGGAACAGCCCTCCAGGAAGGACTGGAGCCACTGCAGAGCAGTACCCCCAAGGCCCATCCCAGAAAGCCGTCCCAGAAGGATACCATGGTCAATGGTATCGAAAGCCGCTGAGATGTCCAAGAGAACCAGCAGGGTCACACTCCCCCTGTCCAGCTCCCTGCGGAGATCATCTACCAAGGCGACCAAAGCCGTCTCAGTACTGTGACCAGGTCTAAAGCCAGACTGCGATGGGTCCAGAAAATCAGTGTCATCCAGGAAACCCTGAAGCTGCGAGGCAACCGCCCGCTCCAGGACCTTGCCCAAGAAAGGGAGGTTTGAGATAGGTCTGTAATTGTTTAAAATGGTCGAATCAAGGGAGGCCTTCTTCAGGATTGGCTTCACTATGGCCTGTTTAAGGGAAGATGGAAATTTACCTTGCTCCAAAGAGGAATTAATTATCCTCACAAACCAGTCTCGCAACCCACCTCTGGCTGATTTAATTAGCCAAGAAGGGCAAGGATCCATGGCACAGGTAGTTGGTCTCACTGCCTCAAGGATCCTGTCCACGTCATCTAGGTGAACAAGCTGAAATGAATCCCACAAGATAGGACAGACAGGTGCCTCGGTTAACTCACATGGCATTGCAGCAACGCTAGCGTCCAAGTCATGATGGATCTGAGCGACTTTGTCTGCAAAATGGTTTTGCGAACTCGCTGCACTGAGTCGCCGTGTCCTTGGGTGCCTCCCCACCCCCAGGAGGGGGGAGGAGCTCCCCGACGACACGAAACAACTCCGATGGTCTATTAGTTACAGACGCTATGCGGGCAGTCGTGAAGGTCTTCCTGGCTGCCCGCAAAGCCGCGGAGTAGGCACTAATAGCAGCACTAGTCCGTGCTCGGTCAGAGGCGTCCTGAGTCTTCCGCCAGCGGCACTCTAGTCCTCTTCTCTTGCGCTTCATCACTGCCAACTCCTCTGAGAACCAAGGAGCCGACCTGACTCTGCGCAATCATGTCAATTGCCCTGGACATCTCGCTATTGTAGCGGTCTACCAGGGCATCGACAGGATCGCCAGCCTCCATGACAGGAAACTCCCCAAGAGACCTCAGGAATCCATCAGGATCCATAAGTCTCCTGGGGCGGACCATCTTAATGGGTCCACCACCCCTGCAGAGGTTTGAGGTCACGGTAAGTCTTAAACTGATCAGATGATGGTCAGACCATGACAACGGAAGAATATTTTGCTCTTCCACTCTGACACCACCATCCAAAGCAACAAAAACCAGGTCGAGTGTGTGACCAGCTTGATGGGTGGGACCAGATATCACTTGGGACAGCCCCATGGTCGTCATGGCAACCATGAAGTCTTGAGCTGCTCCTGTTAAGGCTACCTCAGCGTGGATGCAGGGCCGGTTTAAACTATGAGGCCCGTTACGCTGCCGCCTCGGGCGCACACCGCTAGGGGCGCTGTCGACATCTTGACAGCGCCCCGTAGCGCCGCCGCTGCCGCCCTGCCGCCGCCGCCGCCACTGAAACCCGCAAAGTGCGAAAGTTGCTGGGCGCACGTGCGGATCGGCCGAGCCAAGGCCATGAGCCGCGGAGGCAGCGCTCGTGTTTCTCTCGCTCCCTCCTGCGCCTGAAGTGAGGGGGCGCCTGGGCCGGCTCGGAGGCTGCTGAGGGAAAAGGAGGCCACGGGAAAGACACGCGGTGGCGTGGAGGCCTGGAGGGAAGCCTGAGGCGGAGGAAGGCCCCGACCGACTGCAGCCACTGGGCCATGAGCCGCACGTGGGGCCGCCTCTGAAGCCGCTGCTCCAAACGAAGAGCATGCTCTGGACCCAGTCCGGCTTTCTCCAGGTAAGGCCTCCCCGCGGCCCCCGTCCCTTCGGGCCCGGGCTCTGCGGCATTCGCCCTCCTCGGCCTGCTTCCTGAGGAGTCATGAACTTGCTCGAGCCCCGTCACACAGAGGCCCGTTCCCTTCTCTTCGCGTGCGCACCTTTCCCCTCAGCCCCATTGGCACAGGACGGGAAGGATGCGGCAGCGCGAGGTGGAAGGGGGGGGGGGGTTGGATGGATAGATGGATGGAGAGAGGAGGGAGAGAAGGATGCCTCTCTGCCTTTGCTCCACAGCATTTCCATCTGCCTCTTCTGCAGGGAAAACCTATTGATGGAAGGAAGGAAGGAAGGAAGGGGGGGGGAAGCGATATGCTTGTTTTCGCCTCCGTTTTGACGCCTCCAAAGAGCAGCAACCAAAACAAGACAGAAAGGAAATGCAGCCCTGTGCAATGGCTTGCTTGCCCTTCATACCAATTTGCCAGCATTGCTGCAATCCCGTGCTGGATGTTTGTTGCCTAAATGGTACTGTATGGGCTCTTCCACACAGCCATATAACCCATAATATCAAGGCAGGAAATCCCACAATATCTGTTTTGAACTGGAATATATGGCAGTGTGGACTCAGATAACCCAGTTCAAAGCAGATATGGGATTTTCTGCCTTGATATTCTGGGATTTAGGGCTGTGTGGAAGGGCCCTGGGATAAACCTGGGATAAACAGATAACCTGGGATCAGATCCTGAGGTACAGTGTGGAAGGGCCCTCTCTTTGGATCATGTTACAGTAGAGTCTCACTTATCCAACGTAAACGGGCCAGCAGAACGTTGGATAAGCGAATATGTTGGATAATAAGGAGAGATTAAGGAAAAGCCTATTAAACATTAAATTAGGTTATGATTTTACAAATTAAGCACCAAAACATCATGTTATACAACAAATTTGACAGAAAAAGTAGTTAAATACACAGTAATGCTATGTAGTAATTACTGTATTTACGAATTTAGCACCAAAATATCACGATGTATTGAAAACATTGACTACAAAAATGCGTTAGATAATCCACAATGTTGGATAAGCGAATGTTGGATAAGTGAGACTACTGTAGTAAAAAAAAAACCCTACTTCTCGTTTTTAATGAGATGTGTGAGATTGATGGAATGAACAAAGTTTTTGAATATTTGGTGGTATATGAGATAAAGACACTTATTTCTTCATCAGGCATTTTCAAGCTTCTGCATTTTAGTGATATTGCTTATTTTACTTGTACATAGACTCAAAGGTTTCTTGTTATATTTTCACGACACACCTACACACTGCAGCCAACTCACCGATGTGTCACAATACACAGCTTGGAAAGCTCTGCACTAAACCTTGCTGGCCCTCTTGAAAATAGGTTAACTGATAAAAATTTACTATTTTGACTTTTTAAAAATCTTCAAAACAAATTCCCTTTTTGGCTGGTTCTCTCTTTTGTGTAATTCTCTTACGTATGGTATTTTACTAAATATCTTACCATATTAGGGATGTTAACCATTAACTGCTTTTTAACAACTATATTTAACATCTCTATATTTAGAGAACAAAAAGTGCCAGATACCCATAATTGTCACTGGAAATTTAATCTATAGCCAATAGTCTGGACTGTAGGAAGAGAAACAATACCAAATACCAATATCTATGTAATGATTTGCAAACCACAAACAGTTTAAAAATCTAGAAGACTAAAAACCGATAAAAACATCTTCTCTGTTGCTAAAAAATATCCTGGCACCAGGCAAGTCAACTGTGAAAGATGTTCTACAAATGGGGTACCATAACTGGAAAGCACCTCTTTTCTAAGATTCACCTCACCTTATTCCAAAGGAGCACCCAGGTAGGTCCTCAGAAGGGCTATTTGTTCAAGTAAACTGATCTCTCAAGCCATTTATGGATCTATTACCATTTTTGCTTCCTTTTCCTTTAAATGGCTCTAGGAGTCTCACAGATTAAAAATCAATAAATACAGTATAAAATGTAACCCATCATAACAATTTGCAAAGATAATCAAGTGGACTGAGACCACTATTTAATAATTGTCCGGTTACATCCCATACAATATCTGGAGGCAGAGGTGCACCAGTATGAGGTTGTACTAGAGGTGGCTATGTTTTACACACTATATCGTACTTTGATATTAGATCACATCATTATGCAAATGTCTTGCATTCTACAAGATTCTAGGACATGTCCTTCGGGAAGGCATTAGTGCTCTCTGACACTCAGAAAAGGAAGTGGGAAAAGAAGACCAGAAGAAGGAAGTAGGAGGAGGGGAAAGAAGAAGAGAGGAGGAGGAAGAGGAGGAGGAGAAAGAATAAGAAAGAGGAGGAGAAAGAAAAGTTAATTATGTTGTTATTAAGCTATTTATCCCTCTCCCAAATTAATCTGGACCTGTGGAAGACTGCACTTGAATTTATATGATTTTTAAAAATGTCGTCTTTTATGCTTCACTGAAGCTTCGTGGAGAAGTCAGAAGCTCCGGAAGGACCCAGCAGCAACTGTACCCTATGCTTTATCAGGTCAAATCCTTAAATAAATGTATTAAATAATATTTTGTGTATGCTGTATTAATTGGAATTGTATAAGGTCAAATTAAATGTATTTTGAAGGCACCCTTTTACCCAGCCCCTCTGTTAACATAAACCCCCTGAGAACGAAGATCGCTGCATCATTAATAAATATTCCTCCAGCGATCTCCCAAGCTTAAAGATGGAATGGGGTTGTTGTATTTCTTTCGGGCTGTGTGGCCATGTTCCAGAAGTATTCTCTCCTGACGTTTCGCCCACATCTATGACAGGCATCCTCAGAGGTTGTGAGGTATGGACAACATCTGAGGATGCCTGCCATAGATGTGCGTGAAAAGTCAGGAGAGAATACTTCTGGAACATGGCCACACAGCCCGAAAGACATACAACAACCCTAAAGGGTAAACGTTTTCCCCTAACATTAAGTCCAGTCATGTCTGATTCTGGGGTTTGGTGCTCATCTCCATTTCTAAGCCAAAGAGCCGGCGTTGTCCGTAGACTCCTCCAAGGTCATGTGGGATGACTGCATGGAGCGGCGTTACCTTCCCGCTGGAGCAGTACCTATTGATGCACTCAAATTTGCATGTTTTTGAACTTCTGGGTTGGCAGAAGCTGGGGCTAACAGTGGGGGCTCACTCTGGTCTCCCAATTCAAACCTGCTGCGGCCTTTCGGTCCAGAATTTCAGCAGCTCAGCGCTTTCACACGCTGTGCCATCAGGGGATATTATTTCTTAAAGGTTGTAAATATACAATATTTCTGATTGTTTGGTTTTTTTTGTCTGTTAGAGGCAAGTATGAATGCTGCAATTAGGAAAAATGATAAGGATGTAATGGCCTTGCAGATTTACAGCCTGGCTGTTTCCTCTCTGAGTGAATTTTTTGTTGGGAGGTGTTAGCTGGCCCTGATTGTTTCCTGTCTGGAATTCCCCTGTTTTCAGAGTGGTGTTCTTTGCGATATGGTATGTGCTTCTACCGTCTGTGGCCGTGAGAAAACAGAGGATTTACCAGACTTTGATGATGGGAATACTTTGTTGGGAGGTGTTAGCTGGCCCTGATTGTTTCCTGTCTGGAATTCCCCTGTTTTCAGAGTGGTGTTCTTTGTGATATGGTATGTGCCTCTACCATCTGTGGCCGTGAGAAAACAGAGGATTTACCAGACTTTGATGATGGGAATACTTTGTTGGGAGGTGTTAGCTGGCCCTGATTGATTCATGACTGGATTTCCCCTGCTTTGCTACACCTATTACAATGGTCCACGCTGGCGTGCCACTTCTGAAGGACAAGAGTTCACTTCCTGAGAAAGGAAGTGTCTATTCTCCTGGGGCTGCATTCTCCCAAACAAAACTGATCTGAAGCTAGTCCGAAGTCTGAAAAATCTTCTGAAGAGATATCATGACCAGGAAACCTTTGTGTAGTGCTTGTAGACTAGAAATAACAAAAAAATTAAAATTGTTGCAAAGTTTATTAAAATATTTATTTATTAAAATGCAAGATTGGTGTTAATTCTATGTAATGTTACTATATGAACATAATATTGTTAATAAACTTCTGGTTGTAAGGTAAACTCTTTTATCCATTCTATTCACCTCTACCTTCTACCTTTTATTTCTCGGTGATTGGGGTTTTGTTTTTTTTGGGGGGGGGGGGGCCAAAATCCTGTTTCGCTTACACTTGAAAATTTCCTTGGGCCGGCCCTGCGTGGATGTTAAAGTCCCCCAGCACTACCAGATGCTGGGAGACCAACGCCACATCAGAGATCACCTCTGCTAGCTCAGGTAGGGAGACTGCTGTGTCGCGGGGTGGACGGTACACCAGCAGAATCCCCAAGCTGTCCCGGGGACCCACCTTAAGATGGACACACTCAAAACCTGTAGATTGCGGGACGGTACACCTGACCAGGGAGATGGACTGCCGAAAGACCACCGCAACGCCACCTCCCCGCCCCCCGGATCTAGCCTGCTGTTGCACCCCGAAACCTGGAGGACACAGCTGGGTGAGATTTACCCCACCGAGCTCGTCCAACCAGGTTTCAGTGATGCAGGCCAAGTCCGCCGCCTCGTCCAGGATCAAATCCTGGATGATAGCAGATTTACCATTAACGGACCTGGCATTAAACAGCAAAAGCTTTAATCCGAGGGGGCTGTCATGGAGGCTACCACATCTAACCTTCTCCAGGGTCGCCAGAACTCTAGTGCGCTTCTCCCTGGGTCGATGGTGATTATTTCTCCCCCTCCCCCACACGGTCTCAATGGTCCCCCCCCCCGGTCATGGCCCACCCCCTCCCCTGGGGCCCAGGCAGGTGAAAGCTGAAATTGGGTCATCCTAGTCAGCTCTCCTTAATCGGAGAGCTACATAAGTTTGAATTGTGTCTATGATAAGAGTGTAGATCTTGAGATGGTGGTAATGATAGTGGTGGTGGTGAGAGGAGAGAACTATTGGAGAAGCTAGATTGACTGAACAGAATCAGGGACTGAGGGTAGAGATCAGCAATATTGCAATTGACCGCCTTGATTAGCATTGAATCAAAGCTGGGCTGCTTCCTGCCTGAGGGAATCCGTTGTTGGGAGGTGTTAGCTGGCCCTGATTGTTTCCTGTCTGGAATTCCCCTGTTTGCTGGTGAAAAACATCATGTCAGAGTACCCAGAGAAGCCATTGAAATCCACAAGCATGTCAACAGAAAGGAAGAAACTATGAAAACGAACAAGATCTGGCTAACAGTATTAATTAAAAAATAAATAAAAATAAAAACGTAAAAGTGATTCACATGTTTGACACTGAACTTCCTCCCATCCTGGACGACAATGGCATGTACTTGGTCCAATGCATTCTCCCCCATTCTTGCATTTCTGAAGACATATAGCTACAAAAGACATATGAAGCATGATGTTAAGGGAACTTAACATATATTATTAACATATATTTTTGCAAAGGTGGAATGTGTTTATACTTTGTTGTTTGCCAAATCGAATTGGAGTCCTCAGAAACTGTTTAAATAGTGGAGACTACTTGATATTTTTTGACTCTAGTCCACATTTAAGCCTTTATGATTACAGTTTCCTTAAAACATTACAGTCTGTAAGATACCACTGTGTATTACAACAGTTGACTGTAATTATTATTATTGTTGTTGTTAACTCTCTGGTGAATATTGAATGTATATGATGCTCTAATATACATATTGCATTTTATGTTTTGAACCTTTATGGTATTTGCTTATCTTTTTGACATGGAAAGAAGATAGCTCTGTACTCAGAGAGGCCTGACTATTTCTGAGGCCTTTACACGATGCTCTAATACACATACCACATTTTATGTTTTGAACCGCAAATGCAAACAGTGCCAACAAAGAAAAAAAATATGGCACATGCGAAGAAGCCAGAATGGATGTCCAAAGAACTTCTAACTGAACTAAAACTCAAAAGTGACATGCACAAGAAGTGGAAAAGGGGAGAAATCACCAAAGAAGAATTCAAACGTATAGCCAACTCCTGTAGGGAAAAGGTTCGCAAGGCTAAAGCGCAAAATGAGCTCAGGCTTGCCAGGGACATTAAAAACAACAAAAAAGGCTTTTTTGCTTACGTTGGTAGAAAAAGGAAGAAAAAGGAGGCGATAGGGCCTCTGCGAGGAGAAGATGGGGTGATGGCAACAGGGGACAAGGAAAAGGCAGAACTGCTTAATACTTTCTTTGCCTCGGTCTTCTCACAAAAAGAAAGCCATCTTCAACCTCAGCAACATGAAATGGACGAAGGATTGGGGGAAATCCAACCCCAAATAGGGAAACAAGTTGTCCAGGAACACCTTGCCACTCTAAACGAATTCAAGTCGCCAGGGCCAGATCAACTACATCCAAGAGTACTGAAGGAACTAGCGGAAGTTATTTCAGAACCACTGGCGATCATATTTGAGAGTTCTTGGAGAACGGGAGAAGTCCCAGCAGATTGGAGGAGGGCAAATGTGGTCCCTATCTTCAAGAAGGGAAAAAAGAACGACCCAAACAATTACCGTCCGGTCAGCCTCACGTCGATACCAGGCAAGATTCTGGAAAAGATCATTAAGGAAGTGGTCTGCAAACACTTAGAAACAGATGCAGTCATTGCTAATAGTCAACACGGATTTACCAAAAACAAGTCATGCCAGACTAATCTGATCTCTTTTTTCGACAGAGTTACGAGTTGGGTCGATACAGGGAATGCCGTAGATGTAGCGTACCTGGATTTCAGTAAGGCCTTCGACAAAGTCCCTCACAACCTTCTGGCAAACAAACTAGTAAAATGTGGGCTAGACAAAACTACGGTTAGGTGGATCTGTAATTGGCTAAGCGAACGAACCCAAAGCGTGCTCACCAATGCGTCGTCTTCATCTTGGAAAGAAGTCACGAGTGGAGTGCCGCAGGGTTCTGTCCTGGGCCCGGTTCTGTTCAACATCTTTATTAATGACTTAGATGAAGGGTTAGAAGGCACGATCATCAAGTTTGCAGATGACACCAAACTGGGAGGGATAGCCAACACTCCAGAAGAAAGGAGCAGAATTCAAAACGATCTTGACAGACTAGAGAGATGGGCCGAAACTAACAAAATGAAGTTCAACAGGGACAAATGCAAGATACTTCACTTCGGCAGAAAAAATGGAAATCAAAGATACAGAATGGGGGACACCTGGCTAGACAGCAGTACATGTGAAAAAGACCTTGGAGTCCTTGTGGACAACAAGTTAAACATGAGCCAGCAATGTGATGCGGCTGCTAAGAAAGCCAATGGGATTTTGGCCTGCATCAATAGGGGTATAGCGTCTAGATCCAGGGAAGTCATGCTCCCCCTCTACTCTGCCTTGGTCAGACCACACCTGGAATACTGTGTCCAATTTTGGGCACCACAGTTGAAGGGAGATGTTGACAAGCTGGAGAGCGTCCAGAGGAGGGCAACTAAAATGATCAAAGGTCTGGAGAACAAGCCCTATGAGGCTTAAAGAACTGGGCATGTTTAGCCTGCAGAAGAGAAGGCTGAGAGGAGACATGATAGCCATGTACAAATATGTGAGGGGAAGTCATAGGGAGGAGGGAGGAAGCTTGTTTTCTGCAGCCCTGCAGACTAGTACACGGAACAATGGCTTCAAACTACAGGAAAGGAGATTCCACCTGAACATCAGGAAGAACTTCCTCACTGTGAGGGCTGTTCGACAGTGGAACTCTCTCCCCCAGACTGTGGTGGAGGCTCCTTCTTTGGAGGCTTTTAAACAGAGGCTGGATGGCCATCTGTCGGGGGTGCTTTGAATGCGATTTCCTGCTTCTTGGCAGGGGGTTGGACTAGATGGCCCATGAGGTCTCTTCCAACTCTACTATTCTATGATTCTATGATTCTATGAACCTTTATAGTGTTTGCTTATACCTTTGACAGTGTTTTTTACCTTTGTCAACTTGTTATAGACACAGGGTCTATTCCCATCCCAATCTGCACTTCCAAGAATTTGCAGCACTTTATCAGTCACGTCGTGTTTACAATATTTATATGGTGCACTTTACCCAGTCTGCTTTTACAACCTCTCCGTTTTAATCCATGTTTTTATTAGTTATTGTCATTTGTTTTTATTAGCTAATGTTTAAATTTTTATAATTGTGCATGTCTCATGTCTATTGTCGTGTTTCATATTGCTATTGTTTTTATTTGGGCTTGGCCCCATGTAAGCCACCCTGAGTCCCCTTTGGGGAGATAGAGGCAGGGTATAAAAATAAAGTTATAATAAAGTCATTATTATTGTCTAGTATAGACATCTGTGTTCATTTATCACTAAATAATCAGGGCCAGCTAACACCTCCCAACAAAGGATTCCCCCAGGCAGGAAGCAGCCAGGCTTTTAAACTGCAAGTCTATTCAGTGCTAATCAAGCTGGCAATAATGTTCTTACTGAGAGTCATGTTTAAATTTATTGTTTTTTTCTAATTTGGAATTGTTATTATAATGAGTATGTCATTGTCATTTTATACTTTTGATCTTAGTGAAGTAGTTGCGGCATTGAATGTTTGCCGTTTATATGCTATGTTAACCACCCTGAGTCTAGAAATAAAGTATTACAGTATTATTACTATTATTATTATTAATTGAAACATTCACATTTACCTCAAACAGACAAGAGTTCTTTCTCCCATCCTGGATCTTTCACAGATATGTTGTTGTTGTTGTTGTTGTTGTTATTGTATTATTATTATTATTATTATTATTATTATTATTATTATTATTATTAATTGAAACATTCACATTTACCTCAAACAGACAAAAGTTCTTTCTCCCACCCTGGACCTTCCACAGATATGTATTATTATTATTATTATTATTATTATTATTATTATTATTATTTTATTGTATGACACAGCAAACAAGATAGACATGCTGGATTTCGTTTCACAAAATCACAAGTCGAACACTTCCCAAGGGTCTAGGACTGTGTGACGTATTTTCGGATGATGCGCGCAGATCCCAGTAGGGTGGCCTTTTGCAGTTGACAGATCATAATTTTGTCAATGTCTATTGTTTCCAAATTCCGGCTGAGATCTTTTGGCACGGCACCCAGTGTGCCCATCACCACCGGGACCACCTGCACTGGTTTCTGCCAGAGTCTTTGAAGTTCAGTCTTGAGATCCTGATAGCGGCTGAGTTTTTCTTGTTGTTTTTCGTCAATGCGACTGTCACCTGGGATGGCAATATCAATGATCCAAACTTTTTTCTTTTCCACAACTGTGGTGTGTTGTGTTCCAGAACTTTGTCAGTCTGGATTCGGAAGTCCCACAGTATCTTTGCGTGCTCATTTTCCAATACTTTTGCAGGTTTGTGATCCCACCAGTTCTTTACTGCTGGGAGGTGGTACTTGAGGCATAAGTTCCAATGAATCATTTGGGCCACATAGTTGTGCCTCTGTTTGTAGTCTGTCTGTGTGATTTTCGTACAGCAGCTGAGGATATGATCTGAGCTGGCCCAAGGTAATTTTCAAGTGTAAGCAAAACAAAACTTTGGTTCCCCCCCCCCCCCAAAAAAAACAACAAAAAACCAATCACCAAGAAATAAAAGGTAGAAGATAGAGGTGAATAGAATGGATAAAAGAGTTTACCTTACAGACCAGAAGTTTATTAAAAACATTATGTTCATATAGTAACATTACATAGAATTAACGCCAATCTTGCATTTTAGAATGCAAATATTTTAATAAACTTTGCACCAATTTTAATTTTTTGTTATTTTTAGTTTACAAGTACTACACAAAGGTTTCCTGGTCATGCTGTCTCCTCAGAAGATTTTTCAGTCTTCGGACTTGCTAATAATCAGTTTTGTTTTGGAGAATGCAGCCCCAGGAGAATAGGCACCTTCTTTTTCAGGAAGTGAACTCTTGTCCTTCAGAAGTGCCATGCCAGCCTGGACCATTGTAATGGGAGTGGCAACATAGCCAGCGTCTGGCCCCTTCACTTGAGTGGATATTTTATCATCCAGTTTTCCTTTACACAAATTAACTTGAACACTTTTAAAAATTAAAAACTGATTTTTCTGGCTTTCAATTTTGAAAAGTCCTGTACTATGGAATCTGTTTCCATGTCATTCAACAAGCTATTTTCAATGGCCAAGGTTGATAGTCCACTCAAGTGCTCTTGACTCACAGTTTAAGTAATTTTTTAATAATTTTTAATTTTGAAAAACTCCTTTCACCGCTGGCCATGGATATTGGAAGTGTTAACAGAATTCTCAGTGCAATGTAGACATTTGGGAAAACATCCTTCAAACTACGATTTATGAAAGACAAGGCTTCAGCCGTGTAACTCCGAGGGGGCAGCATATTGGCTAATATTTGTAGCTCATCATACAGAGCATCACCATTCACATCGTGGTCTTCTCCATATGTCGAAACGGTTTGAAGGTGTTGACAAGCGTACTTCAATTCTTTTTCATTCAAACGTTTCTAAGGCTTGAAATGTCATACAGAAATTTGAAACTTTCACTATGGTTGTCCATTAGCTCAAATCTCTCCTTTAATGAGGATATTGCTGTGTCAAGCACAACAAAAAAGTTCACTTTAAAAGAATCTTTACCAGAATGTACAGCTTCATCTTTACTTTCATAGGAAAACTGTCTGTTTACTTTTCTCGGTCGAGGTTGCAGTTCTTTTTCAAAGTCGGCAGTAGCATCGATTTTTCCTGCAAGTTTGTTTGCATCTGTAATGATGTTATTTAGACCTTCTTCAGATCTCATCCTTTCTAGAAAAGTTTTCACACTCTTAATTTATATATATAAAATGATAAAGTTGTTTGCGCAGTGACTATAACAACAAAACTAAACATCCCAGAAATATGAAATTTGGCAACACAATGCAAAAGGCTTGCCTCCAGGTTACAACAACACAACCACACCACAAAACCACAATCCAGACCCACAAAACTCACAACAATGCATCATGCGATAACAACACAACTAAACGCCCCAGAAATACAAAACTTGGCAACACAATGCAAAAGCCTTGCCTCCCAGTTGTAACAACACAACCACACCACAAAACCACACAGGACCCACAAAACTCACAACAACGCATTGTGACTATAACAACACAACTAAATGCCCCAGAAATACGAAACTTGGCAACACAATGCAAAAGCCCTCCCTCCAGGTTGTAACAACACAACCACACCACAAAACCACAACCCGGAACCATAAAACTCACAACAACGCATCGTGACTATAACAACACAACTAAACGCCCCAGAAATACGAAACTTGGCATACAACTAAACGCCCCAGAAATATAAAACTTAACAACACAATGCAAAAGCCTTGCCTCCCGGTTGTAACAACACAACCACACCACAAAACCACAATCTGGACCCACAAAACTCACAACAATGCATCATGACTATAACAACACAACTAAACGTCCCAGAAATACGAAACTTGGCACACAACTAAACACCCCAGAAATATAAAACTTGACAACACAACGCAAAAACCTTGCCTCCCGGTTGTAACAACACAACCACACCACAAAACCACAATCCAGACCCACAAAACTCACAACAACGCATCATGACTATAAGAACAGAACTAAACGCCTCAGAAATACAAAACTTGGCAAAACAACACAAAAGCATTCCCTCCCAATTGTAACAACACAACCACACCCAAAACCACAATCCGGACCCACAAAACTCACAACAACGCATTGTGACTATAACAAATACAAAATTTGACAACACAACTCATCCACCTCCCCAATCCCTACATTCACACTTGGCCTCCAAAAAAACAATTACAATAATAACAATGACAACAACAACAACAACAACAATAAGAATCAACACCATCACAGGCAAGAAACAGCCAGGCACTGAGGCTGAGAGGCCAATCAGTGCTACACTGGGCCTCCAAAAAAACAATACAGTAGCATCTAACTTATCCAACCTTCATGACCACTACAACAACAATAATAATAAACACCTACACAGGCAAAACAAAAAAGACTATTGTACCACAATAAAAATATAAACCGCACTCAGCAGCATCAGACATTACAATTAACAACAAACCAAAGACAACAGGGATCTCAAGCAATTATCAATCAACACAAAAATTGAAGAAGGTAACAGACTTCAAATACTACTACTAATGTGAGTATAAAGAAGGGTGGAGGTCACAGCATAAATACAAGCTAATGTAGACTGACCAACACCACCAGACTAAGCCACAGCAATGCGTGTCACAGCTAGTAAGATATAGAACTTTGAAGATCAATTGTCACTTTTTGCAACATTTTACTAACCATCTTAGGCAGGATCTCATGCCATGTCACTACACTGCACAGAAATGTGAAGCTTTGCAGTCTTTTAAGAAGAACTACAGCATGGCTCCTATAATATGCATCAAATTTCTGATCTTGGGAAGCTTCATATAAGGCGTCATATACTTCTTCAGTATGGAACCTTAAAGGCAACAATGCCTCGATTCTACTTTCCCACCTAGTATTGCTGAGTGGTTTGAGTGTGAGAGTTGAAACATTCTTCAACAAAATACTCCATCTTACAGTGGAACTTGAAAAAACGTTATAGAGGTCTTGTATGGTGGTGAAACAATCTGCTGCAATCTTGCAGGACAGAGTTGCATCATTTACAACCAAGTTCAGGGACTGGTTTCCACATGGTACATAAAAGGCTCTAGGATTTAAATCAAGGGTCTTCCTCTGGACTCCAACATGTTTTCTCTTCATTGCAGAACCATTATCATAGCCCTGGCCTCTCATGTTTTTAAACAGAATGTGTCGTGCTTCCAACTCTTTGAGTAATATTTCTGTGAGACCTTCACCTGAAGGATTGGCAAGAGGAACAAAGCCTAAAAAATGTTCCGTAATTGAGGCATCTTCATTTGATTCACATTTAACGAATCTTACCACCAATGTCATTTGTTCGGAGTTGCTAATATTGGGAGTGCAGTTTAATATAATAGAATAATATGTTGCCTCGTGTAGTTGTTGTAAAATATTATTCTGGATCTTGTCTGACAAGAAAGCAATAAACTCGTTCTGGACATTTTTGCTCAAATAGTGGACATGTGTTTCTTTGGTACTGACTCTTCTCACATGTTCGGCCATCAGATCATCAAACTGTGCTATATGTTCTACCATTTTTAAAAAGTTGCCATTATTAGGTTCAAATAGAACATCTTTTGTCCCTCTAAATGCCAATCCTTGAACCCCCAAAAACCGTACAATGCATAGCAAGCGTTTCAGAACTTGCTGCCAATGTTTACTTTCACCATAAATAAGTCTTTCTTGCTCTGCATCGAAAGTTTTCTTTAAATGTAAACGTTGAGAGAGTTCACGTCAAGATGAATGGTTTTTAATATGAGGACAGGATTTCTGGTGACTGGTCAAAAGCCTGCCCAAGTATCTCCAGTGAGAATGCCCTTGGCTACTTGCAAGAACAGATTTGGCATTTCCAAAAATTTTGCAAGTAACACAAAACACTGCATTTTTTAATACAGAATACTGTAGCCAATATCTGTTGACACGCTCTCCGTTGCACAGCTTTCTTGTATAATGAAATGAGGAAAAATTTCTACCATGAACGTCCTTAGGAAACTTTATGCCTCTGACATGCTGAGGTCCTCGCTCAACAAGTATTTTCCGTGCCTCGACATTCATTTTGTGTGGCCACTCTCCACAATCATTTGAAAGCAATAATAATGGGTCTCTTCTTTGTTCCTGAAAAAAAATGTGGTGTATGTTAACTTCTTAAAGTTTTTCTAAGATGTAATGCAATGCAAGATCAAGAAGTATAATACCTCGTTATGCAATCTTTATTTTAAAAAAATGAACTGGACTGACCAAGGCCAATTATATTTCCCAAAAATGTGTACTAATATTTTTGATTTGAATCGACTTACAGATTCAATCGTTTGCCGACTGGTAGATGAATCATCATCCACATCT
Source organism: Anolis carolinensis (assembly GCF_035594765.1). NCBI lineage: Eukaryota > Metazoa > Chordata > Lepidosauria > Squamata > Anolidae > Anolis > Anolis carolinensis. The sequence continues at coordinate 10,843,226 of NW_026943821.1, read as the reverse complement.
TCAGTGTCAGTCCCAGTAATGCCACTACCAATACAGGAAGGTGCTAATGGTACTGCTGAAGTCGCAGTGAGAAGGTCTTGACTTGTCCAGGCTCTGAGATTGGTATCTTGCCATCATCGTCATGATCTGATTCAGTCAATTTTGTTGTCTCTGGCTTTCCTGTCTGACATGATGGTGAAATAATAAGTAAATGGGTTCCTGGTTATGCACCAAAGTAATAGATACCCACAAATACAGTAATATGTTTTAGTAATGTTCAGTCAACAGGTATAAAGTAAAAACTCATATAGAATGAAATACAATATGTTCAGAATTCACAATTGTAATAAACATAATCTATACATCACAAATGACTGTCTAGCTCAACAATGTATGTTCTATATATAATTGTTCAGTTATTCAATCAGTTAGTTGAGCTGAAGAGCAAGTAGGTCACAGTAGATCACGACCGGTTTCGACTAGGTCTTCTTCAAGTGAATTAATCTGGGAAAATTATAATGGATTAACAAAAGCATATAACATATCCACATAAATATCATTATAAATTTGACATAGAGACTTACAATAGTATATTCATATGTATACCCTTTATGTTCCTCTTTCTAGTTGTGTTTTTATGTCTTCTTTTCTTTTTTTATAGGGTGGGTCTAAATAAAAGGAACAAACAGTGGCTATAACATAATTTAAGGTTTTTAGGTTTCAATTAAGAAAGTTATATCTTATTTATATACTCACAGTGTTCATGGATTTATATGTTCATGAGATACTCTGCTGGCTCTTGGTTAATTCTTATAGCTAGTATAGACTGTTATTTAGTAACCTCACAATATAATGGGAAGTTTTGTCATCAGGTGGGGTGATTTCAGGTAGCAATTATTCATTTAAAGCAATAGGGGGTAGCTGAGTATATTGATATATGTGTTAATCAACACTAGATGGCACTGATGTTTCTCCCAGTATGGTTGGAATTTATAGTATGGTAAGAAATACCAAGTACAGACTTACATGAAATAATTATATGAGTTATGTTCATTAAGACCTCGGGGGTGTTCAGTTTGTAACTTAAACATCCAGTATGATTCTCTTTGTAAGAGTTTAATGTTGTAATCCATGTCAGAAGTTTGTGTCACCACTTCTAATATGTGGAATTTAAATGATTCTGGGCTGTGTTGGTGGTCATGAAAATGTTTGTAAAGTATTGATTCTCTCGACAGATTCCTGGTTCTGCTTTTGTGTTCAATGATTCGTGATTTTGCTGACTGTTGAGTCTGACCAATGTATGCTAAGTTGCATTCACAAACAATCAAGTAGCAAAGTTGGTGTATTTAATGCTCCCGATGTCAATGTGGATCTATGAATGTTTTTGAGGGTACTAATTGAGAACATACAGAACAATGGTGGCATCGAAAGTTCCCCATTAAAATTGGTTTGGTAGGACGTTTGTTGTCAATATTTGAATGGATAAGAATGTTCTTAATGTTTTTTGTTCTCTTGTAAGCAATTAAAGGGGGTCTCTCACATCCTGGAATATCCCTAATTAAATTCCAATATTTTTTGATGGTTTTGATGGCAATGTTAGACACGTTTGTAAGGGGGAGTGGCCATATCAACCTGTCAACTCTTTGTTTAGTCCTGTCTTTGAGTAATGTAGTTCTTGGTATATTTGATGCTTTTGAAACAGCTGACTGAATTATGTGCTCAGGATAGCCCCGGTTTCTAAATTGAGATTGCATCACTTCTACCTCCTGATTGAAGTCATTTTGTGAGAAGGAATTACGCTTAATTCTAAGTAACTGTGAAAAGGGTAAGTTGTTTTTCAAGGCCCAGTGGTGGTAACTGTTGTAATGTAGTAAAGCATTTTTATCTGTGGTTTTTGATGATTTCTAACCTTTAGATTTCTAACCTGTGGTTTTTCGATGATTTCTAACCTTTATAACTGAGACATCCAAGAAAACCACAGATGTCAAACTAATATTTCCTGTGAATTTAATATTAGGGTGAATTGTATTAATCCATGATAGTAATTGTTTCGCAGCCTGATGGGATTTAATGATAATAAAAATGTCATCGATAAATCTGCAGTATTTGATTATACTGTCTGCAATAGGGTTGTAAGTGCGATTGAGAATGAAGTTACATTCTAAATAGTCCATGAATAAATTGGCAATAGACGGGGCCATGGAAGTCCCCATAGCTATCCCTTGCACTTGGAAGTAAAATTTTTGATCAAATTTGAAATAATTCTTCTCTAAAACAATATCAATTAAATCTAACAAAAAATGTGTAGGAGGGTAATGTATACAATACAGGAATTCTGGGATGTGAAGTGTTCAGGAAGTTGTATTCATCTTCTGATATGTATCCTAGACTTAGACCTTCCATGGTGACTGTTCTAATGATAGACTGGATGTGCATAGTCGTATCTTGTTTGATGTGCTTATAATGTTCTCTAACTGATAACTGTCTAAAAATCTCATCCATGTAATCGGTTCGATTCATTAGTACTATCGCTCCCCCTTTGTTTGCTTGCTTCCAAATAAGATCTTTATCATTGGCTAAATTCTGAAGAGTCTGCCAGTCACTATTTGAAAAGTTTGATCCCCCCATCCTTCTATTATGAGATGGTGTGTGACATAATTCATTGGTAATAACTTTCTCAAAGGCTCTAATCCCCACATGGTCAGTTATTGGGAAAAAATTGCTACGTGGTTTAAACATGGTGGTATTCGTATTTATTTTAGTGCCAAAGTGATGTCGTAATCTAATGGACCGAAATAATTGTGTCAATTCAATACGCATCTTGAAAGGGTTATATTTAGGTTTGGGGACAAAGGACAAACCTCTATTCACTATGGATCTTTCATGGGGTGATAATACCCTTTTTGATAAATTAACTATCAAGTCTTCCGTCTCCCATCCGTGGCCCCTTGAAAAAACCTATTGGGTTTGTTTCTAATGCGACCCGTGCATCTTGGTTCTGGTATATGCCCTGTTCTTCTGGAAGTCACACTGCTGCCTGAGCTATCCGTCATAGATTCATTTTCTTCCTCTGAGGTGTGTCCACTGAATCTAACTTGTTTTCTGGTGTGGAACTGATTTGAATATAGCCATTTGTATACACAATTGTTACTATAATCATTATGATCCCTTTCAAATTTTTTTAGTTTGAAGGACCTAAGTTGTTGAGAGAATTATTTGAGTTTGCTGGCAATGGTATCTAATTCCATTTTAGATTGTTCCCCCGAGCCGAGCTCGTCTAACATAGATTGTGACTGGGTTTTGATGTTGGCAATTTCTTCATTAGAACGTTCAATGATTAGTAACATCAAATCCTGTGAGCACTTATTGAAAATAGCCACCCATTTCTGGTTGAAAGACTCATCTTGATTAAACATTCCCGGAGGTTTGAAAATCCGTAACCCTCTGGGGATCCTTTTGGCTTTAACATATTCAGCCAATGAAGAGGCATGTAAATCTAATCTGATTTCTTTACGTTTCAGTTTTTCATAATACTCTAAAGTAACCCCTATGTCGGAATCGTGTAGGGTTGACATGCCTGCCTCAAATAAAGATCTACCTTGAATTAATTTTTCTTTATATTCATTGTCAAAACTTAGTTCTTTTAGCCACTCCGCCATAAGAAAGCAAAGCTTTGGACAAATAATTCTGAACATATTGTATTTCATTCTATATGAGTTTTTACTTTATACCTGTTGACTGAACATTACTAAAACATATTACTGTATTTGTGGGTATCTATTACTTTGGTGACATGATGGTGAAGTCATTAAAAACCTTTGCAATGCTTTAGCTTGACTCTCATCTTCTTTGCAATGCTGCAACCTCCTTTTATGGTGAAATGCTCCGATTGGCTTCTTCTTCCTTGACATTTTCTGCTAAAAAACCCAGCTTGCCATATAAGGAAGGGGAATGACCCAGAACAACTTTCAGCTTATGACAACACAGCAGAAATACAGCCTGCAGCTCCATTCAATTACAGTAGAGTCTCAGTAATCCCACATAAACGGGCCAGCAGAACGTTGGATAATCAAAAAATGGTGGATAATATGAAGTGTGAATAACTGCAATTGATCACCTTGATTAGCATAGAATAGCCTTGCTAGACATGGTTATGGATCAAGCATTTGAGCCTTATTGCTAGCAATGCAATACTTGAGGACTTTTAAAGTATTGACCATTGGACTGATTCTGGACTATGATTTTGAACCTGTGTGATTGTAATTGTTGTTTTTAGTGGTTTATGTTTTAATGTTTGAGTTTGTCATTATATTACTGGAATTTGTATGTTGGCCATCGAATTGTTGCCAGTTGTGAGGCCACCCTGAGTGTGAGTCCTCTTCGGGTGAGAAAAGCGGGACACAAGTATGGGAAATAAATAAATAAATAAATAAATAAATAAATAAATAAAACTAGGACAGTAAAAAAGAACACTCTAAAACAGGGGAATTCCAAACATGAAATAATCAAGGCAGAGCCAGCCTTAGGTATTTTTCAAGTGTAGGCGAACAGAATTTTGGCTCCCCCCCCCCCAACCAATCACTGAAAAATAAAAGCATTGGATAAGTGAAAATGTTGGATAATAAGGAGGGATTAAGGGAAAGGCTATTAAACATCAAATTACATTATGATTTTACAAATTAAGCACCAAAACATCATGTTTTACAACAAATCAACAGAAAAAGCAGTCTCGACTACGCCCCCATATGTTTTGCGCCCCAAGTGACCCCTTAATTCGCCTCATTGTTGGACTGGCTCTGAATCAGGGCCAGCTAACACCTCTCAACAAAGTTATACAAACCCCACTTGCCAAGTTTCCAACAGACCTCAGAAACTCTGAGGATGCCTGCCATAGATTTGGCCCTCCTCTGGACACTTTCCAGAATCCTTTTGCAGAGAAGGAGAAAGAATTTGGGCCCTTCCACACAGCTCTATAACCCAGGATATCAAGGCAGCATAACCCACAATACCCACAAGATGTACTATTTACAGTAATTTACAGTAATTCTGATAATATTAATATATTGTGTGTATATATATATTAATATATTGTGTGTGTGTGTATATATATATACATACATATCATATTCATGTTATCATTTCTTATAATTATTAGTTTTATTATCAGAATTATTGTAACTTATTGTAAATAGTGCATCTGACTAAAAACCCACATTACCTGCTTTGAACTGGGATATATGGCAGTATGGACTCAGACAATCCAGTTCAAAGCAAGTAATGTGGGTAATTTGTTTGAAGCCATTATTCCACGTTGTAGTCTCCAAGGCAGAAGACAACAAGCTTGCTCCCCCCTCCCTATGATTTCCTCTCACATAATTATGTGGTCATCCTGTCTCCTCTCAACCTTCTCTTCCACATGCTTAACATGCCCAGCTCTTCAAACTGCTCCTCATAGGGATTGTTCTCCAAAACCTTGATCACTTCAGTCACTCTCCTCTAGATATATTTCTTTTATCATTTCTCATTATTATTACTGTTGCTATTATTATTCTTATTATCAGACAGACAATCCAGTTCAAAGCAAGTAATGTGGGTAATTGGATTGAAGCCTTTCTTCCACGTTGTAGTCTCCAAGGCAGGGGTCCCCAAACCTTTAAAACTGGGGGCCAGTTCATGGTCCCTCAGACTGTTGGAGGGCCGGGTTATAGTTTTTTTTAAAAAAACTATGAACAAATTCCCATGCACACTGCACATATCCTATTTTGAAGTAAAAAAACCCAAAACAAAACGGAAAGAAATACAGCCTCAATGTTAATAATAATCATAATAAAAATAATAAAGAGGGTTGGACGAGACCCCTTGGGCCATTTAGTCTAACCCCCTTCTACCTTTGTGCACCAAAAGCACAAGCAAAGCACCCCTGACAGATGGACACCCAGCCTCAATGTTAATAATACTGTAATAATAATAATAATAATAATAATAATAATAATAATAATAATAATAATATCGCACAGTCCTAAATGCTTGGGAAGTGTTTGACTTGTGATTTTGTGATACAAAATCCAGCACATAGATCTCGTTTCCTGTGTCATACTATGTCTTTGTGTAAATAATAATAATAATAATAATAATAATAATAATAATAATAATAATAATTACGATCTGCCAACTGCAAAAAGCCACCCTGCTGGGATCTGCACGCATCATCCGAAAATACATCACACAGTCCTAGACACTTGGGAAGTGTTCGACTTGTGATTTTGTGATATGAAATCCAGCATATCTATCTTGTTTGCTGTGTCATACAATAAAATAATAATAATAATAATAATAATAATAATAATAATAATAATGATAATAATACATCACACAGTCCTAGACACTTGGGAAGTGTTCGACTTGTGGTTTTGTGAAACGAAATCCAGCATATCTATCTTGTTTGCTGTGTCATACAATAAAATAATAATAATAATAATAATAATCATAATAATAATAATAAATCACACAGTCCTAGACACTTGGGAAGTGTTTGACTTGTGGTTTTGTGAAATGAAATCCAGCATATCTATCTTGTTTGCTGTGTCATACAACGTCGTTGTGTCAATAATAATAATAACAACAACAACAACAGTAAAGAGGGATGGAAGAGATCCCTTGGGCCATTTAGTCCAACCCCCTTCTGCCTTTGTGCACTAAAAGCACTAGCAAAGCATCCCTTGATAATTAATAAAATAATAATTAAAATACCATTATAAACAAGCAAAGCGCACACCAGGTGAGGGCGGAGACAGGAAAGGTGCACACCTTTTCCTTCTCGCACCACACGTGCCTTCCTCAGCAAAAGAGGGAGCCGCCGCTGTGGGGGCCGGATAAATGGCTTCGATGGGCCGCATATGGCCCCCGGGCCTTAGTTTGGGGAACCCTGCTCCAAGGCTTCTGCTGTTACACCTATGTTTTGGGTATATGTATGTATATATATATGTGTGTGTGTGTGTGTATATATATATATACATACATACATATACAGTAGAGTCTCACTTATTCAACATAAATGGGCCGGCAGAACATTGGATAAGCGAATATGTTGGATAATAAGGAGGGATTAAGGAAAAGCCTATTAAACATCAAATTAGATTATCTATATATATAAATGAGTAATTGTGTCCTCCCCTCCCACTAAACAACAAAAGTACAAGCCCCAGAACCTAGAAATTTGGCAGCACAATCCACCATCCTTGCCCCTACGTTCCGACAACAAAAAGAAAAGAAAAATAAAGTCCTAATTAGAGGGAGAGGAATAATTGTTTTTAGCCAATTGCTGCCAGTTAGAAGGCTAAGCTCCGCCCACTTTGTATCCTAGCAACCTACTCAGCCCAGGCCTCACTTAGACCTCTTCCACACAGCCTATAAAATACAGATTATCTGATTTGAACTGGATTATAAGGCAGTGTAGACTCAAGGCCCTCCCACACAGCTACCCTGTTTCCCCTAAAATAAGACATCCCCAGAAAATAAGACCTAGTAGAGGTTTTGCTGAATTGCTAAATATAAGGCCTCCCCCGAAAGTAAGACCTAGCAAAGTTTTTGTTTGGAAGCATTCCCAACGAACTAAACACCAGAGCAGATCGGTAAATGTACGTACCATAGAGTGTTGTAAATGGAAATATTGGTAGTAATAAGAAATTCTTGATAGGACTCACAGTTTGTCTGGTTATGCTGGTTTGGGATGACAACTACTGTGCACTATATAATAAATGTACATTCTTCTTCATGGAAAAATAAGACACCCCCTGAAAATAAGGCCTAGCGCATCTTTGGAAGCAAAAATTAATATAAGACACTGTCTTATTTTCGGGGAAACACGGTATATAACCCATTTAGTGTGATGTCCCAGAGACCCTCGGGTCATGACCCTGTATTCGTTGCGGACCAGAGCGACGAGGATATAGGGTTTATGCCGACTCAGCAAGATTCCATTCCCTTCCAGATGTTCCCTGTTGATAGTTCAAGCCCAAAGCTCATTTAAAAAGCCCTTGAGGCCGAGCCTGTTCCCAGCGGTTCCCCTCCCTTTGATAGGAGGCTGTTTTGGGAAACAAGTCACTCGGAGAAGGCTAACTTACGGAGGAGCGCGAGATTAGCAGCCAGAGAAACCGCTGACTAACCCGTTTCCCTTGAGAGTTTCCAGGGAGGCTCGCATTTGGCGAAGATGTTGTCTCTAGCCAGTTTTCTCTTGGGAAAAGTGTTGGACACCTGTTTTGAAGGGAGATTTGAAGTCCCTTAAAAGTTCTGCGCGCTGACTAGCCAGCGCGGTGTCAACGTGTCAGTTGGAGGATTAACGTCGCCTCTAGTTCCTTGTGGCGCTCTACTCTCGAGTAGATTGGGTGTTGCGCCTCGCCTTCTAGTCAAGTCTGGACCACGATTGGGTCCACTATCTTCAGCCTTGCCTTGCCTTGTTTCCTTGCCTTGCCTTGAACTTCTTTGCCTTGGACTTGCTTCCTGGGACTCTTGCAAAAGACCTGGATTATTCCCCACTCAAACTGCTTGGAAGTTTGAGTGTGTTTCGGTTATTTGGATTATCATCTTTATACTGTAATACTGGACATTGGACTTTATAATACTGGACTATATTTGACCTTTCCCAGAAGGTCTATTGATGGACTATATATTCTGCTTATTTTTGTTTTATTTCTTCAATTCTTTAATAAAGATATTAGATTGTTTATTGGCTTCGGTGTCTGGTTTCCAGTGCTCACGCAGCCTAGAGTATCACATTTATAATCTTCTATTATCTGCTTTGAACTGGATTATCTTGACTCCACACTGCCATATAATCCACTTCAGTGTGCATTGTATTCAGATGTGTAGTAGGAGCCTCATATAATCCAGTTCTAAGCAGATAATATAAGATTATAAATATACAGTAGAGTCTCACTTATCCAACATAAACACCCTGGCAGAACATAGGATAACTGAATATGTTGGATAATAAGAAGGGATTCAGGAAAAGCCTGAATGTTAAACATCACATTCCCTCACGACCCTATCTGCTGCCAAACTGCCATACATGTCTATGCCAGGCATCCTCAGAGATCATGAGATCTGTTTGAAAACAGACAAGTGGGATGTTTATTTCTATCCCAGCAATGATATCCAGGATGGGACAACTCTTATCTGTCTGAGGCGACTGTGAATGTTCCACCTGCCCACCTTGATGACCATTGAATGCCCTTCCACCTTCAAGGCCTGTCTGCTTCCTGCTTCAGAGAGGAATCCTTTGTTGGGAGATGTTAGCTGGCCCTCAGTACATCATGTCTGGAATTCCCTGATTGCTCAGTGCTGTTCTTTAGTTAACTGTCCTGATTTCACAGATTTTTTTAATACTGGGAGCCACATTTTGTTCCTTCCAGGCAGGCAGGAACCATCCAAGCTTTGAAGCTACAAGGCTATTCTGTGCCAGTTCCAACATTCACACTTGCCTAAAGCAGACAACAGTTCTTTCTTCCACCCTGGTCATTCAACAGATATATAAACCCCACTTCTTTTTGTTACAACACATTTCACAACCTCTGAGGATGCCTGCCATACACGCAGGCGAAACATCAGGAGAGAATAAATTTGGAACATGACCAGGCAGACCACAGAACTCAGAGCAACCAAATACAAAGAGAAACAAAAATAATAAAATACAAAAAACACATAAAAAACTAAACAAAATAATACAATAAAATAAAAATAAAAATAATATAATCAAATAATAAAATATAATACATACAAATAATAAAATAAAATAATAAAAACACAAATAATAATAAAAGAATAAAAAATAAATACAAATAATACAATAAAATAATAAAAAATAAAATAATAAAAAACACTAAAAAAATAATAAAAAACACATAAAAAACTAAACAAAATAATACAATAAAATAAAAATAAAAATAATATAATCAAATAATAAAATATAATACATACAAATAATAAAATAAAATAATAAAAACACAAATAATAATAAAAGAATAAAAAATAAAATAAATACAAATAATACAATAAAAATAATAAAAAATAAAATAATAAAAAACACTAAAAAATAATAAAAAACACTGAAAAATTAATACAATAAAATACCATAATAACAGAAAATAACTAAAAATAATACAAGAAAATAACAAAATATAATAAATAAAAAGACAAGTTACAATAAAATTAATTAAAAAATACAAATAATGTAAAATAAAAATTCCACAACAATTTTTAACCAATACCACCACCACTTTGCCACAGCAACGCGTGGCCGGGCACACGTGTTATAGTGATTTTATAAATTAAGCACCAAAACATCATGTTATACAACAAATTTGACAGAAAAGTAGTTCAATACACAGTAATGTTATGTAGTAATTACTGTATTTACGAATTTAGCACCAAAATATCATGATGTATTGAAAACATAGACTACAAAAATGTGTTGGATAATCCAGAATGTTGGATAAGTGAGTGTTGGATAAGTGAGACTCTACTGTGTGTGTGTGTGTGTGTGTGTGTGTGTGTGTGTGTGTGTGTATATATATATATATATATATAAAAACATTTTATATCTATCTATCTCTATCTATATCTATATCTATATAATTAAGAGAAGCAGCTACTTACAGACCAAAGCCAGTAATAATAATAATTATATATATATGTAATTATTAAAACTATAAATCCCAGCAACTACAACTCCCAACTCAATTAATTAATTAACATAACATTAAGTCCGGGGGCCGGGCTGTGGCGCAGCTGGCTAGTAACCAGCTGCTATAAATCACTACTGACCGAGAGGTCATGAGTTCGAAGCCCAGGTCGGGTTAAGCCTCCGACCATTAAAAAAAAATAGCCCTGGCTTGCTGTTGACCTAGCAGCCCCGAAAGACAGTTGCATCTGTCAAGTAGGGAAAATTTAGGTACGCTTTATGTGGGAGGCTAATTTAACTAATCTACAACACCATAAAAAACTGCTCACAAGGAAAAGAATGAGGAAGAACAGCCACCAATGGACGGTGAAGCAACAGTTCCCCCTGTGGCCGGAATCGTGAAGCTGGAAAGATGTTAAAATTCCTCTGTGTCTGTCTAAAACTAAATGTTGTTTGTCTGTTGGCATTGAATGTTTGCCATATATGTGTTCATTGTAATCCACTCTGAGTCCCCTTCGGGGTGAGAAGGGCGGAATATAAATACTGTAAATAAATAAGTCACCAACTACAACTCCCAAAACGAGCTGGGCCTCTAAGACAATCTTCAGATTAAAATACAATTACTCTTCAGATAATCCTCCAGTGCTTTACTTGGCTCAAAAATGTATTCAATGCATGTGTTGTAGAACAAAAGTCTTTCAGAAAAGTATAGGGATTAAACATTAACATATTTGCAGGTTTGTGATCCCACCAGTTCTTTACTGCAGGGAGGTGGTACTTGAGGCATAAGTTCCAATGAATCATTTGGGCCACATAGTTGTGCCTCTGTTTGTAGTCTGTCTGTGCGATTTTCTTACAGCAGCTAAGGATATGATCAATGGTTTTGTCAGCTTCCTTGCACAGACTGCATTTTGGGTCATCAGCTGATTTTTTGATCTTGGCCTTAATTGCATTTGTTCTGATGGCTTGCTCCTGGGCTGCAAGGATCAAGCCTTCTGTCTCCTTCTTCAGGGTCCCATTTGTGAGCCAGAGCCAGGTCTTCTCCTTATCAGTTTTTCCTTCAATTTTGTCAAGGAACTTTCCATGCAATGTTTTGTTGTGCCAGCTGTTGGCTCTAGTTTGTAGTGCGGTTTTCTTGTACTGATTCTTTGTCTGCTGTGTTTTGAGGAGTTTCTGATTTTTGACTTCAACCAAAGCAGGTTCTTCACTTTGCTTTACATATTCTGCCAGGGCATGTTCTTCTTCTTTGACTGCTTGTTTTACTTGTAAGAGTCCTCTTCCCCCTGATCTTCTAGGCAGATATAGCCGGTCAACATCACTGCAGGGGTGCAGTGAATGGTCATGAGTTTTCTTGTTTTTCTGTCCAATTTGTCCAGTTCGCCTGACAGATTGGGGGTTGGATTGTGTTGTGGGGAGTGAAATCTCTCCCAATGCTTCCATCCTCGCATCCCAGCTGGGTCCTCCAAAGCCAGGGCTGGCGCTGATGCAAGAGGAGGCGGAGAGTGGAGATATTCCCATCCTGCACCGCGAGAGCGCTGTCCGCGGTGCTGAAGAGCATCCCTGGGCTGCATTGGCGGCGGCGGCTACCACTTTATGCACAGCGCCTTCTTCTTCTTCTTCCTCCTTCAAGTCGCACCTCGGGATCATGGGGCCCTGAAGAAGCCGAATCCCGAGAGGAGGAAGAGGGCCATGACTATGATGATGAGGATGGAGGACAAGAAGAAGACCAGCCCCTTCCACCGGAGCTGCCCGGAGGCCGGAGGAGGAGGAGGAGGAGGAGGAGGAGGAGGAGGAGGAGGAGGAGGAAGCGGCGCTGCTCCTTCTTCCCAGCTGGAGGCCAAGATCCAAGCGGCGGTGGAGTTCAAGGCCGAGGGCGCCCGCTGCTACAAGCAGAAGAAGTTCCGCGAGGCCATCGGGGAGTATCACCGCGCCCTCATGCAGCTCAAGGGCCTCCCGGGCGAAGGAGACGAGAAAGAAGGGCCGGCAGCGGAGAAGAAGAAGATCCTACTCGGCGGGGAGGCGAGTCTTCCTTGGAGAAGGCTCTCCGAGGAGCAGCGGGCCCTGGTCGAGAGCACCGAGATCGAGTGCTACAACAGCCTGACAGGTGAGACTCGCAGGCATGGGCAAACTCGGGCCTTCCTTCCAGGTGCTTTGGACTTCAACTCCCACCATTCCTCACAGCCTCAGGCCCCTTCGCTTAAGCGGCTGAGGGGGAAAAGGAAAGGATAGATTCCAGCTAGCCTTAAGCTTCTTCACTCATCGGCACCACCATGGCTCCATGCTACGGAATCGTGGGAATTGTAGTTTTACAAGGGCTTTCAACTTCTCTGCCCAAGAGGGCCAATGCCTCACCAAACTACAACTCCCATATTTCCATAGCATGGAGCCACTGCTATTAAAGTGGTGTCAAATGCATCAAGTAAATGCATCATTGGCCAGTTTGTTCCAGGGTGGCTCCTCCCTTCAAAAATCTACTCATAGTAAGGCTTGAGGGCTTGTAGAAGCATGACAGGCACCTATACCTACCTACCTTCCTTCCTTCCTTCCTTCCTTCCTTCCTTCCTTCCTTCCTTCCTTCCTTCCTTCCTTCCGTCCTTCCTTCCTTCCTTCCTTCCTTCCTTCCTTCCTTCCTTCCTTCCTTCCTTCCTTCCTTCCTCACTCCCTCCCTTTCATCCATCCATCCTCCCTCCCTCCCTCCCTGCCTGCCTGCTTTATTTATTTATTTATTTATTGCATTTATATCCCGCTCCTCTCACCCCGAAGGAGACTCAGGGCGGTTCACAACATAAGGCCCAGTTTGATGCCAGATAATACATACTTTTTTAAAAAACAAACAAACAAACCATATACATTAAAACCAAATACTTAAAAACATATAATCTTAGACAAGTTAATTGAAGCCACGCCATCCAAAGGCATATTCCATGAGCCATTCCGATCACAATTGCACTATTCCATGATTACTTATGGCATTGTGTGTTATTGTTCAAAGGCTTGGTCCCACAACCATGGCCCCCTCTCTTCCTTTCTCCCTTCCTCTTTCCTCCCTCCCTCCCTTCCTTCCTCTCATTCATTCTTCCTTTCTCCCTCCCTCCCTTCTTTCCTCTATCGTTTCCTACCTTCCTCCCTCCCACCCTTCCACCCATCCTTCCTTTCTTCCCTCTTTTCTCCCTTCCTTTCTTCTTTCTTTCCTTCTTATATCCCTTCCATCCTTCCTTCCTGCCTGCCTTCCTTCTTTCCTTCTTTTATCCTTTCCTTCCTTCCTTCCTTCCTTCCTTCCTTCCTTCCTTCCTTCCTTCCTTCCTCCCTCCCTCCCTCCCTCCCTCCCTCCCTCCCTCCCTTTCTGTCTTCCTGCCTCCTTCCCTTCCTTCCTCCATTTCATCCATCCATCCATCCATCCATCCATCCATCCATCCATCCATCCATCCAGCCTGCCTGCCTGCCTGCCTGCCTGCCTGCCTGCCTGCCTGCCTGCCTGCCTGCCTTCCTTCCTTCCTTCCTTCCTTCCTTCCTTCCTTCTTTTCTCCCTCCCTTTCACCCATCCTTCCTGCCTTCCTTCTTTTATCCCTCCCTCCCTTTTATCCTTCCTTCCTTCCTTCCTTCCTTCCTTCCTTCCTTCCTTCCTTCCTTCCTTCCTTCCTTCCTTCCTTCTTTTCTCCCTCTCTTTCATCCATCCTTCCTGCCTTCCTTCTTTTATCCCTCCCTCCCTTTTATCCTTCCTTCCTTCCTTCCTTCCTTCTTTTCTCCCTCCCTTTCATCCATCCTTCCTGCCTTCCTTCTTTTATCCCTCCCTCCCTTTTATCCTTCCTTCCTTCCTTCCTTCCTTCCTTTCTTCCTTCCTTCCTTCCTTCCTTCCTTCCTTCCTTCCTTCCTTCCTTCCTTCCTTCCTCTGCAGATCTGGATTTGCAACCTTAAGTGAACCTCCACAACTTCTGTTTGTTTTGCCTTTGCAAAATGGCACAGAAAGGCTTGCTTTGCACAGCATCAGAGGAAGGATGGGGAAAGGGCTATTTTGGTGATATCCCATGGATTTTGGAAGACTCCGATCAGGGATCTTTGGAAAAAAAAAAAAAGAACAAGAATCTGAAACCAGTCAGATTATCATCAATCAGATTTTGAGAGTGGATGGGAACATGGAATTTATATTGACTCGTATTCACGATTGCAGTTACAGATCCATAGTAATAAGACTGTGTAGTCTTCCTGTTAACCTATACAAATATCACCCCATCCCACCTTTTGAACCAAGTACCAGATCAGGAAAGGAATCCATTCAGTTTTTGATCATGGCATTAGGCAGGATTGTGTTTCCATCCCTTCCCATAAACAAACGAGGCATCAAGGATCAGAACCAGGACCTCTGTCACTGCTTCTTGTCATAATATCACTTGCTGGTGGAAATGAGTTGAGGCTCTTTGCAACTGAATTGGAAATCCAATGGATCTCTTTCTTCAGATCCAGTGGTCCATTTTAAAGGTAGGGTGGACTAGGAATGTTACTTATTAGCATAGACATAACTATCTAGTTGAATAAGGATTCCAACAATTTGTAATGGCAAATGGGACACACGTGGAAGGGTTGCCCCAGAGCCACTGAAGGAGATCCTTGCCTACTATGGGGTTCAAGAGTGGAGACAATGTATTTTAAATGCATCAGTATATTTAATGACCAAGTGTGAGTCCAGATCTCAGCATTACAGATGATCGATCTGACCCCAAAGCAAAGGCATACATGTTAGAACCAATAGCAGTTTTGGAAAATCTGCCTAACAACAGCATACAGTGGGAGGATACTAGACATACACCAGCCAATCCTGGAACACAAGCTACAAGGGGAAATGATCCAGCCGGACCCACATGTTGAAAATTATCCTTGCATTTCAAATTGTTATCGTAATGGGCTGAAAGTGCCACTTAGCTAGTGATAATGCCAACATGTTTGCTTTTTGTGGAGATTCCTGTGACCTAAATAACTTTGCAGCTTTTTAGTTTTTCCCCTTTGATTCCTCTTAGCATGGCTTGACCTTGTTTTAGCCTAATGCTCAAACTCTGACCTTGTCTTTCACCACCTTATGAAGTGAATAGGATAACACAGAGGAGGGCAATACTACTAAGTCTGATCCACTGCTGCAGGATGCCAAGCAAGTATTCAACAAGGGTCTGCACAGACATACAGTGCACAGAAGGTGCCCTGCTTTTGAAATGGCACCAGGCCCTGAGTAGATAAATATGGCTTTGCCACCTTTCTAGTTCACTGCAGCGCCTGCTTTGTGGTGCGGCTTGATTTCAGAACTGAAGGCCTTGGGCAAGCATGGGCAACTGAACAGTTGCTATATGCCAGTTTTCCACCCTCTGACCTCCTCTTTGATCACATCGTCTCCCCCCAATGCTTCCAAATACCTTGATCTTCCTTAAAGGCTTTCCCAAAACAGTGCCCATAATGGCACCCTTTCACTATCTTTGCTGGAGCTCCTGGTGGTGCAGTGTGCCAGCAGAACCACTGACCGATAGGTCAGTGGTTCAAATCCAGGGAGAGTGGGTGAGCTCCCTCTGTCAGCTCCAGCTCCCCATGTGGGGACATGAGAGAAGCATCCCACAAGGATGGTAAAATATCAAAAATCCGGGCGTCCCCTGTGCAACGTCCTTGCAGATGGTTGATTATTTCACACCAGAAGCGACTTGCAGTTTCTCAAGTCACTCCTGACATGGAAAAAAAAACCCTATCTTTACTTGAGTGAGTAGAAACCTTTTCGCTCTGGCAGGCCTTTGAGAATTGATTTTTTAAAGACAAATGGTCCTGTATAATGTTCTGGATTTTTTGTTGTTATTGTTATTTGTAGTAGAGCATGTGTTTAACTGGCTTCCATTTGTGATGGTTTAATTGCTTAAAACTTTTGTATTATTATTATTATTATTATTATTATTATTATTATTTATATGCTTGTTTTTCTCTCTGAACAACAACACAAAGAAACTGAATGCTGTCGATTTTTAAACTATGTTTATTTGAACTATTTTGAGATGGGTTGCTGTGCGTTTTCTGGGCTGTATGGTCATGTTCCGGAAGCATTCTCTCCTGATGCTTCTCCCACATCTATGGCAGGCATCCTCAGAGGTTATGAGGTCTGTTGAAAACTAGTCAAGTGGGGTTTATATATCTGTAGAATAATGTCCACGGTGGGAGAAAGAACTCATGTGTGTTGGAGGCAAGTGTGAATGTTGCCATTGACCACCTTGATTAGCATTGAATCAAGCAGCCTAACTGCTTCCTCCCTGAGGGAATCCTTTGTTGGAAGGTCCTGATTGTTTCTTGTCTGGAATTCCCATCTTCTGAGTGCTGTTCTTTATTTACTGTCCTGAGTAGCCAGATTTTGTTCATTTTCATGGTGTCCTCCTTCCTGTTGAAATGATCCGCATGGATGTGGATTTCAATGGCTTCTCTGAGTCGTCTGACATGGTGGATGTTAGAGTGGTCCAGCATTTCTGCGTTCTCAAAGAATATGCTGTGTCCAGGTTGGTTCATCGAGTGTTCTGCTATCATCAGGACAGTAAATATAGAACAACACTCAGAAAACAGGGGAATTCCAGACAGAAAACAATCAGGGCCATCTAACATCTTTCAACAGAGAATTCCCCCAGGCAGGAAGCAGCTAGGCTTTGGAGCTGCAAGGCCATTCAATGCTAATCAAGGTGGCTAACAAACATTTACACTTGTCTCAGGCAGACAAGAATTCTTTCTCCCACACTGGACATTCTACAGATATATAAACCCCACTTGCCTCCAACAGACAAGAGTTCTTTTTCCCACCCTGGACTATTATTCCACAGATATATAAACCCCACTTGCCTAGTTTCCAACAGACCTCACAACTTCTGAGGATGCCTGCCATAAATGTGGGTGAAACATCAGGAGAGAATGCTTCTGAAACATGGCCATACAGCCTAGAAAACTCACAGAAACCCATTGATTCTGGCTATGAAAGCCTTCAGCAACATATTTTAAGCTGTTTTGGGTCCCATATTGGAAACAAATAAAGACAACAGCAGCAATAATAATAACAATAGCAAATACTGGCATTAGAGCTGCATTCTGGTGACATTTACACATTACCATTGTTGGTCTTAAATTAATATAGTGTCTGAGTGGGCAGTGCATAGACCCATAGGAATTGGATTGGAAGGGGATTGGAATTGGGTTGAAAGTGGAATTGGAGTTGGAAAGCAGTACTATGAAAGGGCATATAGGATCCTTCTGTTCATCTTCTTTCCCTTCTGCTTGGGTCTCCCTTAGCTTGCCTGCTGCAGTCAGAGCTGGTGAACTATGAGCGCGTGCGGGAGTATTGCCTCAAGGTCCTTGCCAAGGAGAAGAGTAACTTCAAAGCCATGTACCGGGCCGGCATTGCCTTCTACCATCTTGGGGATTATGACAACGCCTTGCTCTATTTGAAAGAGGCCAAGAAGCGCGAACCTACAGGTGGGAGCATTGGTCAGGCATCCAAGGGTGAGAAGCAGAGGGAGAGGGACTTGAGCATCCCTTATCTAGAAGTCCAAAACACTCCAAAATCCACAATTGTCCACACCATGGATTGGATGACCCCTGTGGTCTCTTCCAGCTCCATGATTCTATAATTCTATTATTCTTTTCCTTCCTTTTCACAGACACCAATGTCCTGCGCTACATCCAGCTAACCGAGATCAAGATCAGCCGCTGCAACCAGCGGGAGAAGGAGGTGATTGTGTAGCGGCGTTGGACCTGCCTTGCCAGAGCTCTTCCCCCACCCCACTCAACCCACATGTCAGTGACAGACAGAGCCTTCTACACATGGTGCCAATTGTGCCCGGAATCCGCCCGCTGCCCTCCATGCTCCAGGAAGATGCCATCAGGTGCCCACCATGCCCTGGCAATGCCACAGCCAGAGAACTCCCAGCAGAGAGCAGCACTGCCCTCCGAAGCCAGTATGGCTCCTGGTCCTTTCGGCTGTGGGACGTGATAATGTAGCATTTCGCCAGAACACTGTTGGGGTTGCTTAATTTTTTTAAAGAAAAATAGATGAGAGAATTTTCCACGTGTGTGCCTCTAAGATTGGCCGAACAGAATAGGGTGGTGCAAAATAAGGTGGGCATTATTGGGACCACATGGAAGGCACATCAGGGGGGCCTCAGGGAGAGAGACTATGAAAAGCCAGATTCTTGAGGTCTTCCCAAACAGTGGGGAGTTATATACTACTCCAGACAATCACTCATGTTCGAGTATGGAGTAGAGCAGTGGTTCGCAACCTGGGATCCCCAGATGTTTTTGGCCTTCAACTCCCAGAAATCCTAACAGCTGGTAAACTGGCTGGGATTTCTGGGAGTTGTAGGACAAAAACATCTGGGGATCCCAGATTGAGAACCACTGCTTTAGAGTGTGACCAACTAATCCTAGCCAAGTCAACTCTTGGGGTTAATTTCTTTCCCAAGGTTTCTTGATGAAACAGCAGTTTGAATCATTCAGAAAAATCCATGAGAAATTCTTTCCATTCATATCCCCCCATGATATGCAGTATCATATCTGAAACATTTCAAAAATACTTTTAAATGGTTTTACTAGACTTATGTGCCAGAAAAGCAGCCTAGCAAGTCTAGAGAAAGAGGTGGTCTCCATAAACTCATCATACACTGGATCCATAAGTGATGGTAGAGACATCTTCTGGACCCACACTGTCTCTTACAGGTGGAAGGTGGTCATGACAAGAGTTTGCTTGGCTCTCATTCCTCTCGGCACGTTTATCCCTTTCATCCTGTATTTGTGCCTCTTCAAAATCTATAAAATCCAAAAAGCTGACCTCCAGTTAGAACACTTTAGGGCCAGGGCTTCCCAGTTCTCAATGTTTATGCCACTCTTTTTAAGGTTAGCTTTAAGCACCCAGTGGAGCAGCTGGATAAATCACTGAACTGCTGAATTTGCTGACCGAAAGCTTGGTGGTTTGAATTTGGGGAGCAGGGTGAGCTCCCGCTGTTAACCTCAGCTTCTGCCAACCTAGTAGTTCAAAAACATGCAAATGTGAGTAGATCAATAGGTACCGCTCCGATGGGAAGGTAACGACGTTCCGTGCAGTCATGCCAGCCACATGATCTTGGAGGTGTCTACAGACAATGCTGGCTCTTCAGCTTAGAAAAGGAGATGAGCACAATCCCGAGTCAGACACAACTAGACTTAATGTCAGGGGAAAACCTTTACCTTTACCAAGAGAAACAGCATGAGAGGAGCTAAATCTGGAAGTTTTGTTGACCCCAACAAAAGCCCACCCTCCTCTTTCTGCCAAAGGTGACTCTTTGAAACCCCAAAGCATGGAGCACAGACCTGAATTCTGTAGACACCGTTTCTCAAAGGTTGCTCAAGGGTGGCATCCTATCCAGGGTTGCATAGGGTGCAAGCCATTCCACAAGCAGTTGTGCTGTCTTGGGGATCCTAAATAGCACAATTGTGCTATCGGTTGGATCCGGTCTTATGGTGTGTGTGTATCTGCATCTCTGCCTGCACACAACTTGCTGGGAAACCCAAAATGGATTTGCATTAGCGAAGAGTTTGGCGAAGAGTGTAAAGATTGCAGTGAGCAACTGCAGAGCTGACCACGGTTTGCCTTCCTGTAGATGCTGCTGCCTGATCTACTTCAGGTAACATGATGTTGTTGCCATGGTGACTGGGATGCAGCAGAGAAGATCAGAGATGTGGCGCTTTTTCCATCCATACGCTGGAGTTGGCAGTGCAGAAAACGGAGAGGGGGAGATGGAGGTTTGGGAAGGCAGGAAGGAAGGAACCCTTTCCCTTGCTTCGTTGCCTGCTGCTTTTCAGAATTTGGCTTGGATTCGATATCACAAGACTATTCCTCCATCAGATAAAACTTGCAATGGATTCTCCCTTTGAAAATAAGCTGCCAAATGGAAGTAAGGCAGAAGGAGGAAAGATCCAATTGGTCCTGATTCATCCGACATAGTGGTTGTTACAGTGGTCCAGCATTTCTGTGTTCTCAATATGCTGTGTCCAGGTTGGTTCATCAGACTACACAGAGAAGCCATTGAAATCCACAAGCATGTGGACAATTTCAACAGAAAGGAGGAAATCATGAAAACAAACAAAATCTGGCTACTAGTATTAAAAAACTCTAAAATCAGGACAGTAAATAAATAACAACACTCAGAAAACAGAGGAATCCCAGACATGAAACAATCAGGGCCAGCTAACACCTCCCAACAAAGGATTCTCCCAGCTAGGAATCAGCCAAGCTTTGAAGCTGCAAGGCTTTTCAGTGCTAATCAAGGTGATTAATTGCAAGATTCACACTCGCCTCCAACGGACAAGATTTCTTTCTCCCACCCTGGACATTATTCCAAAGATATATAAACCTCAGTAGCCTAGTTTCCAGCAGACCTCACAACCTCTGAGGATGCCTGCCATAGATGTGGGTGAAACCTCAGGAGAGAATGCTTCTAGAATATGGCCATACAGCCCGGAAAACACACAGCAACCCAGTGATTCCGGCCATGAAAGCCTTCGACAACACATTATGAGACAACATAATTAAATGGACAATGATAACATGATAGGGAAAATTAAGAGTGCATAGCAGATAGATTCAATCCAGGAAAACATTGTCCCAAGTTTACAAGATCTAAGGCAGCATAATTGACGGCTTACATCAAAGGTGACTTGACAATGGACAACAACACGGCATTTTCCTTTTCTTTTTTATATAAAAAAGGGGAAAACAGAATTGGAATGACAATTGCTTGGATCAGACATGACCTATGAAGGCTTCTCAGCAGCCTCATTCACAGCCAGGCACACAGATGGAGCACCAAATTGGACAAATGGCCGAACCATCTTGTGATGTGGAAAAGGACTCTGCTTGGGAGGCCCATAGTCAATAAATAAAAGGGTTCCTGCAGCACATCCCCAAACTCTAGCTAAGTTTCTCTCTGGCTATATTGATAGATACTATGTTTTCCAAGTTGGATCCGGGAGAAAACTCTTATAGCTTTAATTCTGAGCAGATTATGGAGGGGGACGCAGAACAACCAAAGGTGTATCTACACCAGGCATGGGCAAACATTGGCCCTCCAGGTGTTTTGGACTCCAACTCCCACCATTCCTAACAGCCTCAGGCCCCTTCCTTAAGCTTCAGCTTAAGCAGTTGAGGGGGGAAAGGAAAGGGCCTGAGGCTGTTAGGAATGGTGGGAGTTGGAGTCCAAAACACCTGGAGGGTCAACGCTTGCCCATGCCTGTTCTACACTATGGAATTGTTGCAGCTTGACACCAATTTAATTGCAATGGCACAATGCTATATGATCATGAGAGCTATCATTTCACAAGATCTTTAGCTTTCTTTGCCAAAGAATGCTGGTCCCTCACCAAACTCAACTCCTAGTATTCCAGAGCAGTGAAAACAGTGTCGAATTGCAATAACTGAACAGTGCAGATGCACCCAAAGAGGAGCTATTCCTCAATGTTTTCCTCTTTACAAAATAGCCATGTTGGGGTGGGATGGTAACAGAGGAAAGTTAGAGTTTGGAAAGAGAAGGGGAAAAGGTATCTTCATCCCATTTGATGTAGCTTTAAGGTATCTCACTCTGTTCCATGATCTTCCCAGGGTTAAAGCTAGAGAAGTGCCGTCCATATTCAACACTAAGAGAGACACAGTTTCAGCTGTGGACTTCCCTAACTGAGACAAGTAGCTGTGTCAATGAGACACGTCCGTCTCCAGGCTATAGCATGGGGTTTGCCCCTCACACAATGGCACAGTGCTGTCCCGGTTCTGCCCGTCCATGTCCATGTCCAGAAGAGTCTGGCGTAAGGCCGCGGTTCCCTTGGCGGCCTCCCCGGGTGAGGAGAGATGAGACGAGCTTCCGAGGGAGATGAGTTTCCAAGGGTCAATGCGGTGCCGGCCTGAGGCTGGACGAGGCCGCGGTGCAAAGGCCAGTGTCCGGGGCCGCTCAACTGGCATCGTGTCCAAAGAGGCCTTGTGACCGGCCTGGGAAAGGTCTGGCAAACGTGGAAAGGGCAACGTTTCCTGTAAGCCTGAAGAGGATTGGAATAAACAGACAGAGAAGAAAGTGAGTGTGCATTTATCCTGTGGAAATCTCTCCCACAAACAACCTGTAACAAGGTTGCTGTGATTTTTCTTGGCTGCATGGCCATGTTCCAGAAGCATTCTCTTCTGACATTTCATCCACATCTATGGCAGGAATCCTCAGAGATTGTGTTGTTGGAAACTAGGCAATTGGGATTTATATTTTGCCTAGTTTCAAACAGACCTCACAAACTGTGTGGATGCCTGCCATAGATGTGGGTGAAACGTCAAGAGAGAATGCTTCTGGAACATGGCCATACAGCCTGGAAAAGTCACAGCAACCCAGTGATTCCAGCCATGAAAGCCTTTGAGAACAACCTATAACAATCTAGGAAAAAAGAAAATACCTCCAGATGTTCCTGAACTATTAACACAATCTGCAGCTACATTTTTGGATGAAATCCCAATATACTTGCATTGTGCATATTATACAGGTGCTAACCTCAATGTATAGTTCACAGGGCAAAATGAGGCCATTGCCCCCTCCCCCCACCCCAATCGGAGTTCCATCTTCAGTGGGTTGCTGTGATTTTTTTGAGTTGTATGGCCATGTTCTAGCAGCATTCTCTCATAACGTTTTGCCTGCATCTGTGGCCAGCATCTTCAAAGGTTCTGTTGGCAATAAAGCAAGTGAACCACTCAGAAACAAGAGAACTCCAGGCAACAAGCAACCAAAAGTCAGTTAACACAGCCCCAAAGAGAGGATGCCTCCAGGCAACAAAGGCCAGGCTATCTCAATCAGATACCCTCACTGATTGACTTGGAAGCTTCATGGGAATCAAATGCTAATTCAAGCTTGCTAATTGCAACATTCACACTTGTTTTAAACAGACAAGGGTTCTATCTCCCACCCTGGACGTTCCACAGATATAGATAGATAGATAGATAGATAGATAGATAGATAGATAGATAGATAGATAGATACACACACTCCACTTGCTTCACTGCCAACAGAAGATGCCAGTCACAGATGCAGGCAAAACTTTAGGAGATAATGCTTCTGGAACATGGCCATGCAGCCTGAAAAACTCATTGCAACCCAGTGATTCCAGCCATGAAAGCTTTCGACAATACAGTTCCACCTTCAATCCCCAAATTGCAATAGCGTAAGGTTCAAGTAGGGCTTACGCATCCAAAGGAAAGGAGCAAACCATTGACAAAGGAATATGAACACTGCAAATGCGAGAATTTTAGCCTAAAGAATTTAACCCCATGGGAGTTTTGGGAGGGATGCATCCAACTTGACTCCCAGGAAGCATTCAGAGAGCTGAGTCCAACGCTCTGTTGGAGGGATGAACCATCTTAAGCTCCTAGTGAAGTTTTGGATACATTGAGCCCAACTTAAACTCCAGGGGAGCTTTTAATTCAGGAACTGATGCTCACCTTTGCAGTCACCACCTTGCAGGCCCTGACGGATGGCCCCATCGGATGGTGTCCGACGGTGACCCCTATTGACAGCCTGGGTGGCGCTGACATGGGTCGGGGTGAGTGACTGCCGGGGGTCCTTCTTGAAGCTCTCGATGGTGACGTCCACCAGGGGGTTATGGCGAGGAGTTGGCAGGGGGCTCTCAGGGAGGCTGGGGGGCTCGTACAGGGGGGCTTCATCACTGTCCGAAGGCAGAAGGGACTTGGTGGAGTTGCAATCCGAGAGAGAGGAGAGGGAGAGGAGGGTAGCAGAGCTGGGGGGGCCCGAAGCAGCGCGAGCCATCAACCCTTCGCCTGCCAACTCTGCCAGCTCAGCACCCAGGGCAATGGAGGCTAAGATAGAGGCACAGCCCAGTAGCACGAGCTCACTGCGACGCCGATGGTGGTGGGAGGCTGTTCCCCGCTTGGACCACTCCAAACTGGGCGGTAAGGTCTTCAGACTGGCATCTCCTTCTGGCGGTGGCAAGAGGGGCATGTATGGTGAGTGAGGTGTGCTGCTCTCCTTCTCTGTGTACTCCTCTGAGGTTGCAGAGAGAAAAAGGAACAGTTAGTCAGTATTTTAGTCAGATACATTTGTACATTCACATCAATGACATACACTAGTGAAGCATTACATTAGCTAAGTACTTTTTTCTTATTACATAAGCAAGTATTCTATACTTCTTTGTTTAATAATAATAATAATAATAATAATAATAATAATAATAATAATAATAATAATAATTTGATATGCATCAAGATTACTACACAGCAAACAAGATCACTCTGCTGGTTTTTGTATTGGATCACATTTTAGACACTCCCCAAGTGTCTAGGACTATGTGAAGTATTGGCAAATAATGCCTGCAGATCTGAGTAGGGTGGCCTTTTGCAGCTGATAGATGGTGATTGTATCAGCACCGATTATTTTCAAGTGCTGGTCAAGGTCTTTAGGCACTGCATCCAGTGTGCCAATCACCATTGGGACCACCTTGACTTGTGCCAAAGTCTTTGCAGTTTGATTTTTAAATCCTTGTATTGAGTAAGCTTTTCCAGTTGCTTCTCATCGATTCTGATGTCACCTGGGATTGCAACATCAATGAACCACACTTTGTTTTTTATCATCATCATCATCATCGGAACAAATCAATGCCCAAGGAGGCATAAGGATACTTTCATATACAATTGGCGTTGGGTGGCCACTCTCTGTACCCTGTTCCAATACGAACAGCCAATGATTTGCAAAGGGATGTGCCAAAAATGCTCCTTTGTGCCAATGCACAACGAAAGTTGTTGGCCTCATATGTTTTACTTAATTACAAGTTGTACTGATTCACTCTCTGCCACCATTACATAGGATCTTCATCATTTAGATCCTGTGAATAATGCGTTAGAGCCTTGATCTCTAACACCTGTTTGAAGACTTGAGTCCAGGCCAGAATAAATCAACATTTCTTCCATGCCATTTTAGAATAAGTATAGGCAACACTTCCTCTCCGAGGATCCACTCAACCACCTGCAAAACCAGCTCACCCATCTCGTTGAGGCTAGCAAAGCCCCCAGCCAACGGCATGTGCTTCGGAGACTTGCCCAGGTTGGGAGCACTGGAGGACCACTGCTTGCTGCCTTCAGCCAGAGACTTCAACCTGTATAAGTCAAAGAAAAAAATGACCCCAATCTGGAAGGCTGAACCCGCTTTAGCCTCCTTCCAGGAGACAATTTTGTTTCTCTATCCCGAACGTAACCCTTCCTGCTGCCCCATTGTCACACTTTCCTTCAGGTTTCAGGCCCTCACCTTTCCTCTCCTCCTAGTCTCTCCTTGTGGACGGTGGAACTGGGGCCCCACGTCCGGCCTTTCTTCTTGGTCCCCACCAGCTCCTCCTTCTTGATCGTAGTGCTGCGTCCCCATGTTCGGTTTCCATCCAAGGGCGTCACTATGAAACCATGCAAAGAGTGGTTCGTACAAGGGGTCCCCAAAAGTAGAGCTCGGAACAATTAATCACTTAGATTACAATTCCCTGAATCTCCCAGCCAGCACAGTGAGGGGCCATGATGGAGGGGAGATCTGGGGAGCTGTGCTACACAAAAGTAGAAGTCTTAAGCTTTGCATCCGAAACTATGTTTGCCTCCAACTAGAAAAGTGGTGCCCAAAAGAAAGCAACTGGCTTTGTGTATAAGGACAGTGCCTCTACTTCCCCACAGAAAGAAATATCTTGGGAAACCCCAGCATATTAGTGGCAGAGGTGTTAATGGTACTTACAGCGTATGGCACGGAGGCGTGGGATGATGTTGGGGCTCCCAGGCGGACTGGCCCCATTGGCCCCCAGCCCTTTCCGACAGTCAAGAGTTGGGGATGCCTGCACTGTGATCTTGTGTTCAAACCCTAAGGAAGAAATACGAGGATAAAATTTCAGAGGGAGAATATAGGGGTGCAGCTATACAGTAAAATAATTGCAGTTCGGTGCCACTTTAACTGCCATAGTTCAATGCTATGGAATCATGACAGTTGTAGTTTTAGAAGATCTCTAGCCTTCTCCCTCCAAAAGTGCTAGTTCCTCACCAAATTCCATATCCTGTAAGTGATAAGTAGCATTTTAGAAGATTTTGTTCAAGGAGGTTGTTGGCTCTTGAGCATTCCCAAACTGCCTTCCTTTTACTTCTGATACCAAGCTCCTAGAAGCATCCAAAAAGCCTTTGGATGCTGCAAGACGGCAATCATAATCTTTGGGAAGATTAAATTGGGGCAATGTAGGAATCCCAACAAAAGCAAGCTCACAGCAGAGATGACCACTGGTCTGTCAAATACAATAGAGTCTCACTTATCCAAGCCTCGCTTATCCAAGCCTCTGGATAATCCAAGCCATTTTTGTAGTCAATGTTTTCAATATATCGTGATATTTTGATGCTAAATTCGTAAATACAGTAATTGCAACATAACATTACTGCGTATTGAACTACTTTTTCTGTCAAATTTGTAGTATAACATGAAGTTTTGGTGATTAATTTGTAAAATCATAACCTAATTTGATGTTTAAAAGGCTTTTCCTTAATCCCTCCTTATTATCCAAAATATTCACTTATCTAAGCTTCTACTGGCCCATTTAGCTTGGATAAGTGAGACTCTATTGTATGTATATTTTAATCATGTTCTGTGTCTCCCCCTTCCTCATCCCCTCATCCCCTTGGTTCAGGTCTGCTGCCCAGCCTGTGCACCTGATGGGAGGCTGATACGGTTGCCATCACGTAGCTTCAGGCGGGAACGTCGGAAGTGCCCCTTCCGCTTCTTGACCCGGGGCCTCTCTTGGCCCATCTGCATCATGATGAGGTTCAGCTCCCGCTCTACAATGTCGATTTCACGCTCCGCCAACTCCTGTTCACGCCGACGTAGCTCTGCTTCTTGGGTCTTCTGCTCCTGAGCCGCACGGAGCAGCTCTTCCTCTCGGCTCCGCAGCTCCTGGAAATGGCAAGGAAGACAAAAGATGTGTCCACACTGCACAACTATAGCAGTTTCACACCACTTAAATCATTTGCTCCATCCAGAGGTGTAGTGATGTGATGTGATGGGACTGGGGTGGGAGTGGTGGGAGAAAGCATCAGGGCATTGCTAGATACATATTCTGCCCTCTTCTCTGACCAAAAGCAAATGTAATAATCTTGACTTTTGAAGGTGACCTAGTTGAAGGAATTTCAAGTGAACAGTTCCTCCACAGGTTTGCAAATAATGCTGTTTAACATTTATGAGGTCCTCAGTTGGACTTATGAATTTGTAATTTTTGAGATTCATATTTATTGTAGCTTATATGACCAAGTGTAAGCCCAAAAAACCTGCCTCTTGGACCAGGCAGTGCCTCTACCAAAGGGTTTTTAAGATGCTGCAGAGCAAAGCTTCCCAGTTATGAGGCACATTAAAATGTCTCTCTAGTTACACATCTCAATGCATCCTGGGACCAAGAGAGGCCAGTAGTCCAAAATTTCAAGTGCCCTGATTGACTGCACCCCAGAAATCTACTACTACTAGTACTACTACTACTACTACTACTACTAATAATAATAATAATAATAATAATTTATTTATACCCTGCTTTATCTCGCCCGAAGGCAATTTAAAATATACAAATATGCAAGCATTAAAACAGGATTAAATATAGACACTACTAAAAATTCCCAGTTAAAAACCATTAAAACATATTCAAAGTTAAAAACCACAGCATCCTTTAATCCTTTGCTTGAGGCACCACCTCGCTTAAGAAATAGCTTTTTGAGGCAATGGCTCTGGCAGAAGGAGGTAGGATAATGGAATTATCTCATTGTAACTATATTGGGTGATACAGGATCTTAGCCCTAGTTTTAAAAAATGGATATTATTTTATGTTCCAACAGTATGAGGGGAGACCCTGAAAACGCATTTTAAAATTTATTGCTGCCATAATTCAAGGCATCTGGTGTACTCAAGGGCCATAATACAGCCTAAAGTGGCTCAAGCTACACTTTGCCCATGTCACAACTACACCATCCTGATCTAGAATATTTGCAACAAAGGTTCCAGGTAATGGGCTGACAGACAAGCAGTGGATTGGAAGAAGTGCATGGAAATCTGAGCCAAAGCGATGGAAATGGGGGCTCACTTTCTCCTTGGTCCTCAAGTCGAGAAACATGCCAGCGATCTCCACCTTCCAGTCCTGCTGCAAAGAGTGGAAGGACTCCAGTGGCATCTGGAACATTGCAGACTGCTCTATTGCCACCAGCTGCTGCAGGATGGAGCTGAAGTCTGGTCGAGAATGAGGGTCTGGGCTCCAGCACTCTGCCAGGTCAGGGAGTAAGAGGGCAGAGAAACCAAAAAGGGTTTAAGCCTAATGCAAGCATTAAACGTGGCATCTACCCCACCCATCCTGAAAAAAAGTCCATCTATCGCTTGCCATCGTTGAGTAGAGGAAGGCAATGCTCTGAAATTATAGAACAAATTCGAGAATATGGGTTGCACCACGTTCACCTGCCCATTCAGCCTTCACAGACCTCAGAATACAGGGAAAGAATTTCAGGGCCAAATATTAGACTTTGAGCCAAATGTTGGAGACGATACATTTTCAGGCTACAATTCCTAGACTCCCCTGGTCAACAACATAAATGTGGAGCAAAGAGAGAACAAGATGGGTAGGATAAGCAATAAGTGGATTTCCAGGGGCAAGAAGAGGCACATGTTCATGTCTTCTTTGCAGAAGCTGTCTAAGGTGCTTTACCTATTTGCGGGATAAGATTCAGCACCAGAGTGGAATCACTCCTCCATAGATCCCAGACTCAGATGTGGAAGGTCAGGGGGAAACAAGTCTATGAAAATAGGAGAGGACGGATAGGCAGTCTGGACCTTGTTTGGGCAAGCTGTTTGGAGTCACATTTGGCAGCTTTCTGTAGTTTAAGATGGGATGGTATAAGGCTGTCCACATTATCACCTACATTATACCTACATTATACCATTATAATGCCACCAATGGTGCAGCGTGTTAAAGTGCTGAGCTGCTGAACTTGTGGACCAAAAGGTCACAGGTTCAAATCCGGGGAGCGCCTGCTGTTAGCCCCAGCTTCTGCCAACCTAGCAGTTCGAAAACATACAAATGTGAGTAGATCAATAAGTAGAACTGTGGTGGGAAGGTAATGGCGCTCCATGAACTCATGACCTTGGAGGTGTCTATGGACAAAGCTGGCTGTTCAGCTTAGAAATGGAGATAAGCACCAACCCCCAGAGTCAGACACGACTGGATGTAACGTCAGGGGAAAACCTTTACCTAACCTATACCGTTATACTACCATGATTTCATTTTTACTGACATGGTTCCATATGGAATCCTGGGATTGTAATTCTAGGAGGGACATTTAGAGAGCGCTCTAACACCTCACCAAACTACAAGCGCAAGATTCCATAGGATGCAGCCATAGAAGTTAAACTAGAATAGTCTCCTGGCAACCCAAAGCTCCAAGGAGTCAGAAATGGGGAAAACCTGAGTCTCTGCCTGCTTCTCACTCACCCTCCAGTAAGCAGGCAAAGGGTTCGGGGCAGGTGGAGGGGATGGGCAGCGTCAACTTGTTCATAGCCACTCCATAGGCCACGGCAAGGGCGTCGATCTCCCGGTATGGGACTTCGCCAGTCAGCAGTTCCCACAGCAGCACTCCAAAGCTAGAGAGAGAGACGAAAAAAAGGGATGCAGGGAATGAGTGAGCAAAACAACAAGACAAATACATACACACAAACATCATTCCCTCCTTGCACAGAACTGCTTCCAGTGGGGCAACGAGGGAATTCAGATGCTCGGCTTAATGGTTTTTAATTCTTACAGGACCACTGCCAGATCGTAAGGTGTGGCACTTTCCATTGCAAAATCTTCAAGAGCAATTCACTACTTTGCTCTCAACACCCAAGTATAAGAAGGGTAAATATTTCAGCCTTTCCTAGCAGGATGTTAGTGAGTTCATTAACTGATCAATCGACTGATAGAGCAGACATGGGCCCTCCAGGTGTTTTGGACTTCAACTCCCACCATTCCTAACAGCCTCAGGCCCTTTCCTTTTACCCCTCGGCTGCTTAAGCATGATAGAGCATTCTGAATCCCCAAAAGACGTCTCTGTCAGTTCTGTACAAGAATTATGCTGGAATTCTTACCTCCAAACGTCACTGCTCTTGGAGAAGAGGGAGTGCCTGATGACCTCAGGTGCCATCCAGGCATAGGTGCCCGCTGCGCTCATCTTGGTAGTCTTGTGCCACTCACGGGCCAGGCCGAAATCGGTGATCTTGAGGGTGCAGCTGCTCAAGTCCTCATTCTCAATGCGCTCCAGGATTAAAACTGGGAAGAGGCAGGAGAAATGGCAGATGGTACAAAGGAGGGAGGGACAGAGAGAAGGAGAGAGGGAGGGATGGATGGATGTCACAAAAAAGAGGAGACATGGGCACCCTTTCCAGCCCCTTTCATGCTTGCTGGCTTTATAGATTTCAGGCCATTTGTTTTCCTGATGGGATGGATTTCAAGATTTGATCTGATTGATCTCAGCTGCCCGCAGCATTTTCAGAAAGACGGGATATTAAGCAAGACTCGCCCTCTCTGCCACATGGCCATCCCTGGACACAGATCAGAAGGTAGATAGTTTCTTGCACATTTAGACACCATTTGAATTGGGTTGCTGTGAGTTTTTTGGGCTGTATGGCCATGTTCCAGAAGCATTCTCTCCTGAGGTTTCACCCACATCTATGGCAGGCATCCTCAGAGGTTGTGAGGTCTGCTGAAAACTAGGCAAGTGGGGTTTATATATCTGTGGAATAATTTCCAGGGTGGGAGAAAGAACTGTTGTCTGCAGTTGGCCAGCTTGATTAGCATTGAATGGCCTCACAGCTTCAAATCCTGGCTGCTTCCTGCCTGGGGGAATCCTTTGTTGGGAGGTATATAAATTACATGACATATGTTACAGATATTTAAACCCCACTTGCCTAGTTTCCAACAGACCTCACAACCTCTGTGGATGCCTGCCATAGATGTGGGCAAAGCATCAGGAGATAATGCTTCTAGAACATGGCCATATACCCTGGAAAACTCACAACAACTCAGTGATTCCAGCCATGAAAGCCTTTGACAACACAAAAACAACAATAAATTATAATAATGATAATCAAAGATCTCTTACTGTCAGGAAGTTCCTAATATTTAGGTAGAATCTCTTCCTGTAAAATTTGAATCTATTGCTCTGTCCTGATCCCTGGAGAAGCAACAAACCAAGCTTGCTCCATTGTCAATACAACCCCCTTTCAAATATTTAAACATGCTATCACGTTACCTTCTCTTCTCCAGGCCAAACATACTAACCTCTCTAAACCTCCCTCCAAAGGACATGGCTTCATATGCTCCGCTCCAGATGTGGTTGGATTGCAAGTCACAGCATCCCTTCCAGCATGGTCAATGGCAAGGAGTGCTGGGGGGGTTCAGCCCAGGCATGGTATCGAAAGGGATGCATGAGCTTCACTCCTGACTGAAGGCTCACATTTAGAACTTCATCCAGCAAGCAGGAGTCTAATTTCTTACTACAGTTTCATATGCTGTGCGTTGAAACCACATGGAGATCTACAGTTAGAACCAAATTTTTGAGCTCAAACCTCTTCATTGCTTAACTTTTGAAAGTCCAGGTCCAACTAAGGAAATGGCCCAGAAGAAGACAACAGAACTTAAATATTACCTACGAATAGTAACATAAAAGAAACAGAGCAATGTTCCATACATCCCCACTGACTACTACTGGGTTGGAGAGTCAGGTGGAGGCCTTTTGACAGAAAGGTGTGACGCTGGTGCTAAGACACCTCCATGCTGAATATCAACACACTACACCATATGTAGATCCATGGCCTGTGCACATAGATTACAATGCATTGTGCAATTACAATATGCAGGGTGTAAAAATAATGATACAGGGAATGTGCATTCACATGCTGGTCTGTGCATTTATGTGCTATCACATGTGGATCAGTCAAATACAACACGTTAACATTGCCCAAAAAATAATTCCATACACATAGCACAACATATGCCTGTGTATGTCACCAAAAACGATGCTGACCTATGTGTATATTATGTATACATATTTAAGAAGGAAGCAGGTACTATAGACTGAAGGACACAGCAACAGACTTGGCTGTGCATGGTACTCTTGGGTAACTATCGAGGATACGGGGATCAGTTTTCACCCCTGCCCACCAAATCAGCTATAAATTGGTAATGGATGAAACCAGGAGTAACATCTAGTTTCCATTTGGGGGAATTTCAGCTCTTTGAAATCAAGGTTTTTCTCTTTGGAGAGGAAGACTTGGGTAGCAGGAATGCTATTATTATTATTATTATTATTATTATTGTTGTTGTTGTTGTTGTTGTTGTTGTTGTTAAACCGCTGAGCTGGTGAACTTGCTGACCGAAAGGTTGGCGGTTCAAATCCAGGGAGCAAGATGAGCTCCTGCTGTTAGGTCCAGCTTCTGCCAACCTAGCAGTTCGAAAACATGCAAATGTGAGTAGCAGAACCGGCCCGAGGTAATTCCAAGTAGTAGGCAAGCCTAATACTGCCCCCCCCCCCATTTTGGCGCCCAAACACCCACCCACCCTGCCACAAACCAGAGGCCGTGGCTGCGGTGCGGCTGAAGCTGCAGCAGCAGTGCGGCGGCTGCTATGGCAGCTGTGCGGCGGCAGTGCGGTAGTGCACGCTCTCACGCCACTCAGAAGGTGGGCCCAAGAGAGCATACGCACGCTCTCCTGGGCCCGCCTTCCGGGCAATGTGCAGCCGAAAAAAGATGGGAGATGGCGGCGGGCGGCACCGCCACCGCGGTGCCCCCGTGTTTACATGGGGGCGCCTCGAGAGCGCCCCCTGTTGGTGTGCACCAGCGGTGGGCATTGACTTTGCCTTGCTGTTGGACCGCCTCTGGTGAGTAGATTAATAGGTATTGCTTCAGCAGGAAGGTAACGGCAGTCCATGCATTCATGCCGGCCACATGACCCCCAGAGTTGGACACAACTAGACTTAATGTCCGGGGAAAACCTTTACATTTACCAATTATAATATTTATTTATACACTGCTTTGTATCTCCCGAAGGAGAATCCAACTGGCTCAAAATAAAAGCATTAGCATAAAATTTAAAATATACAAATATACAAAATAATTAAATATACAAAATATTAAAACAGCGTTGATTTAGAGTTACTCCCCGGAGTGGCAAGTGCTTATTTTGAGAAATTTACCACCTTCACCAAAGGTTTTTGGTTCAATTTAGGGACTTGGAAGAGCTTCAGAGGAAGGTCACATGTGGCTCCACATATGGAGTGGGATGTCAACACTGCACCCATTTCCCCCCTTCCAGACCCTGATTTCCCACCTCATGGCACTTACTGTTGATGGACTTGAGGTCTCGGTGGATGATGGGAACGATGGCTTCATTATGGAGGTAGTTCATGCCCCGGGCAATCTGGACAGCCCAGTTGACCAGCACATGGGGAGGCACCTTCTTGCCGGCGAGCGCCCGGTTGAGTGCCCCTCCGCGGGCATACTCCATCACCAGGCACAGGTGGGGCAGGTTGAGGCAGACGGCCTTGAGGGCAATGATGTTCGGATGTTGCAGCATGGCGAAGAGCCGGGCCTCCTGCCGTACATTCTCCGCCGTCACGGCAATGTCCTCCTCAGGGTCTTGCCGGGTGGCCTTCACAGCGACCTCTTCCCCACGCCACAGCCCCTTGTAGACCTTCCCAAAGCCCCCCACCCCAATGATCTCATCCAGTTCCAGCTCTTGGAAGGAGATTTCCAGGGGAGGTGGGCAGGTGAGGGAACCCTGGATCTGGGTGTACTTATGGTTGCTAGTGACATAGTTGCTCGGAAAGATGCCCACCTTGTCCTGGAGTTTGCCCGTCCACCAGCCCTCGTCCCCAGAGACGGTGGAATCCTTTGACAGGACTTCTACCCGGTCTCCCCTCCGCAATGTCAGCTCCTCTTCTGCCGTGGCCTCATAGTCAAAGACAGCCATCCAGACCGGGTTGGGGGTCATTGGGCCAGTATTCCAAGCCCCTATACTGTCCTGTGTCTCCTTGCATGCTGGCTCCATGGAGCTGGTGACCAACACAGGCCCTGTTTGCCACCGGTCACAGCCTTGAATGCCTCATGGGTCCAATGGGGTCAAAAGAACAACCACAGCTCCTTTTGATTCCAATTTTCTCAATCCACCACAGTTTCCTTTCTTTTGGGCTAGACATCCTTCTTCAGAGAATTCACTTTTAACTTCCCTTTTTCTTTCCATTCTTTCAAATCCAAAACTGATGCAGCAGCAACAACTTTCCTGGAAAGTCTTTTGAAGAGTCAACAAAGAATCTTAGGCCCTGAAGATGTTTGAACAAGGGAGAAAAACCTGCAAAGAAAAGGTGACCATGATCAGAATTATTACACAGAACAACAACAACAACAACAACAACAACAACAACAACAACCTGTGGCACCTCAGTGTTCAGGCCTCTTCCTGGGGTTATTTGGAGAATGGATTCAGAAAATGGCACAGACCATAACAGCTCTAGTTTTTTAGACATGGTTATAATGGTTTTCCATGGACAAGCAGATGAATACCAGTATATGGCATATGTTCTGTATCTCAAAAGATAGTGTTGATAGAAGAAAGCTGGTACCCTTTTTGGAATTATCAGGTCAAAACAGACCCAGAAATAGGGCTAACATTTGAGGCAACAAAGTATGAGTTGTTGGAGGCTTTCATGGCCGGATCACTGGGTTGCTGTGAGTTTTCCGGGCTGTATAGCCATGTTCTAGAAGCATTCTCTCCTGACATCTTGCCCACATCTATGGCAGACATCCTCAGAGGTTGTGAGGTCTGTTGGAAACTAGGCAAGTGGGGTTTATATATCTGTGGAATAATGTCCAGGGTGGGAGAAAGATTTCTTCTCTGCTTGAGGCAAGTGTGAATGTTGCAATTGGCCATCTTGATTAGCATTGAAAAGCCTTACAGCTTCAAGGCCTGGCTGGTATCTGCCTGGGGGAATCCTTTTTTGGGAGGTGTTAGCCGGCCCTGATTGTTTCATGCCTGCAATTCCCTTTTTTTTTAGAGTGTTGTCCTTTAATTACTGTCCTGATTTTAGAGAGTTTTTTTTTAATACTGGTAGCCAGTTTTGTTCATTTTCATGGTTTTCTCCTTTCTGTTGAAATTGTCCACATGCTTGTGAGTTTCAATGGCTTCTCTGTGTAGTCTGACATGGTGGTTGCTAGAGTGGTCCAGCAATTCTATGTTCTCAAATAATATGCTGTGTCTGGGTTGGTTCATCAAGTGCTCTGCTATGGCTGACTTCTTTGGTTGAGTTAGTCAGTAGCACCTTTGCTGCATTTGGTGGTCCCTGTGTAGACTTCTCCACAGCTGCATGGTATACGGTAGACTCCTGCAGAGGTGAGAGGATCCCTCTTGTCCTTTACTGAATGTAGCACTTGTTGGATTTTCTTAGTGAGTCTGTAGATAGTTTGTAAGTTGTGTTTCCTCATCAGCTTCCCTATGCAGTCCTGGGTCCTTTGATGTATGGTAAGAACACTTTTCCTCTGGGTGGATCTTTGTCTTTACATTCATGAGAACAAGCCAAGGCTTTTCAGTGCTAATCAAGGTGATTAATTGCAACATTTACACTTGCCTCCAACAGACAAGAGTTCTTTCTGCCATCCTGGACATTCCACAGATATATAAACCCCACTTGTCTAGTTTCCAACAGACTTCACAACCTCTGAGGATGCCTGCCATAGATGTGGGCAAAACAACAGGAGAGAATGCTTCTGGAACATGGCCATACAGACTGGAAAACTCATAGCAACCCAACAAAATATGTGTTGGCTAGTCTTATTCTAATCTGGCCCTTTAAAGAAAAACAATCCTTGCAACCTCCCTTCCTTTGTCAACCTCTTCCCAGCTGAATGCAGAGAAGAAAGAGGCCATTATGTGCCCCACCAACACCACCCTCAGAGGACAGGCAAAGAAATAGATAAACGCAGGCCATATTAACACAACAGAAAGCGCCCTTCTCTCTTCCCATTTTGCCATGTCTTTGCTCAGAGAGGGACTTGGATCATTGCAAAAATAAAAGGAGAGACCCTCATAAACCAGTAATGCCTTCCCAGTTGCATAGGTATTATCTCACACAAAAGCTGGGGAGAGTGGGGGCTGGCATGGGCACCAGCTTGGCAAATAAACCTTATGCAAGATGCTGGTGGCTTCTCATAGTTGTGGGAGGGAGGGTGTCCGCCTTGTGCCAGTCCCCACTGGGAAGAGGATGGAGAGGATGAGGCCTCGGTGAGCAATGGAAAGATTTAAGCCTGGCTGTGGTGCCCCTTCTCCACCTTCCTCTACTTACCTTTCTTACCCAGGAGCCTCACCAGTTTGCAAGGCGCAAGGTGCCTCCTTCTCTCTCTTTCTCTCTCCAGCCATCCATTCACCTGCTTGCTAGTCTGTGGGGCAAAAAGGAGGAGGGGGCAACCCTAACAGCAGCCCCCTCCCCTTAGGCGAGAAAGAGAGGAAAGAGAGGGAGGAGGGAGGGGGGAGGGAGGCGAGGCGGGTGGTCCTCCTCCTTCCTTGGATGCTCTTCCCGGCGGAGATGCGGCTTTGATTCCCGGCGATGGGAGGGAGGGAAGGAAGCAAAGGAGGGGGGAGAGGTGGCACCCGGGGGTTCCTCTGCCCCCTGGCAAGGCTCCGGGGGTCCCTCCTTCCCCGCAATCCCTCCCTTGCAGCCGTCGCGGGAGGACCTGTCAGCTGGTGCCCGGCTGGGCAGGAGGAGGAGGGAGGCGCGCCTGGCAGGCAGGCTGCTTGGAAGGGCATGATGGGACTCGTAGTTCCAGGGCTTAGCAAGCGGGGTGGGTGGCTTCAGCTTGGAGGGAAGAATCATAGAATCATAGAATAGTAGAGTTGGAAGAGACCTCATGGGCCATCCAGTCCAACCCCCTGCCAAGAAGCAGGAAATCGCATTCAAAGCACCCCCGACAGATGGCCATCCAGCCTCTGCTTAAAAGCCTCCAAAGGAGGAGCCTCCACCACGGCCCCGGGGAGAGAGTTCCACTGCCAAACAGCCTTTCTCACAGTCAGGAAGTTCTTAATGATGTTCAGGTGGAATCTCCTTTCCTGTAGTTTGAAGCCATTGTTCCGTGTCCTAGTCTGCAGGGCAGCAGAAAAGAAGCTTGCTCCCTCCTCCCTATGACTTCCCCTCACGTATTTGTACATGGCTATCATGTCTCTTCTCAGCCTTCTCTTCTGCAGGCTAAACATGCCCAGTTCTTTAAGCCACTCCTCATAGGGCTTGTTCTCCAGACCTTTGAACATTTTAGTCTCCCTCCTCTGGACGCTTTCCAGCTTGTCAACATCTTCCTTCAACTGCGCTGCCCAAAATTGGACGCAGTATTCCAGGTGTGGTCTGACCAAGGCAGAATAGAGGGGGAGCATAACTTCCCTGGATCTAGACGCTATTCCCCTATTGATGCAGGCCAGAATCCCATTGGCTTTTTTAGCAGCCGCATCACATTGTTGGCTCATGTTTAACTTGTTGTCCACAAGGACTCCAAGGTCTTTTTCGCACACACTGCTGTCTAGCCAGGCGTCCCCCATTCTGTATCTTTGATTTCCATTTTTTCTGCCAAAGTGAATTATCTTGCATTTATCCCTGTTGAACTTCATTTTGTTAGTTTCGTCCCATCTCTCTAGATCATTTTGAATTCTGCTCCTGTCTTCTGGAGTGTTGGCTATCCCTCCCAATTTGGTGTCATCTGCAAACTTGATGATCGTGCCTTCTAACCCTTCATCTAAGTCGTTAATAAAGATGTTGAACAGAACAGGGCCCAGGACGGAACCCTGCGGCACTCCACTCGTGACTTCTTTCCAAGATGAAGGTGACGCATTGGTGAGCACCCTTTGGGTTCGTTCGCTTAGCCAATTACAGATCCATCTAACCGTAGTTTTGTCTAGCCCACATTTTACTAGTTTGTTTGCCAGAAGGTCGTGGGGGACTTTGTCGAAGGCCTTACTGAAATCTAGTTAGGCTGCATCCACAGCGTTCCCTTTATCGACCCAGCTTGTAACTCTATTGAAAAAAGAGATCAGATTAGTCTGGCATGACTTGTTTTTGGTAAATCCGTGTTGACCATTAGCAATGACTGCATTTGTTTCTAAGTGTTTGCAGACCACTTCCTTAATGATCTTTTCCAGAATCTTGCCTGGTATCGACGTGAGGCTGACCGGACGGTAATTGTTTGGGTTGTTCTTTTTTCCCTTCTTGAAGATAGGGACCACATTTGCCCTTCTCCAATTTTCTAGAATCTCTATGATTCTATGAAAGAGGGCTGAGAGATGGGCCCTGGAGAGCCCTGTTCCAATATCTGAAAGGATGCCCCATTGAGGAGGGGGCAAGCTTGTTTGCTGCTGCTGCCCTAATGAAGCCAGGCTCATAGTTAGAATTTTTTGGGGGTGAGGGCTTAAAACTTTTTCCCCCAGATTACTTTTCATGTTAGTGTCTCCTGATTTGGCAGGAGATCTCAATTCAAAGCTCTGAAATTACCATCATTGTGCAAAGGTTCTGTTAGGTGAGGGGGCTTATTAACCAAAGACCCTCTCCATAAATGTACAGTAGAGTTTGAACTCCCACCATGCAATAAAGATACCAGACACAAGAAAATGGACCTATTTATTGAAATAACTCTTCTTGTTGTTTATTCCTTCAGTCCCTTCTGACTCTTCGTGACCTCATGAACCAGCCCACGCTAGAGCTCCCTGTCGGTTGTCGCCACCCCCAGCTCCTTCAAGGTCAAGCCAGTCACTTCAAAGATACCATCCATCCATCTTGCCTTGGTCGACCTCTCTTCCTTTTTCCTTCCATTTTCACCAGCATCATTCTCTTCTCCAAGCTTTCCTGTCTTCTCATGATGTGGCCAAAGTACTTCATCTTTGCCTCTAATATCCTTCCCTCCAGTGAGCAGTCGGGCATTATTTCCTGGAGGATGGATTGGTTGCGGTCCAAGGCACTCTTAATAACCTGTAAAGGGAAAATTCTTTGGCTGTACCTGTCGGCTGATCATAGTTGGAAGGCCATCCTCCCAAACCGCAGGGTTTTTTTTAAAGAGTGAGAACTCTCAATCCAGCCCCAAGGGTAGCTCCCATTTTATGAAACTTATGGGACTTTTGTGGGAGTCCATCCTTCACCTCTAAGGTGAGGATGCCACAGTGCCTACAATGACTATTTAATCTAATCATGCCTTGGAATCATATTGATGACACAAGGAAACCTATTTATATGATGCCACCTCAAAGCCAATTCCCACACAGTGTGGGGTAGGCGAAAAAACCTCAATGCAAACTTGGGGGGGGGGGGGAAATTCCTACCTGGCCTTTGCGCAACCAGTTTATACTCACACTATCCATAGGGTGGGAGGGTAAGTCACACTACACAAGGCAAATTGAAAGAGGGGAATCAAGCAGCTTCCTCCAACTTGTTGCTCCACCCCAGTGGATCTTTGGCTTAGAAATGGAAATGATCGCTACCCATCCAGAGTCAGACACAACTAGAATTAATTAAAATGTTTGTATTCATGCATATATTTGCTTTAATTGTAAAGTCAATTGTGTCGTGTTGTGTTATTCTTAACTTCCTTGAGTCCCTATCAGAAGAAAGGCAGGATAATAATAATAATAATAATAATAATAATAATAATAATAATAATAATAATAATAATAATGTGTGGAACTTTTGCAAGA
This sequence comes from Anolis carolinensis, assembly GCF_035594765.1. Classification (NCBI taxonomy): domain Eukaryota; kingdom Metazoa; phylum Chordata; class Lepidosauria; order Squamata; family Anolidae; genus Anolis; species Anolis carolinensis. The sequence continues at coordinate 10,802,779 of NW_026943821.1, read as the reverse complement.
ATTTGAAGAACCAGCACTTGAAACACCTGTTGAACCACCAGGAACCTTGACAGCAAGACGACAAGAGCTCAAGGATAAGATCATGGCTCATGCTGCAGCAAATGCAATAAGAAAGCGGCTCCCAACTCTAAAAACAGTGCCCAAGAGACACCTGGCACCTCTCATGAAAGATGTGAATACAGTACTCTCCACTGTCCAAATAACATCAATTGAACAAACAAACCAGTATGCCTACAGTGCAGCACTGATAGTAACAGAAGAGCTTGGGCTCCTACAACCAAGGCAGTCCCAAAGAAAATCGACTGGAAAACCAAAGTGGAAGGTCAGGCTAGAGTTGAAAATCAAGAAACTTAGATCAGATGCAAGTAACCTAAAAATATGAAAGAGAAGAAACTGAAGAATGACAAAATCAAGCAATACCTGATCAGAAAGTACTGACTGAACACTAGAAAAAATTGAAGAAGCTTTGGAAATCGTGAAAGAACAAATTACAACAACAGCCAGAAAAATGGAAAGATGTGAAGCCAGAATCATCCAGTACAGACAAAATCAACTGTTTCAATCAGACTAATGACGATTCTACCAGAGTCTGAACCAAACAACAGACACAGTAACCATAAAGCCAGAGAAAACTGCAACAACGAAGTTCTGGAAACAGCTTTGGGAAAATAATAAGAACTACAACAAAAACGCTGGGTGGATAAAGGAGTTTGAAGGAAAATTCTCACAGAACAAAATGGAACAGATGGAAATAACAACTGAAATGATCAGCAAACAAGTGCAAAAAGTCAAGAACTGGACATTGCCTGGTAGTGATCAACTTCATGGATTTTGGCTCAAATATCTGATTAGTTTACATGGAAAAATGGCCCAACAATTCAATGAGATGCTGCAGAAAGGAAGTATAAGTGAATGGCTAACAACTGGAAGAACATACCTGATACAAAAGGAGCAGCACCAGGAAACTACAGGCCAATAACGTGTCTGCCCACTATGTTTAAACTACTGACTGGCATCATAGCTGACAGAATTCAAGACTATCTTGAAGAAAAAAAATATCTTGCCAGATGAACAGAAAGCAACAAACGGAAAAGCAGGGGCACAAAAGACCAGTTATTGATTGACAAAATGATTCTGGAGAACTGTAACAGCCGAAAAGCTAATCTTCACATGACGTGGATTGACTACAAAAAGGCCTTTGACTCACTCCCACACAGCTGGATCATCAAGTGCCTGGACGCCATCGGGATTAGTAAAAACGTTGGCACCTTTATTGAAAACATGATGGAGCACTGGAAAACTGAACTGTTTGTTGGAAATGAAAGCTATAAACTTATCAACATTAGAAGAGGAATTTTCCAGGGAGACTCATTGTCCCCTCTGCTTTTCATTATTGCCATGATCCCTCTGTCAACAATCTTACAAAAAATAAATCTCGGCTATCAAACATCTAAGAAATCTCACAAAATTTCGCATCTGATGTACATGGATGACCTGAAGCTGTATGGGAAAACGGAAACTGAAACCCAGTCTCTGACTAACACTGCCTGAATTCTTAGCACCGATATCAGCATGGAGTTTGGTTTGGACAAATGTTTGACAGTGGCATTGAAGAAGGGAAAAATCATTGAAAGTGAGGGCATAAATATGCCTAATGGCCAAACAATAAAGTCTCACCAGCCAGAGACCTATAAATATTTGGACATATTACAGCTGGACAACATCAAGCATGAACATGTGAAAACTGTGGTCAGCAAAGAACACACACAAAGGGTCAGGAAAATTCTCAGAAGCAAGCTCAATGGAGGCAACACCATCAAGGCCATAAACACCTGGGCCATACCTGTCATAAGATATACTGCTGGCATCATAAACTAGACACAGATGGAACTGGACAATTTGGACAGAAAAACAAGAAAACTCATGACCATTCATCATTCACTGCACCCATGCAGTGATGCTGACCGGCTATATCTGCCTAGAAGATCAGGTGGCAGAGGACTCTTACAAGTAAAACAAGCAGTCAAAGAAGAAGAACATGCCCTGGCAGAATATGTAAAGCAAAGTGAAGAATCTGCTTTGATTGAAGTCAAAAATCAGAAACTCCTCAAAACACAGCAGACAAAGAATCAGTACAAGAAAACTGCACTACAAACTAGAGCCGACAGCTGGCACAACAAAACATTGCATGGAAAGTTCCTTGACAAAATTGAAGGAAAAGCTGATAAGGAGAAGACCTGGCTCTGGCTCACAAATGGGACCCTGAAGAAGGAGACAGAAGGGCTGATCCTTGCAGCCCAGGAGCAAGCCATCAGAACAAATGCAATTAAGGCCAAGATCGAAAAATCAGCTGATGACCCAAAATGCAGACTGTGCAAGCAAGCTGATGAAACCATTGATCATATACTCAGCTGCTGAAAAAAAATCGCACAGACAGACTACAAACAGAGGCACAACTATGTGGCCCAAATGATTCATTAGAACTTATGCCTCAAGTACCACCTGCCAGCAGTAAAGAACTGGTGGGATCACAAACCTGCAAAAGTATTGGGAAATGAGCACGCAAAGATACTGTGGGACTTCCGAATCCAGACTGACAAAGTTCTGGAACACAACACACCAGACATCACAGTTGTGGAAAAGAAAAAGATTTGGATCATTGATGTTGCCATCCCAGGTGACATTGACGAAAAACAACAGGAAAAACTCAGCCACTATCAGGACCTCAAAATTGAACTTCAAAGACTCTGGCAGAAACCAGTGCAGGTGGTCCCGGTGGTGATGGGCACATTGGGTGTCGTGCCAAAAGATCTCAGCCGGCATTTGGAAACAATAGACATTGACAAAATTACGATCTGCCAACTGCAAAAAGCCAACCTACTGGGATCTGCTCACATCATCCGAAAATACATCACACAGTCCTAGACACTTGGGAAGTGTTCGACTTGTGATTTTGTGATACAAAATCCAGCATATCTATCTTGTTTGCTGTGTCATATAATTATTATTATTATTATTATTATTATTATTATTATTATTATTATTTTATCATGTGAGAAGGAAATTAAGAACATACTGCAAGTCACTTCTGGTGTGAGAAAATAGGCCATTATAGAGATGTTGCCCATGAGATGCCCGGATGTGTTAGCTGGGAGGCTTCTCTCATTGTGACATCCCTGGCTGCGTGAGCACTGGAAACCAATACACTGAGGCCAATAAACAATCTAATAACTTTATTAAGGAATTAAGGAATTAAAATGAAAACAAGTAAAAAGTATAGTCCATCAATAGACCTTTCAGGAAAGGTCAAATATAGTCCAGTAATATATTGTCCAATATATAATATTAGAGTTTAAAGTTGTAATCCAAAAAACCAAAACGCACTCAAACTTCCAAGCAGTCTGAGTGGGGAAAACCTCCAAGTCTTTCACTAGAGTTCAGAACAAGTCCAAAGGCAAGAAACTGGAAACAAGGCTGGATACACGGCACGACAAAACAAGACTGGATTCACGGCAAGACAAGTCAAGGAACACGGCTTGGCAAGGCACGAAAAGGCTGGAAGGCAGTGGACTTAAACGCAATCCACACTTGGCTGGAAGCGAAGTTAATCCTCCAAATTCACACATTGACTCCGCGAGGACTAGCCAGTGCGGGGAACTTTTAAAGAACTTCAAATCTTTCTACAAAGCAGGTGTCCAGTGCTCCTTTTCCCAAGGGAAAAGAACTGAAACAACATCTTCGTCCAGATGCGATCCTCCCTGAGAACTCTCAGGGGAAACGAGCTAATTTGCACTCTCTCTGGCCGCTAATCAGGCGCTTTTTCGTGTTTGCACTTTCTCTGAGCGGCTAGCTTCCCAAAACTCCCTTCTCGCAAAAGGGGGAGAGGTGCTGGGAATAGGCGCCTGTTCAAGGTCCTTTTTAATGAGCTCCGGGCTAGAATTGTCAACAAAAGGCTTCTGGAAAGGAACAGCCTCTTGCTGAAACGGCAGAAATCCCATTTCTTCATCACTGTGATCCATAATGGTGCCAGGATCACGACCCAGAGGGCCATGGGACATCACACTATCCCCCCCTCAAGCCCCCCCCCCTCCAAGGCCCCTCCCCGAGTGCCGCGGGGACACGGCTTGGAAGGGTAAGCACGGTGGAAGCGGTGGACCAAGTCAGGCGCATGCACTGTGGAAGCATCTTCCCAAGAACGCTCTTCAGGGCCGTAGCCCACCCAATCAATCAAGTATTGTAGGCGGCGGCGATGCAGGCGAGAATCCAAAATGTCCTGGACCTCAAATTCCTCTTCACCGTCCACTAAAGCAGGGGGCGGAGGTTGACGTCTCACATCCGGACGGGCACCATCCGCCAGAAGAAGGAGGGAACGATGGAACACCGGATGGACGCGCATGGAACGCGGAAGTTGAAGCTTGAAAGTCACGGGGTTAAGTTGAGCCACCACTGGGTAGGGACCAATGAACCGGGCATCTAACTTTTGGCAGGGGCGCTGAGAGGGCAGGTAGCGAGTGGATAGCCATACCCAATCTCCTACCTTGATCTCAGGGCCAAGTTGGCGATGGCTGTCAGCATGACGTTTGTAGTCCTCCTTGGCTTGGTCAAGCTGCTGGTGTAGCAGATCTTGCACCGCTGTGAGTTCCTGAAGCCAATTCTCCGCTGCAGGAACTTCCGAAGTCTCCACAACGGGAGGGAAGGGTGGAAGCCGTAGTTTGCGAAGAACGGGGCTTCCTTAGTGGAGTTTTAGATAGCGTTGTTAAAGGCAAATTCTGAGAGAGGTAAAAGGGCCGCCCAATTGTCCTGTTGATAATTAACATAGCAACGGAGATATTGTTCTAGGGTAGCATTGGTGCGCTCAGTCTGGCCATCCGTTTGAGGATGGTGGGCCGAGGATAAACGAGAGTCGATGCCCAATAGTTTTTGAAGAACTTTCCAAAAAACGGGAGGTGAATTGAGTTCCACGGTCTGTGACTAGACTCTTGGGCAGACCATGTAATCGAAATACATGTTGAAGGAAAAGGTCCGCGGTCTCCTTGGCTGTAGGAAGCCCCTCACAGGGGATAAAATGGGCCATTTTGGTGAATAAATCCACCACTACTAGAATAGTGGTAAATCCGAGAGAATTTGGCAAATCTGTGATGAAATCCACGGAGATTATCTCCCAAGGGCGAGATGGTGTGGGAAGGGGATGTAAAAGTCCTGCAGGCTTTTCCCTTCGCGTCTTGAAACGTTGGCATGTTGGGCAGGTGGAGACATAGTTCTCCATGTCCTTACGGATTCTGGGCCACCAGAAATCCCGTAAGATCAAGTGCATAGTCTTAAATAGTCCGAAATGACCAGCGGGCTTGCTGTCATGACACAAATTGAGGGCTTTCTCTCTCTCGGCCCTGGAGGAATGTAGACGTGGTTCCTGTAGCACAGTAGTCCGTTTCTCAGTGAAAAAGGGAATTGAAGTCCCCGTTGGATTTGTTCCTGGGCCCAGGCATCTGCCTGTTGGCTGGCCCTGATTTCTTGGGTAAAAAGGGAGTCTGAGGACGAGGGGCTTGGAGTAGATGGTACCTGTTTAACTGGAGAGGACTTTGTATTCCCCACAGTGAGAGTGGCAAAGTTTTCTGGTTGTAGCAAATGAGACTCGGAGAGGTCCTTGCGCCCTTCTGTATATTCAGGCTTTTGAGATAGGGCATCTGTTTGTTTGGTCTGGGCAGGGGTCACATAGTGGATCTGGAAATCGAAACGCTCGAAGAACAAAGCCCAACGTTGTTGTCTCTGGTTTAATTTGCGTGCAGTCTTTAGGTGCTCCAGGTTCCAGTGATCAGTATGAACTTCAATGGGGAAATTAGCTCCTTCCAGCCAATGTCTCCATGTCTCAAAGGCTGCCTTTATAGCTAAGAGTTCCTTTTCCCAGATGGTATAATTCCTCTCTGGAGCCGTTAGCTGGCGGGAATAGTAAGCACACGGATAGAGATGTTCTCCCACCGGTTGCAGTAATACAGCCCCCACGGCCACATCCGAAGCATCTGCTTAAACTACAAAGGGGGGTTTGGGATCAGGGTGTTGCAAAATTAGCTGGGAAGTGAACAGATGTTTCAGTCTTTGGAATCCTTCCTCGGCTTGCTCAGTCCAGTGGAAGGGTTTCTTCCCCCAGATGCAGCTGGTGATTGGGTCAGACCAACGGGCAAAGTCTGGGATGAACTTTCGGTAATAGTTTGCAAAACCCAAGAAGCGTTGCACTTCTTTCTTGTTGGATGGCGCCCGCCATTCCAGCACGGCCGTTACCTTAGCCAGGTCCATGGATAGCCCCAGTGGTGAAACGCGGTATCCCAAGAAGTCTACTTCTTTCAAATCAAAAGCACACTTCTCTAACTTAGCATATAGTCCATGGTCTCTTAACCGCTGTAGCACCTGTCTGACGTGCTGGTCATGTTCCTCTTGACACTTAGAGAACACAAGAAAATCGTCTAGATATATGACCAGAAATTGATCTAGATAATCTTGGAAGATATCATTAACAAAATGTTGGAAAGTGGCGGGAGCTGCGGACAAACCGAAATTCATAACTAATGACTTGTACAGTCCATATTTGGTATGGAAGGCAGTCTTCCATTCGTCCCCTTCCCTGATGCGAATTAAGTTGTAAGCCCCCCTAAGATCCAGTTTGGTGAAGACCCTTGCTCCTCGGAGCCGATCCAATAGGTCCAAGATCAATGGCAGCGGATAACGATTCCGTTTCGTGATGTTATTCAGCGCCCGATAGTCCACACAAAGACGTAGATCCCCTGACTTCTTTTTCACGAAGAGTACAGGTGAGGCAGCTGGGGATTGAGAGGGTCTTATGAACCCCTTGCGGAGGTTTGTCTCTAAAAACTCCCTGAGAGCTTTTTGCTCCGGTTCAGTCAGGGAGTAGAGATGTCCGCGCGGGATCGGGGCCCCCTCAACAAGGTCAATGGCACAGTCATAGGGTCTATGTGGGGGTAGCTTCTCAGCTTCCTTTTCATTGAATACATCCCAGAATTCCGAATATTTCTTGGGCAAGGTAATGATGGTCTCAGATTCTGTGGTCTGGCAGACCTTGGCCACCAAACAGTGGTTATGGCAATATTCCGAGGCGAACTGGAGTTCCCTTCGGGACCAGGAGATATTTGGATCGTGGAGTGTTAGCCAGGGAATTCCCAAAATCACAGTGAAGTGGGGAACCTCAGTGACGAAAAAGGAGATCTCTTCCATATGTTCCCTAATCCACATTCGAGTCGGCTCAGTCCATTGGCTAACAGGGCCAGTCTTCAGCGGCCAGCCATCAATGGCCTGGACCACACGGGCATTTTTAAAATCATGGTATTGTAATCCCAACGAATTAGCATAGTCTCTGTCTATGAAGTTGTTAGTTGCGCCAGAGTCTATCATAGCATGAATCATGACGGGTCCTTTTTTGACTGACCACAGCGTGACCACCAAAAGGAATAGGACCCCTGTTTGCAGCTCTTGAGTGGGAATATTGACCGAGTTGGTGAGCCTTTCTACACCCGGTCGTTCCCTTCCCCCGCCGGCTTCGGCTCGGCTATCTCAGCGGCTTCTGCATTCGTGGAGGATGCTGCCGCCAATCGGGTAGGGGTCCTCTTCTTCGCTGGGCACTCCTTGGCGAAATGACCCCCATTCCCGCAATACCAGCAAAGGTTCAGGCGTTGTCGCCGGCCTTTCTCCGCGACATCTAGCTTGGGTCGAATGTGGCCCAGTTGCATCGGCTCCTCCTCACCCCCAGCGGATGTGGCCGCTGGTTGAGGGGGCCTCCAAACTGCGCGAGGCTGGGTGTAGGCAGCAGAAGGGTTCTTTTCCCCAGGTCTCCCACTCTGTCCCCGGGTCCATTGTCTTTTGTTGGCAAGCAAGATTTCTGCCCGTAAACAGTGGGTAATGAGTCTTTCAAGAGTCTCTGACGGGTCCACTTTGGAGACTTCCTCCTGCATTTCATGGTTACGTCCTTCACGAAATTGGCCCTTAAGGGCTACATTGTTCCAGCCTGTGTTTTGAGCTAACACGCGGAACTCGGCTATATACTGTGACAACGGTCTGTCCCCTTGGAATAAAGGCTGGATTTTATGACCAGCAGCCTCTTGGTCATCCTGAATTCCCCAAGTGTTCCGAAGATTATTCAAAAACTGCTGTGCGGTAGCAAGGTACACGGATCCCGCATCATATAGCGCCGTTGCCCAGGTGGCCGCAGGTCCGTCCAAGAGACTGTAGATCCAAGCCACCTTGAGGTCCTCCTGTGGGAACTCTGTGTGGCAGGCTTCCAGGTACGCCAGACACTGACGGCGGATTACGTGGACTTTTGAAGCCTCTCCTGAGAACTTGGTTGGCAATGCCAGGGTTGGGAGTCGAGCCCCGCGTTCTTTCAGGCCACGGATCTCCCCCTCCTGCTCCTGGATTTTATCTCGAATCCTGGTAAATTCTTCTTGAGTGATGGTGAGGTTAGGTCCGGAGGGTCCGGCTGGCGCGGCTGCCCCGGCCCCCTGTTGATCAGTCATATTGGCCTTTGGTTTCCTAGTGCTGTTGTGGCGGAGTCAAACTGTGACGCCCCTGGCTGCGTGAGCACTGGAAACCAATACAGTGAGGCCAATAAACAATCTAATATCTTTATTAAGGAATTAAGGAATTAAAATGAAAACAAGTAGAAAGTATAGTCCATCAATAGACCTTTCAGGAAAGGTCAAATATAGTCCAGTAATATATTGTCCAATCTATATATATAAAAGAGTGATGGCATCATGGCGACTCACAAAACAACAAAAGTACAGGCCCTGCAACCTCGAAATTTGACAACACAGCCCATCATCCACACCTCCAGGTTGATACAACAAAAAGAAAAGAAAAACAAAGTCCTAATTAGAGGGAGAGCAATAATTTTTTTTATCCAATTGCTGCCAGTTTAGAGGGCTAATCTCTGCCCACTTCGTCTCCTAGCAACCAACTCCTAGCAAGCCAAGGGACAGCCAGGGTTAAGTTAGGGGACAGGCAGACTTAGGCTATCTAATTTGCACTGGATTATATAGCAGTGTAGACTCAAGGCCCTTCCACACAGCTATATAACCCATTTATAATCTTATATTATCTGCTTTGCACTGGATTATCTTGACTCCACACTGCCATATAATCCACTTCAGTGGGCATTTTATACAGCTGTGAAGAAGGGTCCTCATATAATCCAGTTCTAAGCAGATAATATAAGATTATCAAGAAACAGTAGACTCTCACTTATCCAACATAAACAGGCCGGCAGGATAAGTGAATATGTTGGATAATAAGAAGGGATTCAGGAAAAGCCTATTAAACATCAAATTAGGTAATCGTTATACAAATTAAGCACCAGAACATCATATTATACAACAAATTTGACAGAAAAAGTAGTTCCATGCGCAGTAATGCTATGTAGTAATTACAGTAGAGTCTCACTTATCCAACACTCGCTTATCCAATGTTCTGGATTATCCAATGCATTTTTGTAGTCAATGTTTTCAATATATCGTGATATTTTGGTGCTCAATTCATAAATACAGTAATTACTACATAGTATTACTGTGTATTGAACTACTTTTTCTGCCAAATTTGTTGTCTAACATGATATTTTGGTGCTTCATTTGTAAAATCATAACCTAATTTGATGTTTAATAGGCTTTTCCTTAATGCCTCCTAATTATCCAACATATTCGCTTATCCAATATTCTGCCAGCCTGTTTATGTTGGATAAGTGAGACTCTACTGTAATGTATTTACAAATTTACCACTAAAATATCACAATGAATTTAAAACACTGACTACAAAAACATTGATTATGAAAAGGCAGACTGCGTTGGATAATCCAGAACATTGTATAAGTGACTGTTGGATAAGTGAGATTGTACTTTAATATGAAATAATTACTGGGGTAGAATAATGCTGAACAATATAATCTTTAAAACCAGGACAGCAAATAAACGGGAATTCCACACAGGAAACAATCAGGGCCAGCTAACACCTCCCAACAAAGTATTCCCATCATCAAAGTCTGGCAAATCCTCTGTTTTCTCAGGGCCACAGACAGTAGAAGCACATAAAATATCGCAAACAACACCACTCTGAAAATAAGGGAATTCCAAACAGGAAAGAATCAGGGCCAGCTAACACCTCCCAACAAAAAATTCACTCAGGGAGGAAACAGCCAGGCTTTAAAGCTGCAAGGCCATTACATCCTAATCATTTTCCTAATTGCAGCATTCATACTTGCGTCCAACAGGGAAAAAAAACCATTCAGAAATATTGTATATTCACAACCTTTAGGAAATAATATCCCCTGATGGCGCAGTGTGTTAAAGCGCTGCGCTGCTGAACTTCTGGACCGAAAGGCCACAGGTTTGAATTGGGGGAGCGGAGAGAGCCCCCACTGTTAGCCCCAGCTTCTGCCAACCCAGAAGTTCAAAAACATGCAAATGTGAGTGCATCAATAGGTACTGCTCCGGCGGGAAGGTAACGCCTCTCCATGCAGTCATCCCACATGACCTTAGAGGAGTCTACGGACAACGGCGGCTCTTCGGCTTAGAAATGGAGATGAGCACCAACCCCCAGAGTCAGACATGACTGGACTTAATGTCAGGGGAAAACCTTTACCCTTTACCTTAACTACCACCAATTCCTCAATACTTTATTTCCCATACCACCATATTTCGCCACAGCAACGCGTGGCCGGGCACAGCTAGTATATAATATTAGAGTTTAATGTTGTAATCCAAAAAACCGAAACGCACTCAATCTTCCAAGCAGTTTGAGTGGGGAAAACCTCCAAGTCTTTCACTAGAGTTCAGAACAAGTCCAAAGGCAAGAAACTGGAAACAAGGCTGGATACACGGCACGACAAAACAAGACTGGATTCACGGCAAGACAAGTCAAGGAACACGGCTTGGCAAGGCACGAAAAGGCTGGAAGGCAGTGGACTTAAATGCAGTCCACACTTGGCTGGAAGCGAAGTTAATCCTCCAAATTCACACATTGACTCCGCGAGGACTAGCCAGTGCGGGGAACTTTTAAAGAACTTCAAATCTTTCTACAAAGCAGGTGTCCAGTGCTCCTTTTCCCAAGGGAAAAGAACTAAAACAACATCTTCGTCCAGATGCGATCCTCCCTGAGAACTCTCAGGGGAAACGAGCTAATTTGCACTCTCTCTGGCCGCTAATCGGGCGCTTTTTCGTGTTTGCGCTTTCTCTGAGTGGCTAGCTTCCCAAAACTCCCTTCTCGCAAAAGGGGGAGAGGTGCTGGGAATAGGCGCCTGTTCAAGGTCCTTTTTAATGAGCTCCGGGCTAGAATTGTCAACAAAAGGCATCTGGAAAGGAACAGCCTCTTGCTGAAACGGCAGAAATCCCATTTCTTCATCACTGTGATCCATAATGGTGCCAGGGTCACGACCCAGAGGGCCATGGGACATCACACTCATGTCCCTGCAAGCTAGAGCTGACAGATGGGAGCTCACACTGTCTCACGGATTCGAACCGGCAACCTTCAGGTCAGCTACCCAACCTTCAGGTTAGTAGTTCAGCCAGTACAGGTGTCAAGACGTGATAGCCCAGCATTCATAACAACTGTACTCTCCATGTCCTGCCAGAGCAATGGGGGGTGCGGGGTGGGAGATAATCTGAATGATAAAGACCATCTGGCCAGGGATGAGTTTTATGGCCAGCTCTGGTTTTTCAATCCTGGGAAAAGGATCATATAACAGATACGTGTGAATGTGGGGAGGGAGGAAGGTAGGAAGCAGATATACTCAGGGTTTGGTGGGAATGCGTCAGTTTCAGCTTCGTTTTCATCTTGAAAAAAAGGTCCTCAATAAAGCGTTTCCACAGAGCTGCCTGTGTGAGCCTGTTTGAGTCCGATAGCTTTCAAGAGCTAACATTAAGCTGAAACTACCTTTTTCCTGCTCATCCCGTAAGGAGCATCCTTGTCGGTGAGAGCATGAACTCTGTTGCGGAGAACAACCTGTCAGAGTTCGCACTCCTTGAGGAGTACCAGGCAAGCCCGCGGGGTGCCGGAGACCCGGGAGATGAAGGAAACCCGTCACCTGCATAAGTGAAGGGGGAGCGGACTCGCCATGGAGGCCACTGACTTCCACCCATACCCGCTGGCGGAGGGGTGATGGTGAGACGGAAGATCCAAGTGGGAGACGACCCAGAGCGGGTCAGAGAGGAGTCCCCGGGAGCCAGAAGACTTGAGAGGAAGATGGACGCACTGGAGAGGGTGTTGGAGACGCTCTCTTGACAGATGAATCTGATGTGGCAAGAGGTGGCCACGTCCTGGATGGCGGCAGCCGAGCAGAGAGACCAAAGGGGAGCCCAACCCACGAGAGGTGCCATGTCTCGTTCCCCTGGTCGGGGGGGCTTCATGGATGTTGAGGATGACTTACAGCGGCAAGGGATGTCGGCTTTTCCAATGAGCCTGTCCGGGAGGAGTCAGTTGACACCGAGTAAGGGAGAGTTCAATGTGAAGTTCAACGGAGATCCAAGACAGTTGTCTTATTTCATTACTAATATAAGACATTATATGCAAGATTTCGGGGAACAATTTCCCTCAGAAAGCGCAAAAATCCACACTGTGGGGGCAAATCTGAAGGAAGCAGCTGCAGACTGGCTAATGCAGATGTATGATACTGATGCCCCCGAGCTGAGGAGCCTGGAGCTTTTCCTGAAAGCTCTCCGAGAGAGGTTTGAGGACTGTGTAGCGGAGGAAAGAGCGAATGCTCACCTCAAAAGGATATACCAGGGAAGCAAGACAGTGGCTGGGAGGATCAGGGACAGGTCAGAAACCACCAAACTGGAATATTTCAAGGCGGGCCTGTGCCCCAATGTGCTTGAATGGGCTCTACACTGGGGTAACCCGAAGGACTTGGAAAGCTGGGTTATTCTGGCGGGCCGCGTGGAGGTGGACCAGCAGCAAATGCCTCGCTGAGCAAGGGAAGGTAGTAGATTCAAGACCCCAGCCACAGCGGCACGGCGTCCCTCCCCTCACCAGGAGAGAAGAGGGGGGCGAGGTGCCTGTTTCTCCTGTGGCCGCAAGGGGCATTGAGCGGCAGAGTGCTCAAAAGGAGCGGGCGCAAGAACGAGTGGAGGAGAGCCTCGCAGCCAAGCCACCCCCCCTACCCAAGCCCATTAAGGGAAAGGCTGCCATGGGAACCGAAACAGCATTACCTCCTGAGCAGCTCCCAGCGGAGGAATCGGAGGGAGAAGGATTCCTAGACGCGTCAGGAAACGACCGGGATCTGTTTTAAATGCCCGGAAACAGGTCAAACCAGCGGAGGGCATAGGTGAGTCGAAAACCCTCAATTGTGACATTGTGAGGATTAGAGTAAGGTTGCTAAACCCCAAAACCAAAACCCAGGTAAAGACCGATGCTATGCTGGATTGCGGCTGCACTAGATTCTTAATCTCTCCTGAATTGGTGAGGAAGCTGGGATTGAAACCATATCCCCTAAAGACGCTCATAGTCTTCTCGCAGCTGGATGGAACAGCAGCTTATGGGGGCCCAGTAAGGAATAAACGGGGCACCCACTCAGAGACTATACAGTTCATAATTGCCACAATGGCACATCAGCCAGAAATACTGGGCATCCCTTGGCTGAGATGGCAAAATCCCCAAATTGATTGGATAGGGGAAACTTTTACCTTCAAAGATAGGACGTGTGGGTTCGAGAGCTCCCCGAGACCTGTAAAAGAACTAAGATCTGAGGGGGCGGTGGCCGCCACATCACAAGATGTCCCGCTAGGACAAATACCCAAGGTATACCAAGACCTTGCGGAAGTTTTCAGTGAGAAGGAGAGTGACCAATTGCCCCCCCCCATAGGAAACCCGATTGCAATTGAAATAGAGCCAGGTGCCAAGCTGCCGAAGCCAAAACTGTATGCAATGTCAGAACCCGAGAAGGCGCTCAGGGAATTCATCGATAAGAACTTAGAGAGGAGTTTCGTCGAACCATCACAGTCCCCAATGGCAGCCCCGGTCTTTTTCCGTCCGAAATCCGACGGCTCTCTTAGGTTAGTGGTGGACTACAGAGGCCTGAACGCAATATGCACCTCAAACCAGTACCCACTCCCACTAATGTCCGAAATCTTAGCCCAACTGGGGAAGGCACGGATCTTTACCAAACTGGACTTGCGAGAAGCCTTTTATAGAATTCGAATAAGGGATGAGGACTGTTGGAAGACAGCTTTTAATTGCCACCTGGGGCAGTTTCAACATAAAGTCATGGCATAAAAGGTGCCCCGGAAGTATTCATGCAGTTTATTAATGAGATCTTTTACGAGCTATTGTATAAAGGGGTGATTATTTTTCTTGATGACATACTCATTTACAGCCAATCTCTGGCGACCATGTCAATTTGACCCGTAAGGCCTTAGGAATCCTAAAGGAGAATCAGCTTTATGCCAAACTCTCCAAATGTGAGTTCCACAGGACCGAGTTAGACTATTTGGGGTTTCGGATCTCCACAAAGGGGCTAGCGATGGATCCGGCCAAAGTGCAGGATGTCTTGGCGTGGGAACCCCCCAAAACCCGAAGACAGTTACAGGGGTTCCTGGGATTCGCCAATTTCTATAGGCAGTTCATAAAGGAATTCGCCATGTTGACCCTGCCCCTGACAGATTTACTAAAGACTAAGGGGAAGGGGGAGACTCGCAAGACAAAAACACCGAGTGCCAGACTAGTCTGGATGCCCGAATGTCAAAAAGCATTTGAGGAGTTAAAAGAGAGATTCACTACTCAGCCCATCTTGGTCCATGCCCAGCTAGACAAACCTTTTGTGGTCACTGCGACGCCTCAGAGGTGGCTTATGGGGCGAACCTGTTACAAGCCAATGAAGAAGGCAACTTAAAATCTTGTGCCTATTTGTCAAAAAAGTTCACCGTGACTCAGAAGAGATGGCATGTGTGGGAAAAGGAATCCTTTGCAGTGAGATTGGCCCTATCTCACTGGCGCCATTTCTTGGAAGGAACAGACATTCCGTTTGAGGTGTGGACTGACCATAAAAATTTGCAGGCTTTACAAACCCCCCAAAGATTGAACGCGAAACAACTGCGGTGGGCCCAATTTTTCAACCGATTCAATTTTAAGCTGAAGTTTTTCTCGGCTAGGCAAAATCGACTGGCAGATGCATTCTCACGCATGCCCGAGGTGGACTATTCGGCCCTGGGAGAAGTCAGAACTGTGTTCACAAAAGAACAACTGGGATTATTGGTACAAACCCGGGCCAAAATCAAGGACAAACCTCCCCCCAGTGGCCAATTTCAAGAACTGTCCCAGGAGTTAAAATCAGCTGCTGATACAGACTCTTGGCTTCAGTCTCATAGAGATGAACTGTCTCAAGAAGGGGACCTGTGGACTTATGGTTCGAAATACTATGTGCTGGAAAGCCTTTGGGGGAAGGTAATGGCTCAAGGCCATGACTCCAAACTCTCTGGCCATTTTGGACTTACTAAAACCTTAAAGTTGTTAAACAGGCAATCCTGGTGGCCATCCATATGCAAAGATGTGAAAGATTATTTAAAGGAATGTCCTGTGTGTGCTAAGGCCAAACAAAAAGTGGGCAAACCTTCGGGGTTGTTGCAGTCAGTGGCCAACCTTTCCAAGCCATGGACTGATATAGCTATGGACTTTGTTGTAGACTTAGCTGATAGTAACGGTTTCAACACTATCTGGACTATTGTTGACCTGTTCTCCAAGCAGGCCCACTTCGTTCCCCTTAAAAGACTCCCAACGGCACCTGAGTTGGCCAAATTGTTTCTGCAAATTGTGTTTTGCTTACACGGATGCCCTAAGCGAGTCATAAGTGACAGGGGGCCCCAGTTCACATCCAAATTTTGGAAATCTTTCTTGGGCCTTTTAGGAACTGAAAGGGCCCTAAGCACGGCATTCCATCCCGAGACAGACGGAGCCACAGAACGGGTCCAGAAGACCCTTCAGCAGTTTCTCCGTTGCTACAGCACATACCAATAAGATCAATGGTCCTCGCTTCTTCCTTTTGCGGAATACTGCATTAATAATTTGGACCACGCCTCCACTGGGGTTTCACGGTTTAAAGTTGATAATAATAATAATAATAATAATAAAATAAAACTTTATTTATACCCCGCCACCATCTCCCCGTGGGGACTCGGGGAGGCTTACATGGGGCAGAGGCCCAAACAACATAGAACAAAACATAGGCAACATAATACAAACCACACTATAAAAAGATAAAACACTAATACAATATATCAATTAAAACAAAAATACAGGATAAAAAATTGCATTTAAAACACATAAATGGTAAAATCGTAATAAAAACGGGATAGATTATTAAAAACCCTCTGGGGCTGATTAATTAATGACTGTATCTCCAAAGGCCTGCCGAAACATCCAAGTCTTCAGTTGTTTCCTGAAGGAAGGTAGAGAGGGAGCCAACCTAATCTCTGTGGGGAGGGAGTTCCAGAGTTGGGGAGATCACGGCCGAGAAGGCTCTCTCTCTCATCCCCACCAAACGCAGTTGTGAGGAGGGCGGAAGCGAGAGGAGGGCCTCCCTGGAAGATCTCAGCGACCGGGTGGGTTCATAGGGGACGACGTGGTCATGAAGATAGGCAGGTCCCGAACCGTTTAGAGCTTTATAGGTAATAACCTGCACCTTAAATTGGGAATATAATTGGCAGCCAGTGGAGCTGCTTGAACAGGGGAGTTGACCTCTCCCTATAAGCAGCTCCAGTTAGTAACCTGGCTGCCAACCATTGTACCAACTGCAATTTTCGGACCGTCTTCAAGGGCAGCCCCACGTAGAGTGCGTTACAGTAATCCATCCTTGAGGTAACCAAAGCGTGGACCACCATGGCCAAGTCAGACTTCTCGAGGTATGGTCGCAGTTGGCGCACTAGCTTTAGCTGTGCAAAGGCCCTCCTGGCCACCACCGACACCTGAGCATCAAGTGACAGGGATGAGTCCAGGAGGACCCCCAAGCTGCGGACCTGCGCCTTCAGGGGGAGTGCGACCCCGTCAAGCACAGGTAGCCACCCTATGCCCCAATCAGCCTTACGACTGACCTGGAGGACCTCTGTCTTGTCAGAATTGAGATTCAGCTTGTTGGCCCTCATCCAACCCATTACAGCGGCCAGGCACTGGTCTAGGATCCGAGGGGCTTCCTTGGAGGTAGGTGGAAAGGAGTAGTGGAGTTGAGTATCATCTGTGTAGAGATGGCACCGAATTCCAAAACCCCGGATGACCTCGCCCAGCGGTTTCATGTAGATGTTAAAAAGCATGGGGGGAAGAATAGAACCTTCCGGGACCCCACAGGTCAAAGGCCAGGGGTCCGAGCAGGGGTCCCCCAGCTTCACCATCTGGGCGCGACCCTCCAGGAAGGACTGGAGCCACTGTAGAGCAGTGCCCCCAAGGCCCATTCCCGAGAGCCGCCCCAGAAGGATACCATGGTCGATGGTATCGAAAGCTGCTGAGATGTCCAGGAGAACCAACAGGGACACACTCCCCCTGTCAAGTTCTCTGCGGAGGTCATCCACCAAGGCGACCAAAGCCGTCTCAGTGCCATGACCAGGCCTGAAGCCAGACTGGAATGGGTCAAGATAATCGGTGTCATCCAAGAATCTCTGGAGTTGAGAGGCCACCACTCGCTCTAGAACCTTGCCTAAAAATGGAAGGTTTGAAATTGGTTGGTAGTTAGATAGAATCGAGGAATCAAGGGATGCCTTTTTTAGAATTAGTCTAATAGTTGCCTGTTTCAGGCTAGATGGAAATTGCCCTTGTTCCAATGAGGCATTGATAATCCTCAAAAACCAATAGACCAACCCCCCCCCCCCCGGCAAGCTTTATAAGCCAAGTAGGACAAGGGTCTAGAGCGCATGTGGTTGGCTTCATCGCTCCAAGGATCTTGTCCACGTCATCAGGCCGAACAAGCTGAAACGAATCCATCAAAGTTGACTCAACAGATGCACTAGGTACCTCAATTGGAGCTGTAACAAATCGGAGCGCAATCGAGCGACTTTATCTGCAAAATGATGCGCGAACTCGCTGCATCGAGCAACCGAGTTGTCAAGGGGCTCTTCCCCCTCATGAGGATGAAGGAGCTCCTGGACAACCCGGAACAACTCTGCTGGTCTATTTGTTGCAGATGCGATGCGGGCAGTCGAGAAAGTTTTTCTGGCTGCCTGCAACGCCTTGGAGTAGGCCTTAATGGAGGCTCTAGCCTGTGTTCGGCCGGTGATGCTCCGAGTCTTCCGCCACTTCCACTCTAGTCCCCAACTTGCCCGCTTCATCAAAGCCAGCTCCTCAGTGAACCAAGGAGCCCACTTGGCTCTGCAGAGCGGGAGGGGGCATTCAGGGGCGATCGAGTCAAGATCCCTTGCAATCTCGGTGTTATAGAGATCGACCAGGGTTTCGATAGGATCGTCAGCCAACATGACAGGAAGTTCGCCAAGAGACATCAGGAATCCATCTGGATCCATAAGTCTCCTGGAGCGGACCATCTTAATCGGTCCGCCACCCCTGCAGAGGTTTTGGGTGATGGTAAGTCTAACACTGACCAGATGTCCATGACAATGGAAGGATGTTTTGATCTTCCACACCAACATCTCCCCCATTCATCACAAATACCAGGTCTAAAGTGTGTCCAGCCTGATGAGTGGGACCAGATATCATTTGGGACAATCACATGGTCGTCATGGCGGCCATGAAGTCCTGAGCTGCACCAGATAAGGTGGCATCCGCATGGATGTTGAAATCTCCCAGGACAACAAGTCGCTGAGAGACCAACACCAGGCCAGACACCACCTCAGCAAGCTCAGGCAGGGAGACTGCTGTGTCGCAGGGTACACAAGCAGAATCCCCAAACTGTCCAGGCTCCCCACCTTCAGGTGGACTCACTTAAACCTGGTTGATTGAGGAACGGGGCATCTGGTCAAGGAGATGGATTCCTGATAGACTACTGCCACCCCACCTCCCCGCCCCCCAGGTCTGGCTTGCTGGTGCACCCCGTAGTCTGGTGGACAGAGCTGGGTAAGATTAACTCCCCTCGGCTCGTCCAGCCAGGTTTCGGTAATGCAGGTTGTAAATGGTAGGGACTTCCCGCCATTTCCCGTGTTAAAAAAGGGTCCACCCACCAACATAAAGCCAGGAGACTGGGGCGAAAGGATTGCTGCCTCTTGGCCTTCAATCCAGGAAGCATTGCATTTGGCCAAGTTGGATTACAAAAAATACGCGGATAAAAAGAGGGCAGCGCAACTGGACTACAAAGTGGGAGACTTAGTGTATTTGTCTACCAAACACTTGAAATCCACCCAACCATCCCGGAAGTTGAGCTCAAGATACATCGGGCCTTTTCCTATCTCGACCATGGTGAACCCGGTGGCAGTAAAACTGCAGCTGCCTCATAGTTGGCGTAAAGTACACCTTGTATTTCATGTTAGCCTGCTGAAACCGGCATGTACCACTCACAAATGGAATAAGCCAGATTCAGACCCCATTCCCATCATGGTGGGAGCGCATACCCATTTTGAAATCAAAGACATTTTAGACTCCAAGAGGACTCGTGGGAAACTGTCCTACTTAGTCCAGTGGACTTCAAGAACCTTACATCCTGAGTGGGTGGCGGCTGAACATGTTAAGGCCCCGAGACTGACAAAACTGTTTCACAGTCGATTCCCACACAAACCTGGACCCTAACTGTGAACCATTTTTTGTTGTTGATGATGCCATTGTTTTGTCCCATCTTCTACATCTCTCCACAGGGTCGTCTTCGCAAAGGGTCGTCTTCGCAGAGGGGGAGAGTCATGTCAGGACGTGATAGCCCAGCATTCATAACAACTGTACTCTCCACGTCCTGCCAGAGCAATGGGGGTGCGGGGTGGGAGATAATCTAAATGATAAGGACCATCTGGCCAGGGATAGGTTTTATGGCCAGCTCTGGTTTTTCAAGCCTGGGGAAAGGATCATATAACAGAAACGTGTGAATGTGGGGAGGGGGGAAGGTAGGAAGCGGATATACTCAGGGTTTGGTGGGAATACGTCAGCTTTGTTTTCATCTTAAAAAGAAGGTCCTCAATAAAGCGTTTCCACGGAGCTGCCTGTGTGAGCCTGTTTGAGTCCGATAGCTTTCAAGAGCTGACAACATGAGTTTAACCCATTGTGGTGGTGGTGATGATGATGATGATGATGATGATGATGATGATGATGATATCTTTCTGTCCCTTTTGGAAGCGAGCATATACCCTTTGGCAAGGTTTCACCCACTCCTGCATTCTTTGATTCTGGCATTTGTAGTTGTTACTGCAGTGGACTAAAGATCCAAAGGGAATTTCGTCACCAATTAACTGAGACAACAAAACAGTACTGAAAAATAAGGGAAGAGCAACCGGGTAAAGAAGCAGCTGGGGAACAAGCTGGAGATTTTGCTCCTTCTCCGCTGGGCAGGGGGAAGAAAAGGAAAACAAGGGAGGAAATTGTGATCTTCCAAAGGGTTAGGAATCTGGGAAGGAAAAGCTGAAAAAGTGGCTGCTTTTCCTTCATTGGAGGTTTGAGAAGGTTTTCTGGTGCCTTGTCAGAGGTCCTTTGCTTGACCATTCCGGCACCAGCAAAGGGTTGGAATAGATGGTTTGGAGTCCCTCTCAATGTAAAATTCTTCCATGTTCTTCATTGTCTATGTGTTTCCTTGAGAGTTGACCCTCTTCTTCCCTTCCTGGAATGTCATTTTCCATAAACAAGCTGAAAATCTGGTTTTGTAGTCCCAGAAGCAGCTCTTGTTTTGGTTCGTTAATCTGGAGACAATTTTACCTCCTGAATTGGTTTTCCTATAAGTTGAAAACAAGAGCACTCCTCTGGATTTTCAAGGCTCTGTGGCCCAAAGTGGGTTGGAATTGTTTTTTGAATGTAGCTCAGTGGGAAATTTGTCTTCAGGAGAAATCCTGTTCACGTCAGATTCCCCCATTGATGGTGCATAGAACCAAAGAAATTAGCACCGAGCATGCATCTGCACCAGGCATTCCTAACAGCCTCAGGCCTCTTCCTTTTCCCCCTCAGCCACTTAAGCTTAAGCGGCTGAGGGGGGAAAGGAAGGGGCCTGAGGCTGTTAGGAATTGTGGGAGTTGAAGTCCAAAACCCCTGAAGAGACCAAGTTTGGCCATGCGTGATGTAAACAATAGTGCTTCTGAATCTTTTCCAGCATTTTGGCCCTAGATATTGAAAATGTGGCACAATATGAAGGGCTTTGCTTCAGAGAAGGAAAATGTCTGGGACCAGACCTGTGCCGTCCGCCGGACAATAAAAAACTATAAAACTGAAACGTGCTGTCCTTTATCCGGGCGAACTGCAAATCCCTATAAGCTGTCCTATAGATATTGAACGACTGAGTCTGGATAACTTCAAAAAAGGATGTTTATTCATACAAGGTTGTAAACCTGGCACAGATCTTAAAGTTGCAGAAAATGAAACAAATTTCTATAGGTTTTAGGTACAGAATTATCCCTGGTTCCAGAAAGCAAAGGTGATTATAAAACCACTATACCCTAATCACGCTGCCTATATTAGAAGGAGAAACTCTTTCCTTCCCTATCTTTACAGCAAAGATTAGTTCTAGAAGCGACAGAATAACCCTGCTCCTCTAACTAGATTTCTTATTCCAGATCAATATAATTCAATACTTATCTAATTTGGATAGGCTTAGATTGGCCTGGTTTTGAGGATGATTTGTCCCAGTTAGCCTTGCACAGCTCCAGCACGTTGGAAAACTATAGCCAGAATGAAGCTCCAAAATGGAGACTAGACCCTGGTAAAAAGGGCGGTCCTAAGATGTTGCACTCTTTGACCAATCACTGCAAAGAAAACTGCAGCCAGCTCTTGCAGATTCCAAGTCACTTTTCCTAGGCTTTTGCAGCCAGAGGCTGAAACAGAATGCAAAGGAGGGAAAACAAACAAACGACCAATAGGTAAGGCAAACCATCGTCCTGGGGGACGGAACACTCCCCGCTAAATTCCCAGGATGTGGGAATTTACCAATCAAAAACATACAAACACCTTTGTATACACAACAATACAAACACTAGAACTTTAAACATCTCCAATAAGCAACACGAGGTCACTAATTGGTCTGTCCAAAATGGACACTTTGCCTCTGTTGCAAGTCTTTAATTGAACTTTCCTGACCTTACCGTCCGGGCAAGGAAAGGTCTTTAGTATAATGCCCATGGGCCACGCATGGCGGGGCAAGTCTTTGTCCTTTAACAACACAACGTTGTTAACCTCAATGTTGTCCTGTGGGCTTTGCCAGATTCTTCTAGCTTGAAGCTGGCTTAAGTACTCGGCTTTCCACCTTTTCCAAAAGTGGTTGGCCAAGGACTGCACCTGTTTCCACAGGGCACGGTGAGTTCCGTCCGGAACTGGCAACATGACGTCCTTCCATCCTGGCACCTTTTGTGTCAAAATAAGTGCAGGAGTCAGTGGTTGTAAGTTCTCAGGGTCACTGGTAAGGGGAACCAGCGGCCGGTTGTTGATAATTGCGGTAACTTCCGCCATAAGTGTCACCAAAACATCATGCGTCAATGACCTATGACTCAAAAACATGGCATTAAGGATTTTGCGACTAATACCAATCATCCTCTCCCAAACACCACCCATATGGGAGGCGTGAGGAACATTGAAAGTCCACATAATTTGTTCAGTATTCGTAAAGTTCTGAACCTTTGGGTCTCTCCCAAACCTAGACACACAATTGAGTTCTTTGGTCGCACCTACAAAATTGGTGCCACAGTCCGACCGAATTGACTTAATTGGCCCTCTGAGGGCTATGAACCTTTTTAATGCGTTTAAAAATGATGAAGTGTCCATCCCTTCTATGACTTCTATATGGACAGCTCGTATTACTAAACAAGTAAACAAAACTGCCCACCTCTTGTTATTTACAACACCACCCCTGGTTTTCCTAGTGACAACCTCCCAAGGACCAAACACATCGATTCCCACATGGGAAAAGGGTGGGTCTGTCAAAGTCCTATCCTGAGGTAGTTCTGCCATCAACTGACTTTGACAGTTTCGCCTAAGGCGCCTGCATTTAACACATTTGAAAATACAACTGTTGACCAACCTTTTGGCATTAACTACCCACAGACCTTCATTTCTAAGGGCTGCCTCAGTTAGAGTTCTACCCTGATGATGGATCCTTTCATGGTGATGCCGAACGAGCAGCAATGCAGTGTGACTATTAGGGGGTATGATGATGGGGTTTTTTATGCACGCCTTGAGTTTAGCTTTGGCTAACCTTCCTCCAACTCTCAAAATACCCTCCTTGTCTAGAAATGGGTTTAACTCATTTAGAAGACTTTGATTAGGGATGTTGAGCCCTTGCTCTAGCCTAGCTATTTCCTGCTTGAAAGCAGATCTCTGTACTGACTTGAATATGACGCTCTTAGCCTTTATCATATCCTGGACCTGTAAAGGCTCACTATCTTTGCAAGCTAAACGATGTATAAGCCTAGCAACTGCTCTAAGAAGACTGTGCCACTCCGAAAAACGTTCAAAACGGTGTGGTTCCAGGCAAGATCTTTGGCCCATCTTGATTTCTGTGGTTGATTTGCAGGCTTTCACCTCTGCACTTCGTGAGACTTGAGCATTCATAATGTCCGAAAACCTTTGCTCATCTTTCGAGAGCGCTGTGGCTTCGTCTCTCTCAGAGACTTTGAAGATGGAGGAATACTCTGGAGTTATTGCTTGGCAGTAGACTGAGATGTGACTTAGGCAACTGCGCACAAGTGTAGGACGTCCACCTTTAAGCACCTGTGCTTGATTGGAGTCCAACGACGATGGTGGGTGCATCTTGTTTATGCACACTGGGCCTGTAACTGTCCAGCCTAGTGGTAGCAGCTGAGCAATGGGCGCCCCTGGAGGTCCCTTAACTTGGTCGTTCACATAGAACAAGTTCGGACAGTCCGCACCAAGCAGAAGGGCAATGTCCACATCTGGACGGAAAGCAGGTATGGCATTCTTCAGCTTTCGCAAGTGAGGATGGGCTTCCACGACTTCTCTGGTGACAATCTGCCTTTTGTTCCGGGGAATAGAGGAACACTCAATGAGGTCTGGTAACTCGAACAGTCTCTTCTGGTCACAAGAGGAGACAACAAAGCCGGATGCTATGCGACCCTGCAACTTCTTTTTTCCTGCACACGTAGTCATAGTGTAGTCAACCATCTTGGTTTTAAGGTCAAACATGCGGAAAAACTCTGGAGTCGCCAGGGAGGCGTCGCTTTGTGAATCCAAAGCCACGTAAAGTCTCTTTTTAAGCCAAGGTCTTCTGGCTGGATATACATCCGCTAGGCAGATAGGATGACAAACTCTGTACTGGTGCGAGTCAGAACACAGCTCTGTACAGGCGACTGCTGAAACCTCCACCTGCATCTCTGGTGCGACTGGCTTGTCGGTGTCTTCGACTGCTGACTTTTCTTTTGGTGAAACGTTCCCTTTGGGGTGGGAGATGACACTGGAGTTGTGCATTGCGGTGCAATGCTTGAGGCTGTTGCATTTCTCACACTTGACGTTTTCTTTGCAGTTGGACGCAAAGTGTGGAGTTGCTCCACAGCATCTAAAGCAGATTCCCTGCTTTTGAACTAGCTGTTGCCTCTCTTTGTATGACTTTCTACTAAACTCCCTGCAGTTGGCCAAGCTGTGAGGCTTTTGGTGGATAGGGCAAAGCAACTCTTTTACCTCCGACCTGGGTTCATCAGTCTTGTGTTGAGTTTCGACTGCCTTTACGCTGACAGGTCTATTGGCCTCTCTAGGTGGTTTTTTCTCCACTTTAGGTGCCTTCTCTGGCTGGGTCCCTTGGTATAAGGTGGGGAGGCCCGTCTGCGGATCATTCCTTTCTCTGGCCGCCCTGGTGATGAACTGGACCAAATGAGAAAATGGAGGGTATGCCTGGGAGTGGGCCTCCTTGTAGTTGAAGACCTCCTGTCCCCAGCGTTCTTGCAAAGTGAAGGGCAGCTTGGTCAAGATCTGCCTCTGGGACAGGTGCTGATCGAGGCACTTCAAACCGGGCAGTTCTGGATTCTCCTTGGCCGACTCTAATTCCGTAAGGAGATCGCTAAGGTCCCACAAGAGTTTGAAGTCTTTGAGTTTTAAAGCTGGGAACCTTTGGAGCTTGTCCATAAGAGATGCTTCAATCTCTGTGCTGGCCCCATACCTCTGCTGCAACCTGGCCCAGGCCTTTTCCAGGGCTTTGTCGGGATCGGCTACGTGGGCTGCGTAGATCTTCTTAACTTGTGAGGATGAGGCTGGGCCCAACCATGCAGCCAGAAGAGTCAGTTCTTCCTCAGGCAATAACTTTAAGTCTCTGATTGCTCTCTGGAAGGTGGCCTTCCAGAGAAGAAATTCCTCAGGCTTGTCCGAAAACTTTTCGACACCCTTGTCCTTAAGATCTCTTCTGGGGCTTCTGATGATGGAGACAAGCTGGGACTCTGGCGTCGAAGGGAACAATTGAGGAGTTTGCTGTTGTGGAGTGGACTCCCACCGTGCACCTTGCGTCAACCTTTGGCCTCTTGGAGGGATGACATCGACCACTGACGAATCGGTGGCTCCCTGTGCAGCTGTCTGTAAGGGCCAACTAGCACTTGGCCTTGAGGCCCTGATTGACTGACCTAGGGATTTAGCAGGAGGCACAGGTAGCTCGGGCAAGGGTGAGCTCCCCGCTATGACGCTCTGCTCTGCAGGAAACTCAAAAGTGACTTTGGGGCCCTGCTCTGGGTAAGGAGAGAAGTCTTCCTGTTCCTCATCCGAAAACTGGCTGTTTAAGCTATTAAGATGCACAAGCACCTTGGAAGAAGGGTCCTGCTTCGGCAACTGACTTACATTTTCTTCTGTGAGTGGCTCAATTAGGGCCTTGGCCAAAGTCTCAGCCCTTACCTTTTTGGCAGTAGCATCCATCCTTATTCTAAGCATTTCTATTTCACCTTGCCTTTGGGCCTGTTCCATTTGCATTTCGCTTTGTCTACGGGCCTGTTCTATTTGCAGTCGTTGCTCTTCTTCTTTAAAGGGAAGGGTGAGATCAGCTGCCTTAGCATCAGCCTCCGCCCCCGCTACCTTGCTCTTTAGCTTCAGACGTGCAGCCTCCTTAATGTGCAAGGCAGCTAGGGAAGAGATGGCACTCCCAGCAGCAGAAGACTTGCTAGAGTGGCTATGTTTAGATGATGCACACTCCCTTAGCTTAGATACCTGGCTAGAGCGGTTGGACTTAAGACTAAGTGCCACAGCAGGTGATTTTAAAAGATTGGTCTCATGGCTGCATAAGGAAGACTGATTTCCTTTTGGCTCAGACCTTAGATTAACAGGTGGAGAACTAAATTCCAAGGCATCTAGAATTGCCCTCACCTTATTTTCTTTCTCATTAGTGTCAGCTAAGACACTCACTATTTCTAACTCTGAATCCTTGGCGTTAATGCGCTCGAGGACCTGGACTATCTTAGACACCAAACCCCTCCAAAGACCGAAGGTCTCTTCAAGGTCTGTCTGTAATATGGATGGCACCCTTGTAATACCCAAGCTCTCAATTCTGCCCATCAATGTTACAATTCGCTCCCATGCCGAACCTAACCTCACATGGAGGAGCTCCTTTTCATCTATTAGATGGGCTAGCATCTTGGCTGAAGGGTGCTTTATCCTTTGGGGCCTTTCATTCCTACTTTCAGCCTCAGGAGGAGATATACCATCTGTATCATCTTGAAATTGCATAGACATTATATATTCTTAGTAGCAAGTAAATTTACAACAAAGGCAAATGCAATATACCTGCAAGTAAATTTACAATAAAAGCAAATTCAATATATAATACAATTCACAGCACTTAACCATAGCAATATATATCACTAAGTAACTATACTTTACAAAGATTGTGACCTTTGGCGCCAAACTTTGGTAGGCAAGCTGCAAAATGCAAACTGACAGCAACTTGCCACTTGATACCTCCCTTGCCCGAGTGACGTAAACTGCCAAAATGGCGACTTCGCCAAATTTTCAAGCACCTCGTGCTCTGCGGCTCGAGGCCTGCCGCCGAAGGAGCACCGAGGCTGGCTTTGGAAAGGAGGAGAGAAAAGACGCCTCCTCCCCGCTGTGAAGGGAGGTCACCACCGCAGGTCAATGAGGCAGGTCACCACCGCAGGACGATGAGGCAGGTCACCACCGCAGGACGATGAGGCAGGTCACCACCGCAGGACGATGAGGCAGGTCACCACCGCAGGACGATGAGGCAGGTCACCACCGCAGGACGATGAGGCAGGTCGAAGCCGGCCGAGTGCTCCGGCCGAACTCGCAGCAGCGTTGCCAGGCCTGTCCAGGTTCTAGCCTGGTTCTGGTGGGCTTCACGCCTCAGAGCCAGCCAAAGAACTGTCGCTGGTGCTCCGCGGCTCGAGGTCTACCGCCGAGGGAGCCCTGGACGTTGCTGGGAACTGCACAGCCTGTGCAAACCTAGAAAGCCACTGGGCCACGTGCGCACACGCGAGCCAAATAGCAAGGAAATAGAGCCCCACTATTTGACTCCTTCAGGTCTGAGAGCGGGCTCCACTGCCTCAGACGCTGGTAGAGTCTTTAGGTATGCAGACTGAGCTCAGGCGGAAAAGCCGCGGCCTAAACTAAACTTCCTAAACTATAAAAAACTATAAGCCGTGCAAGCTAGCTCAAGCGGAAAAACCGCTGATCTACCTCAAAACTGTGCCGTCCGCCGGACAATAAAAAACTATAAAACTGAAACGTGCTGTCCTTTATCCGGGCGAACTGCAAATCCCTATAAGCTGTCCTATAGATATTGAACGACTGAGTCTGGATAACTTCAAAAAAGGATGTTTATTCATACAAGGTTGTAAACCTGGCACAGATCTTAAAGTTGCAGAAAATGAAACAAATTTCTATAGGTTTTAGGTACAGAATTATCCCTGGTTCCAGAAAGCAAAGGTGATTATAAAACCACTATACCCTAATCACGCTGCCTATATTAGAAGGAGAAACTCTTTCCTTCCCTATCTTTACAGCAAAGATTAGTTCTAGAAGCGACAGAATAACCCTGCTCCTCTAACTAGATTTCTTATTCCAGATCAATATAATTCAATACTTATCTAATTTGGATAGGCTTAGATTGGCCTGGTTTTGAGGATGATTTGTCCCAGTTAGCCTTGCACAGCTCCAGCACGTTGGAAAACTATAGCCAGAATGAAGCTCCAAAATGGAGACTAGACCCTGGTAAAAAGGGCGGTCCTAAGATGTTGCACTCTTTGACCAATCACTGCAAAGAAAACTGCAGCCAGCTCTTGCAGATTCCAAGTCACTTTTCCTAGGCTTTTGCAGCCAGAGGCTGAAACAGAATGCAAAGGAGGGAAAACAAACAAACGACCAATAGGTAAGGCAAACCATCGTCCTGGGGGACGGAACAAGACCAGCGGGAGGGAGATAGTAAAGCTACAACAACAACCCCACCAATGTACACAAACGGACAAAACCAGACCGGCTGGTTTCTCCAGTCCTTTGCAAAGCCATTTGGGAGTGGCAACAGAAGGTGACACTCAGCCAGCTTGGTGCAACCTCTTTGCCAGCGAAGCCCAAGGACACAGAAAAACTCTATTTGATGAATGAGAAGCGTAGGAGATTGCCTTACAATGAGTTGGTCCAAGTTTTTTGGACTTCAGCTCCCAGAAATCCCAGCCAGCTTACCAGTCCAAAACACGTGGAGGCCCAAAGGTTGGGAACCACTGATCCAGATGAATATTGTCAACCATGGTTGGCATCAATGACAAACATAATCCTTCAAAGGTCACTGATAGTCCTCCTGGTGGTCATTCCTCCAAGAATGAACCAGGCTTGACTCTACTTATCATCTGAAATCAAATACAAATGGGTAAAGTGCATTCCTATAGTGGAATTTCACCAGCGGAGGCACTTGCAGAAATCCTACTACACTGGCACCGTACCAGATTGCCACGCCAGCTGGTGTAACAGATACACCTTGGCACAATACTCTGGGAGAAGGATACACCAGAGGCGATGCTGTTCCCTCAGTAAAGATATGCCAGCGGAGAAGCTGAAAAAGGGCAGGGTTGTGGGTGAGAAACATGGCCCGCATAAGAAGGGGCCCAATAGTGCTGTATCCTGTACTCTTTTGATTTCCAGCCTTTTGTGCCATATTGTTAAAGCATTTTGCTGCACTGGGGTTTTTATTTCCCGAGCAATGCTTTCTCCATTCAGTTCAGAGATGGGTTGATATATATTAGTATGCAGAAGGATCTCATAGTACTTTAGAGACTAACCAAGATCCCATCTATACTGCCATATAATGCACATATGCTCAGTATATAGATAAACTCATATATTGCACTTTAAATGCATTAAACTGCATCATATAAATCTACACGGGCAGTGGAGATATCCAGTTGCCAACCCTGGATGGCAAAGCGCTACACCCATCTTCACTGGTAAAGAGTCTGGGAGTCCACTTGGACCCTTTACTGACGATGGAGGCCCAGGTCTCCGCCGTTAGCAAAACCGCCTTTTTTCATCTTAGGCAGGCTAGACGGCTAGCCCGCTATCTATCTAGGGACAACCTGGCTACGGTGATCTAGGCTATGGTCATCTCAAGACTGGACTACTGTAACGCCCTTTACATTGGCCTTCCTGTGTCGGTGATCCGGAAGCTCAAATTGCTACAAAATGCAGCTGCCCGGCTCCTTGCGGGAGTCCCAATGAGATGCCACATAACACCAATCTTACTGCAGCTGCACTGGTTACCAATTGAGCACCAGATCACTTTCAAAGTGATGGTACTTACCTTTAAGGCCTTACATGGTCTAGGGCCTATGTACCTGAGGGACCGCCTTGTCAGAGTAATTACACAGCGCAGCAGCAGTTGGATGGAGTAAGTGGAACGCAGAACGAAGAGACACCCAGAGACGTTGGTAAAACTATATACAAAGTTTTACTGTACAAGACAAACAGGCTTGCAGACAATGGACACAGGACTTAACACCTAGGCAGACAGCACTCAAAACAACTCAAAACTGAACTGATGCAATCAGTAATGCGTACACACACTTGTTTCTGGACACTTCCCAGCTCCAGCCACACATCAAAGTCATCACAGCTTCTTAGTAATTAGCTCTTTCCAGACTATGTTACACTCTGGATGATGCAATTAGTATGCAATACAGACAAGACACAAATTTCATTTAAACACAAATCCCATATTAACACCCTCTACAAACCCCAGAGATCCCTCCGTTCTGAGGATCAAGACCTATTGGAAGTCCCCAGTTTTAAGACCTTGCGTCTAACAACTAGACCAGAGCTTTTTCAGTAGTGGCGCCATCTCTCTGCCACCTGAATTTCGTACCTTATGGGACTTATCAGCCTTCCGCAGGGCATGTAAGACACACCTGTTTCAGCAGGCTTTTGATTTCTGTTATTGATGTTTTTAAAAGATGTTTTTAAGATGTTTTAAGAAGTTTTTAAATTGTTATATTTTAGCCTGTTCTTGTAAGCTGCCCCGAGCCCTAGTGGAGTGGCGGCATATAAGTTTGAATAATAAATAAATAAATAAATAAATAAATAAATAAATAAATAAATAAATAAATAAATAAATAATATGGCAGTGTAAACAGGGCCTCAGAGAACAAAGTTGGCATCATAAGTTTTTGCAGATCTTCTTCATCAGATAGATATGCTGTTGTTATTATTAGAATCTATTCATTCAAAATACAAAATTAATACCAACAGAGTTTAAAGGAGTTGTTGTTGACTCTGACTTATATGCATCTACACTGTAGAATTGATGCAGTTTAACATGACTTTAATTGTCGTGGCTCAGTGCGCTGGAATCATGTGAGTGATCGCTTTACAAGGTCTTGAAACTTCCCTGCCAAAGAGTGCTAGTGCTTCAGCAAACTACAACTCCCTTGATTGCATAGCATGGATCCATGGAAGTTCAAGTCGTGTCAAACTGCATTAATCCTGTAACATCAATGCACCGGCAGATAGGAAGACACGGTTCTTCTGATATAGGATTTGTCAGGCGTTACTTCACCATGGCAATGGTAGCATCCCCCAGCCTTTGGCTACGCCAGTGTATGTGTGTACGTTTTTAATTAACTGGATTTTTTACATCAGACAATGGATGTCTGATGGTGGGGGGTCTATACTGAAAGCCAGGGTCCCTGGGGCTTGAAGTAGGATTATTGGGCAGAATCCAGACAGGTGCAAAGAGAACAGATCTGAGCAAAGTCCTGACACAGAAATGGCCCTGGATTATAGGCTTCCCTCAATAGACAGCAGCAGGGATTAGGAGGCACGTGATGGCGGCATGGAGGCTTTGCAGCAATTGGAGCAGAGGGAACTGGTGTAGAGAGGCCTTTGGGGGATGATAGATGTTCCTTCCTGTCCTGGTGTGTTGGCATTGTTTCTCTCCTTCCAAATTATATCATTAGCATTTTACAGCATCTTCCATTGGAACAAAATGCTCCCAGAAAGGTACTGCAAACATATTGTCAAGACAGACCATAGCAATGTTAAAAGCTGCCCAGAATAACCCACATTCTCGCTCAAAACATCTTCACTGCACATCCCTGCAGCAAATGGTTTATGGCTAACATGCAGCAGCTTGGACAATTGGACCACCACAGATTGAGGTTTACCACTTTTCATTGCCCCTAGGATTGCCAGGGTAGGAATGTCCCATATCCTCCGGCTTCCCAATTTGGCAAGGATACTCCATATTAATCCTCTGCTTTCCCACTTTTCAGCTGCTTTTAAAATGTCCCAGTTTCTCTCTCCTCCTCCCACTTTCCTCCTCATCTTTACTCCAGTTGCTATCAATGCTTCATAGAAAATGAGTGCATGAGCAAGGCTGCAGATGATGAATATGCAAAGTTGCTGCTTTAACCACATGGTAAAGTAGCAAGGGGATTTCTGAGTTAAATAGATACATTTGTCACCTCTGTGCTTCATTACCAGATTTTGCTTGGACCTTATTTACAAACCTGTCTGCGGTACTTCTTTCCATCTTCCTTATCCTGATCACCAATGCAACTAGACTATGCCAAAACACAGGAAAAAGTGCATATCTGACTAAAGGGAGGGAAATGGGTCAGATAAATAGTTTCCCTGGGTTTGCCCAGCCCATGGGTCTCCAATTTTATGCAACAGTGCTGGCACTCACTATATACTTGCTTGTGCTTCCATTTCAACATTAGAGGAAATAGTACACTCAACTCAATAGACCTCACACTCACCTGTTGGAACAATTCCACCAGCATTGCCTGTAGGCTGTAGGCTGTTAGGAATTGTGGGAGTTAAAGTCCAAAACACTCATGCCTGATCTATAGAAAAATGTTTATATTATTTCTGCCAGAAATCACCAGTGTCAGTCACCTTTTACTGACCTCAGAGAGAATTTCCTGAACTCTTGAGGGTGGGATAATCCTCAAACAAAAACTCATTGTATAGGTCTTACATGGACACTAAATTAATATCCAAAGCTTGATTATTAAAAATCAACAGCAGTTCCCATACTTCCATCTGCTCTTCAGGATTTCCCATATAACTTTTCTGTAACTTTTCTTTATTCCTTAGTTTCATAGAATGTATAAACTACACTTTTATTTTACTTTATTCTTAGATGTACTAAGTATAGTAAAATTAAAGGTTTCCCCTGACGTTAAGTCCAGTCATGTCTGACTCTGGGGGTTGGTGCTCATCTCCATTTCTAAGCCGAAGAGCTGGCGTTGTCCGTAGACACCTCCAAGGTCATGTGGCTGGCATGACTGTATGGGGCGCCGTTACCTTCCCGCTGGAGTGGTACCTATTGATCTACTCACATTGGCATGTTTTCGAACTGCTAGGTTGGCAGAAGCTGTAGCAACAGCGGGCGCTCACTCCGCTCCTGGGATTTGAACCTGGGACCTTTCGGTCTGCAAGTTCAGCAGCTTGGTGCTTTAACACACTTCACCACTGGGGCTTATACTAAGTATAAGATACTAAATATCTGAACTGCCTGATTTAAGCCAAGGGCCATCACTCAAGAATGTCTCTCAGCCTCAGCCAAAGGTATAACAAAAGTCTATCATTCTGTAGTGTAGGGGACTGTAGGAGGGGACTAGAGTGCATCTGGAGGAAATCTCAGGATGTGTCTGACCAAGCACGGGCTAAAGCCGCTATTAAGGCTTACTCCGTGGCTCTGCGAGCAGCCAGGAAAGCTTTCACGACTGCCCGCATAGCGTCTGCAACCAATAGGCCTTCGGAGTTGTTCCGACTTGTTGGGGAGCTCCTGCGGCCTGCCGAGACCCAGGAGTTCCCCGATGACTTGGCAACTCGGTGCAGCGATTTCGCACACCATTTTGCAGGCAAAGTTGCTCAGATATGTCATGAGTTGGACTCCAGCTTAACTGTAGTTCCAGCGGAGGTAACCGAGGCACCTGTCTGTCCGATTTTGTGGGATTCTTTCCGGCTTGTTCTTCCTGATGACGTGGAGGGTGTAGCGGAACCTTTGTGCTACGGTCCTTGCGAGCGCAGTAGGAGGGATTTGGAGACGGACATTCCAAGAATTCCAAGAAAGTAATTCTTGGAGTAATTCCAAGAAAGCAGTTTTATTTGGCAAGTGGCTACTAGGGTTCCCCCTCGCACAAAATAGGTGCTTTCCCAGGGAGAACCCCCAGCGGCGGGCTGAGTAAATATTTATACACACTACAGGGTTCGGGTTATGCCCGCCCACAAGCAAATTCATTGGCTTAGAGTTGTGACGCTGCTTGACTTGCATCCAATCAGCGCTGACCAGCGGCCCGGGCGCACTCTTTCCGTGCCGTGTTCACAATCATTCAGAGCGCCTGCGTGCGCATGCGCTGTTTGTTTATCTTTAGCTTTCATTTCTTCAGAAACACATGATTTCCCAGAAACCACATGTTTCTGTGAGCTTATGCACCCGGGTCGCTAGCCGTCGCCATCTCTGCCCATATATGGTATTTCCTGGGGTTCTTTAACCTCCCGCCTCACTCCCCCATTTTCTTTTTGCGAAGCGCGTGTACAAAAGCTGAAGCAAAGCATTATGGTTCCATCCAATCCCGCTTGGCTTGGAGTATGGCTATCTTTTCTCCAGGTAAAGATTGTGTGACACACCTAGTACACATTTGCATCATTATTGGAGTGCAGCACATAACTATGAGAACAATGAACAATCCTAAAATCCCTACCAACAATATGTCCTTCAACCATTCTACTGAGGGTAACCAGCTAGTCACCCAGGAGAAGGGATACCAACCTTCTACCTCCTGGACATTATTGTAAATTAACTTTTGTAATGACTCAATGTCATCTTCAATAGTACTATTCAAGTTATGAAATTTCACTACACAACGCCCTCTAACCATGGCGCATAAACCCCCCCTGGCCGCCAGTAGGTAGTCAAGGGCTAGCTTATGCTGTAGGGCCATCTGGCTGATTTCTTCTACTTCAGACTGGATTTCCCGGAAAATTTTACCAGTGGCATTTATGGACTTTTCAAGACGGCAAGTCAGGCCTAGAACACTTCTACGATTTGCCTGGGCTACAATCCCTGGGTAGGCACCCAGGGTCAATAAGCCAGTGACCAAGCCTCCTCCTACATGAGAAGCTTCTGAGCCTGACAAAGCCTTATTAATAATTACTTCATCTATACATTCTGGTCCCAGAGGATCGGTTTGGATTATATCTCGCTTACGTCTAAGTTGTGTTTTTTGATAAACTCTAACGGGGAAAGTCAAGTATCCTATTCCAACACATTGATAGCCTCCTGGGTGATAGTTTGTTGCCCACTTATCAAAAAAGAACCACAAGTTGTGGTCTCTGATTAACCATGAAGGCGGCACATCAGGCAGGGTCCTAACGGGCTGTAGTACCTGACCAGTCCCCCAACTAAGATAAGGAAGATATCCCAGCTTACCATCAGTAGAATTGTCAGTTTTGAACATGTCCTCGGGGTGAATAGGTTCGGGGGGAAGATATTCGGGGTACATAGATGTCCACTCGGTATCAGCTAGATTAGGGAAGGCATATGATCTGTTATACAGACCATGTAGATAGAAACGGTCCCGGCAATAGGAGTAATTTCCTAACCGGGAAAAGAATGCCTGTCTGGGTCCCCAATGTTTCCACATGGAATTATCAACCTCCGCCCCCCCCATGGCAGAAGCACAGGCCTCTTGTGGAGGCATGATATCTGAAACGCCGGAATCGGGTGGAGTTTAACTTCCGGGATATGCTTGAAAATAGAGTGGGTGGCCACGCATTCTGGACCTTTACTAGTCCCTCTAAAACAATCTGTGGTTCATCAATCAAATCGGGAAGAAATGAAAAATCTCCTACGGTGAGGGGGTGTTCATATATTAATGCTACCTCTTTCCCGTGCTGCTCAAACATATAATTGGCATGTTCTTTTATCCAATTCCCATGTGCTCTTTTTCCAAAAGAAAGAATAAAACTCAGCACAAATAATATACCAAACACAGTACGCTTTCCTCCCCTCCTCATAACTTGTCTCCCACTTTTTCCTCTCAAAATGTCTAGCCACCATCCCCCGGAGAGCGCCTTTGTTGGGCCATGCTGCAACATACTTGACCACCGACGCTCCGTTGCACCCGAAGGGATCAGCTTCATGGCCTTGTTGACCCCTCAGGGAGTTGCCGGATGATCCTGAGTCTCAGGTCCTCACCAGGAACTCGCTCCGTCCGCCACTCCTCAGGTGCTAGTTTTACACGGGTGTAATGTATCCACGGCTTAATCTCCTTCACCTTCACTGCAGTGGGGGTAGACAGGAGCACAACATAGGGTCCTCGCCACTTGGGTCCCAATGGCTCAATCTTCCAATCCTTGACCAAAACCTCGTCACCTGGTGAAAAACAATGTAGAGGTGTGGTAGGGAATGGTGGGTTCAATTCAGAAATGTATTTTTCTAACTGCTGCATTTGTCTGCCCAAAGCCTGAACCTGGGCCAATGTCTGTTTCTCTCCTATGAGGTGTTGCTCAGCTCCTGTCTCTAAGGCTCCCTTCAAGTTCAAAGGGGGTCGTCCATAGAGTCTTTCAAAAGGGGAGAGTCCTGTCCGTTTGTGTGGTGTACATCTGATTCCTAATAATGCCATGGGCAAAACCACCGTCCACGGCAATCCTGTCTCCTGGCAAAGTTTCCCAAGCTGAGCCTTTAATGTCCTATTCATTCTTTCCACTTTTCCAGAAGATTGGGGTCTATATGCACAATGTAACTTCCATTTTATGCCCAAAATTCTACATAATCCTTGCACGGCCTGTTGAATATATGCGCGGCCATTATCTGATCCAATTTCTAAGGGTATGCCAAATCTGGGAATAACATCTTTCATTAGAGCTCTTGAAACCTCCACAGCCTTCTCAGTCTTTGTAGGGTAAGCCTCCACCCATCCTGTGTATGTGTCCACGAACACCAGTAAATATTTGTATCCTTTGTATGGGGGCATTTCTGTAAAGTCAGTGACTAAAGCTTCAAAGGGTACCCCACCCACATGTTGGACTCCTGGTGGCTTGAGGGGTCCTTCTCTGGGGTTATTTTTTATACATGTCCAGCATCTTCGGGCTGCTGCTGCCGTTAGGCTATGTAATCCATCGATATACAACTGTCGTCCTGGCAGATTTGCCAATGCCATTTTTCCTAAATGTGTGTTTTGGTGCATGTGTTGGACTAAGTGCCATGCCAAGTCCTTAGGGACGTAGACACGGGCATCTGGCATCACTATGAGTTCTCCTGACCACTGACCCTTCTCCTTTAAGGCCCATTCTTCTTCCTCTGGTGTATATGTAACGTTATGTTCAGTTAATTCTACCTGTAGGGCCATTACCTGATGTTCAATATGGGGCAGCCTAGCTGCCTCTTTGGCTGCCAGATCAGCCTGCCTATTTCCTTGCACTACGGGATCGTCTCCACGTTGGTGCCCTTTACAATGCATCACAGCCACCTGCCTTGGCTTCCAAACCGCCTCCAGGAGATCCACAATCTCTCCGGCATGTTTCACGCACTTTCCTCCAGACGTGAGGAGCCCGCGCTCCTTGTACAGTGCTCCGTGTGCGTGGAGGGTAGTGAAGGCATATTTTGAGTCTGTGTAGACGTTAACCCGCTTTCCGCTTGACAATTCCAACGCTCGGGTCAGGGCAATCAATTCGGCCTTCTGGGCAGAAGTCCCCGGGGGCAGTGACCCTGCTTCCAGCGTCTCTCCCCCCCACCGGACAACCGCATAACCTGAGTGTCTTTGATTATTTTCCATAAAGGAGCTTCCATCTGTGAACAGAGTGTCGTCCACCTTAGTCAGTGGCACATCCTTCAAATCCGTTCGACTGGAGAATACCTCGTCCATCACCTGGGCACACTGATGGATCGTGGTGTCTCCTGGAGTCGGGAGCAGGGTGGCCGGATTCAGAGTGGAGCAAGTCTCCAGGGTCACCAGTGGGTTGTCACACAACAATCCCTCGTAT
The DNA here is from genome assembly GCF_035594765.1 of Anolis carolinensis. NCBI lineage: Eukaryota > Metazoa > Chordata > Lepidosauria > Squamata > Anolidae > Anolis > Anolis carolinensis. Next base: position 10,765,264 of record NW_026943821.1, on the reverse strand, counting down.
TTCATTAACCTCTCACTTGTGAGCCAGCGCGGTCCCTTAGTGTCTAACAGTGCCTTAACGCTATGGGGCACCTTAACTGTCAGTGGCTGTCCTAGGGTCAATTTATTCGCTTCTTTGATTAAATCTACTGATGCTGCCACAGCCCTCAGGCAAGGTGGCAATCCACGAGCCACTGTGTCCAATTGCTTTGACAAGTAGGCAATCGGCCTTTGCCATGAACCTAGTGGTTGGGTCAATACTCCAACCGCTGTTCCTTCCCGCTCTGCAGCGAACAGAGTGAATGGTTTTTCCAAATCGGGCAGTCCTAATGCTGGAGATGACATCAATGCTTGACCTGATGTCCGGCCAGATTGCAGGTGCGTTCCTTGAGGAAGGGGCACTTCTGGGTCTTCCCAGACACCCCTATTACTTTCGTAGTTTCCCGAGTTGGTGGACTAATTTTTGTATTTACTACTGATTTTTCGGCATCTGTGTCCACTAAAAAGTCCAATTGTTGGTCCCCGATTTCAAGTGTGACCATTGGCTCCCCGGGGTCCAACAAAACAAGAGCCTAGCTTCCTCATTCCTCTCCTTCATCCATATCTTCCCATTCTTCTTCCATCACAGCTGCTGCAGCTATCACCTCTCTCGCAGGAAAAGGTACGTAGTGTCCACGTCCTCTTCCCCTTCCTGGGTTTCTTCCTCTCTCAGGCCTTCCTCTTCCTCTCAGTCCTTCCTGACTTCCTTCTTTTCCTTCTGGGCATTCACCTTTCCAGTGTCCAAACTTCTTACATTTAGCACATTGGTCTCGACCTAACCTCCGAGGGGGCCCTCTTCTTCCTCCTTGTCCCCCTCTGGCATATCCTCCTCTTCCTCTCTGTCCACTTGCACTCTGTTCCATCATGGTGACTAATGCTTGGTATTCCTGCTTCTTCTTCCTGTCCTTCTTCTCTTCTTCTACCTGGTCCCTTGCCATATAAACTTGATCTGCGAGTGCCAACAATTCATTCATAGTCTTTCCTAGAAATCCTGGTTGCTTTTGAATCTTTCTCCGGATGTCAGGAGCCGCTTGACTGATAAAAGACTGTTGAATCGCCCTCCTACCGTTTTCATCCTCCAAATTATACGGGCTATACTTTCTATATGCTGCCTCCAGCCTTTCCAAAAAGGCTGTTGGTGACTCAGATTTTTCCTGTACCACTCCCTGAATTTTTATAATGTTGACGGGTCGCGGCGGGCCCCTCTTTACCGCTTCTACCAATATACGCTGGAATCCTTTTAGTCTCTGCAAATGTCCTTCTTCTGCGGTGTCCCATTGGGGATCTATTTCCACAGGAAACCTCTGTGCTCCCCACTCGGCTGCATCACCATCTTGTGGGGCCCCAACCTGGGCTATGGCTACCCCATTATTCAACACTGCTCTTCTCTCTTCTGATGTGAACAACATATTCAACAATTGTCTGCAATCTTGCCAGGTGGGATTATGGGTTGCCATAATCCCTTCCAATAGCCTAGCCATAGCTTGGGGTTCTTCACTATAAGGTGGAGTATTATTCTTCTAATTCAGAATATCACTACTACTGAAAGACACTACCTGGTATGCTTGAACTATCTCATTCCTGTTGTCTGGCCTGTACACTCAACTGTAAATCTGGGTAGTCCTCCTCGTTGGATTGGAAAACTTCCTTCTTTTTCCCTTCCTTCTTCACCACCATACATTTGCCATTCTTGCACTGTCGAACCCAACCTGGATCTTCTCTAACTACCCGTTCCCAGGTAGCAATATAGACCCACTGGTTCGGATGATTCACAGCACAATATTCTTCCACTGTTCGGATCAGTTTCAGATCCCACGTTCCTTCTACTTGCCAACCTAACCCAAACTCTGGCCATTTTCCCTGACACAAATTCCTCAGTCTATAATCTCTCAGGTCCCTTGGATTGCCTGCTAGGGCTCGGGTAGCAAAAGAGCCAAAATTATCTAAGATGCATTGTAAGGGAGTGGAGCTCTTTGAATTTTTCCCTCCCATCCTGCCTAATAGAGGGGACTGCCTTGGCCTGGGCACCCGGACACTCAACGGCATGCGTCAGGAAACACAAGACAGAGCCCCTTTCTACCTCCCTGGGAACCTCCCGGCGCTGGCGTTCCCTTAGTGTCTCATTTAACCACTATACTTGCCAGATTTCTGTAGACGTCGGACCAACCTTCGCCCCTGGGCTTTTCCCTGGATCCTTTTCCCTCCTGGCTGGTTTCTATGGAACCTCGCTGGTGTTGCAGCTCCCACCGTCAGTCGGCGTTGGCATCAGAGGCAAGCACCGCAGCCGGTCTTGCAATATTCAGGGGCCCCTTCTCATCTCACGGTAGTTGCCTCCGGTCCCCACCGCTGAGTTGGGACCGTCCCGCCAACGGGATCCGTCTCCAACCTCCTGGCCCGTCTTATAGGAAATCACGTCGGGGTCACCAGAAAATGTAGCGGAACCTTTGTGCTACGGTCCTTGCGAGTGCAGTGGGAGGGATTGGAGACGGACAACTGGAGTAATTCCAAGAAAGCAGTTTTATTTGGCAAGTGGCTACTAGGGTTCCCCCTCACACAAAATAGGTGCTTTCCCAGGGAGAACCCCCAGCGGCGGGCTGAGTAAATATTTATACACACTACAGGGTTCGGGTTATGCCCGCCCACAAGCAAATTCATTGGCTTAGAGTTGTGACGCTGCTTGACTTGCATCCAATCAGCGCTGACCAGCGGCCCGGGCGCACTCTTTCTGTGCCGTGTTCACAATCATTCAGAGCGCCTGCGTGCGCATGCGCTGTTTGTTTATCTTTAGCTTTCATTTCTTCAGAAACACATGATTTCCCAGAAACCACATGTTTCTGTGAGCTTATGCACCCGGGTCGCTAGCCGTCGCCATCTCTGCCCATATATGGTATTTCCTGGGGTTCTTTAACCTCCCGCCTCACGGGGATTCTTCGGTCTGTGAGGGCGACCACTTGCGCTCTGGATCCTTGTCCATCTTGGCTGGTTAAGCTGGCCAAAGATGGGTTGTTGGAGTGGTTCGTAGCTATAATAAATGCCTCTCTGGGTCAGGGGACAGTTGCATCTTGTTTTAAGCAAGCGGTGGTAAAACCGCTATTAAAAAAGACCTCGTTAGACCCATCTGTTTGTAACAACTACAGACCAATCTCCAACCTCCCATTTCTGGGCAAGGCTCTGGAGCGGGTGGTTGCCACGCAGCTCCAGGGGTTTCTCGATGACACTGATTTTCTGGACCGCTCGCAGTCTGGCTTCAGGCCTGGGCACAGTACCGAGACGGCTTTGGTTGCCTTGGTGGATGACCTCCGCAGGGAGCTGGACAGGGGGAGTGTGACCCTGCTGGTTCTCTTGGACATCTCAGCGGCTTTCGATACCATCGACCATGGTATCCTTCTGGGGAGGCTCGCTGGGATGGGGCTCAGTGGCACGGTTTTGCTGTGGCTCCGGTCCTTCCTGGAGGGTCGTTCCCAGATGGTGAAGCTGGGGGACACCTGCTCGGACCCCTGGCCTTTGACCTGTGGGGTCCCGCAAGGGTCTATCTTATCCCCCATGCTATTTAACATCTACATGAAACCGCTGGGAGAGGTCATCCGGAGTTTTGGAGGGTGTTGCCATCTCTACGCAGATGACACGCAAATCCACTACTCATTTCCATCTAACTCCAAGGAAGCCCCTCGGATACTGAACCAGTGTCTGGCCGCTGTGGCGGACTGGATGAGGAGGAACAAGCTGAGGGTCAATCCTGAGAAGACAGAGGCCCTCCTGGTCAGTCGCTCGTCGGATCGGGGTATTGGGTGGCAACCTGTGCTAGACAGGGTTGCACTCCCCCTGAAATCACAGGTCCGCAGTTTGGGGATCCTCCTGGACTCAGCGTTGACGCTTGAGGCGCAGGTGTCGGCGGTGGCCGGGAGGGCCTTTGCACAACTCAAACTTGTGCGCCAACTGCGACCATACCTCGTGAAGTCTGACTTGACCACGGTGGTCCATGCCTTAGTTACCTCTAGACTGGACTACTGTAATGCGCTCTACGTGGGGCTTCCCTTGAAGACGGCCCGGAAATTACAATTGGTCCAACGCTCGGCTGCCAGATTAATAACGGGGGCAAGTTACAGGGAGAGATCTACTCCCTTATTTAAGGAGCTCCACTGGCTGCCGTTCATCTTCCGGTCCTAATTCAAGGTGCAGACCATCACTTATAAAGCCCTAAAAGGTTTGGGACCCACCTACCTTCGTGACCGTATCTCCCACTATAAACCTGCCCGATCTCTCCGATCATCTGGGGAGGCCCTCCTTTCGCCACTGCCTATATCCCAGGCCCGCCTTGTGGGTACTAGGGAGAGGGCCTTTTCTGCTGTGGCCCCTCGACTATGGAATTCACTGCCCATTGAGATTAGGCAAGCTCCCACTCTATTAGCTTTTTAAAAAGATTTAAAAACATGGCTCTTCCGCTGCGCTTTTGGAGAGTAACTGTTATTTATTCCTTTTCCTGCTCCTCTCCAACATCTTTCCTCTAGACGGTTCCACTTTCGTATGTCCCTGCTCCCCGTAGTCTCCATTCCCTTTATCTTTCCCACCCGAGTTTTTATCTTTGTATTCATGCGGCCGGCCCTGTTTTTTACTGTTTCTTTGATTTGCGTTGTAGTGTATATTGTATATTATTACTTATTGTATTGTTTAATTGCTCTATGTTATGTTGTATTTATATTTTGTTATATTGTTTTGCTCTGGGCATGGCCCCATGTAAGCCGCCCCAAGTCCCCGTTGGGGAGATCGGGGCGGGGTATAAATAAAGTATTATTATTATTATTATTATTATTATTATTATTATTATTATTATAGTGTAGATACTATTTCCCAACAGCTCAACTGCAGCCACCTCAGTAGACATCCTGGGACCCTTCCTTTGTTTGCCTAACCCAAACCAGACTACAGAAATCAGCTCCATTGTTCTGAGAAGAATGGGCAACATGATCCCATCATCCCCACCCTGGACCCTTCCTGGCCTGGAATGCCAGCACTTCCTGAAGAATCCTCTCCACCCAAAAAGCTTTCTCCTGCCTGGCTGGGGGGAGATTTCCAGCCACATCATCAGAGCTCAGCCAATCGGGAGCAAGGGAGAGAAAATCCAAATTTGGACAATATTATCAAACTGATTACACAACACCATATCTTATATGCTTGTACCTTTTCGGCAGGAGCCCTGCTTGCATCCATTCTTGGCCATAATGCATGAAAAGAAGCCACTGTCCTTTGTCTTCATGTCTGGTGAGGCTTTAATGTGGAACTCTTATTATTAATTTTGGTTAGTAATGCTTGCCAGGCTGTTCCCTCATATAATGATAGTCTAAATTCGATATCAGCCCTTTCAATCATGGCATATTAAAAGGTTTTGAAAAATAGCGGCTATAAGTAATTTTATTGCTGAGTCTCACTGGTCAAGGCACTAAAATACTACTTTTTCATTGATGTTTCTTTTTAAAAAAAAAAAAAAAACTCTTGCTCTGGAGCCAAATTGCCTGAATGATATTTTCATACATATTTGTCACAAAGTTTGTGTTTCTGGGTTTTGATGATATCATTGTATGGTTTATACTTCAGAAGAAAGGTGGCACAGTGGGTTAAACCCTTGTGCCAGCTGAACTGCTGACCCGAAGGTTGGGTTGCTGACCTGAAAGTTGCCAGTTTGAATCCGCGAGATGGGGTGAGCACCCATCGGTCAGCTCTGGCTTGCGGGAACATGAGAGAAGCCTCCCAGCCAACACTTCCAGGTGTCCCCTGGGCAACTGCTCTGTAGATGCTCAATTATCTCACACCAGAAGCAACTTGCAGTATGTTCTCAAGTCACTTCTGACATGATTTTTAAAAATTTCAAAAGAAAAAAACAGCTCTGCTGGATCATTCTAAAGTAGGCCTCTCTAGAACCACAATCTGTTCAAACAATGGCCAGCTAGATAACCAAAGGTAGAACATGAGTGGAGCTTCAACTCCACCTTGTGATCTTTGTCAACTTGTATGGTTTTTTTTTTTAATCGATGCCACAGGTGGATTAAGTTCATGAAGACATCTTATCCACCCTTAAATAAATGAAATGCCAAACCCGATGCACATTCAGCAAGAGTTGTAAATTACATTAATTTTTCCTTTATTCAACAGGAAATTCTAGGAAGTGTTCACTACCCTGAAAGGGTCTCACAAATGTCTGTGTGGTATATTGAAAGCCAGGATGTTTAGTACAAAAAATCAGTATAAAGCAATATATACATATATGTGTAGTGGTGTCTGCATGTATGTTTATACAGGATTTTTGGAATTAGAGATCTTTCAAACAGAAGAGTGCACGAACAAGCGCAGCCTGGGCATCTTCCCCTTGGACATGTAGGTCTTCCACTTGAAGGCCAGGGTGCCATAGCGGGTTGTCCCCCGCATCTTGAAGGGATGGACGTTGTTCTGGTAGTTGAGTGGAATGATTCCATGTATGGTGGGAGGCCTGGGACGAAGTCGGGCTGAGTGATGAATCAATTCATAAAGGATCCGTTGGCCCAAATCTGCTTCTGCCTTTCTCATCTTAAGGGTGCTGCCCATGACATATTTGCGATCGCGACGGTCACCCAACAAGAGCTCCTGCAACATATTCCGGACAAGCAGGTTGCTTGTGCCATAGAGATCCAGCAACTGGGCAGACTGCTCATGCCAAGCTGCTGAGTCCATGCCGCCTTCTTCTTGCTTCAAGGACATTAATGACTGGTAGAGGTTCATAAAACTGTCCCAATCCACACCTTTCTCATGATCAAGACGGAAAATGTGCTGCTGGGCACCACGCCGGGCCCTATGAACCTTGAGTACTGGCTTGGTAGGCAAGTACAGAGACTCTTTGGGAAGCCGGTGACCTTTGGGTTTGTGGCGCCTGATCTGTTCCTCAGTTGAAAGAGGCAGCTGCTTCTCCATCTGCACAATCACCTTCCAGGCCCTCTCGCGCTGAGCAGTCAGTGACCAAGTCAGCTGGACGGGCTTACGGTGAGTGGTCCGTTCTTCCTCCTTCCGCTTCTTCTCTCCCTCCTCCTCCTCCGCTGCTTTCGCCTCCTCTGTCACACTCTCCTCGTCTTTATCCTTTTCAGGCGCATCGAGCAGGATGGGCTGTGATCTGATCTTGAGGCGTTTCTGCAGACGCTCATGCTCCCTTTTTTCCCACTGAGCCCTTTCTTGTTCCACTCTCCACTTTCTAAGGGTATCTTTCAGTTTCCTGCCCAGCCAGGCCTTCTTTCCCCTGGTCTTCATTTCACCAGCCTCCAGTCTCTTCTTAGCTCTATCCTCCAAGCACTTTTTCCAGAATTCCTTCTCCAGTTTCTCCTTCATCTTCCTGGCCTGCACTACAGCCTCGGCAGCTTTCAGAAGGCCACTCAGCTTCCTGGAAAACTGTTGCGGGTCTAAGGTCCAGGACTGACGTGCTCTGAATGTATCTTTGAGCACCCTCAAAACAGAGACGTCTTCTTCAGGCAAAAGAGCCTGCTGCTCCTCGCCTTCCTTGATAGTTTCTCCAGCTTTCTGGAGCAGAGTCTCTGTCAGTCCTTCAATATTTGTTGCAGAAGAAATGTCAAGCAATGACACCACTTGACAAAGGCGTTGGAAGTCTTCAGAATCTTTACGCTCCAACTTCTCTGGTCGAGTCAAGAGATCCAGGATCAACTGAGCACGTTCTGAAAATTCAAGCTGAGCTTCTGGCATAGGTTCTTTCTGGGCCATGGAAATTAAAGCCTCTGTTGCACGCTCAGAAAGAGACCAGAGTCTCTCCTCTTCTAAGTCCTCCCACATGTCTGCCTCTGCCTCTTCTTCTAATTCTTTTTCTTTTGCAGATATTAATTTCTTTCTGGATGAAATTAACTCCTTGCTGTCAGCAATTAATCTCTGTCTAGCAGCCATTTCTTCTTCCTCCGTCTCCAGTTCTTTCATTTGTGTCTCAATCAGCTCTAGTATTCTTTCCTCAACCAGGTCCATTATGACTGAATCCGAAAGCTCCATCATTTTTTCCTCTACCAGTTCCATTGCTCTTGCATCCGCCAGCTCCTTTGCTCTTGCCACTGCTAGCTCAAAGACCCTTGCCTCATCTACTTCTACTGGGAAGTCCCCAAGCAATTCTAAAACCCTTGCCTCATCCGCCTCTAGTGATTCCATCAACACCATTTCCATGGCTTTTTCTTCAGCCAGTTCTCTGGTTCGGACTTCAGCCAGTGCTTGGATCTTTTCTTCTATGATGGCTTCTGTTTCCTCCTTCTCCTTCTCCTCCTCCTCCTCGGCCAGTGCCATCTCTCGGGCTTCGGCCAGTATCCTCTCTCGGGCTTCAGCCAACGCCTGTTCCTTCACTTCTTCCATGGCCTTCTCTCGTGCCTCAATCAGAACCTTCTCCCAGGCTTCAATCAAGGACACCTTCCTTGCTTTGAGCAAGGCCCAGTTCCTTGCTTCCTCCAAAGCCATCTCTCTTGCTTCCGCCAACGCTCTCTCTTTCACTTCTTCCAGTGCTATCTTCTGAGCTTCAATCAGAGCTCGCTCCTTCAGTTCTGCTAGCATTCTCTCTTTGGCTTCTGCCCGGAATTCAGCTAAAGTACTTTCTGTCACCTTAACCAGGGTCCTTTCTGAATCTGTAAGCAGGGACTCATCCCCATGCTTTGTCCTGATATTCTTGAGCATGGACTCGATCTTTGCATCTACCTCCTTAAGGAATTTCTCTTTCTCCTCCTGCAAAGCCTCTCTTTTCTCGGCAGCCAACTTCTCCAACTTCTTCTTGACCTCCTCTTTTTCTTTCCTTTCAGCTATGCTCTCTTGTTCCCTTCTCCTATGTGCTGCCTCTTGGTCTTTCGCCCTCGCTGCCCCTCGGTCTTTTGCCCTGGCCACCTCATGCTCTTCTTCCCTGGCTGCCTCACGCTCTTCTCTCCTGGCTGCCTCCTGCTCTTTTCCCTTGGCTGCCTCGTGCTCTTTCCCCCTAGCTGCCTCAAGCGTTTTGGTCCTGGCTGCCTCATGCTCTTTTCCTCTGACTGCTTCTTGTTCTTTACCCTTAGCCATCTCATGTTCTTTCCCCCTGACTAACGCATATTCTTTTTCTTCAGCCAGCTCATGTTCTTTTTCTTTGGCCAACAATTCCTGCTCCCTGTCTAGGGAAGACACGTCATGGTCTTTCAATTTAGCTAACTTTCCCTCTTTGGCTAGCCTTCTAGCCATTTTCTCTTCCCTTTCCATCTTCTTCTTCGCTCCTTGCATTTTGGAGGCCATGGCCAAGTCTTTCTTCACCGCTGCTGCAGAGTCAAGCTTCTTCTTCTCCTCCGTTCTTCTCATTCTTTCCTTTCTTCTCTCCAAATCCGAATCCTCCTGGCTGAGCTCCAGACTCTCCATGTCACTCCCTGAAGCTCTAAATATGTCTCTCCCCTTTTTTACATCCAGCACCGTTTCTATGCTTTCCATTGATGGTTTGGATTCCTTGGAAGAGGCCCTGAAGAGTTCGCTCATGTACTTTTTCCAGCCGGAGGGCTGTGATGTGATTTTCTCCTGAGAGGAGAGGAAGGACTGGCTGATGTTTGTGAAGGCCTCCCAGGACATGGGACGGCCACTCAGGGCTGCACGAGCGGATGCCAGGAAGTCCTCGGCTGCTGTGCGGCCCTCAGTGAAGCTGCCAATGCGAAGCGTCATCAGCTTATAGAGGTCGTTGCGCCACTTGGTTCGGTCAGTATTGTACTGCTCATTTGGATCAATTAAGGTGCCTTTGGCAGCTGTAGGTGCTGGTGCTGGTGCTGGTGCTGGTGCTGGTGCTGTTACCACTGATGGGCAGGACTTCACCGGGACAGGGGCAATCTCATGCCTTGATTCCCCGGCTGTAGCGGCAACCACTGGCTCTTTCTTGACTTTCTGGTGCTTCAGCATCTCAGTGTAGAGTTGTGTGCGGGTGTCACGCCGCTGCAACAGGATAGGCTGCACTCGCTTGTGCACCTTGGGCAGCTTTCGGGTCGCCTGGGAAAGGGCAGGAGGGACTCTGATCTCTTCTGGTTTGTCCTTGACCTTGACCTTGACCTTCTTCTTGGCACGCTGTGTCACCTGCCACGTGGAGCTGCTGACATGGATGCGAATACTGCCACTGGGGCTGCTGACGCCGCTGCCGGCACTGCTGTGGATGCTAGTGCTGCTGCTGGCAGTGGAAGTAAGGCTGGCGCTGGGGCTGGAGCTGCTGGACATAGGACTGCTGTCTGGTGGAGCCATCCTATGCAATAGACCAATGTGCTTACCGCGTGCTGACTTGATTTTACGAAGCTTCTCACCTTTAAGCTGTTTTGCTGCTGCGGCTGATGGCGAAAAACAACAAATGAGATAAGTATGAGAGGTCTTAAGTCAGGACAGAACATATGCTTTCCATTCATTACACCTTTTGATTCCTTGACTTCCTACCAAGATGCTCAAACAACAAATCTGTGTGGGTTATGTGTCTGGCTGATTTGTGGTTACTTAAATACAACCAAATGTCAATAAATTACCAGATGTCTGGTCCCAGCATACGATAGAGCTGCACTGGAGGAGATAATTTTGTGAGACGTTTAGCCTTGAGCAACAGTAGTTACTGATGTAACTGCAATGTGGCTGCACCCCTAGCCTTCAATGTGAGGGGAGGATAAATAAGAAAACTCTAGAGTAAAGGTTCTCAAACTCTTTCAGCCGCAGAGCCCTCTTTGAAGCAAAGGTTTCCTGTAGAGTACCAATAAATGTTTATATATTATACTAGCTTGGGTACCCGGTGTTGCCCAGGTTATTAGAAGGTTGTGGGTGTACTACAACTCACATCATGCCAGGTTAACCCCCTGAAACTCTATCAAATTTGTCATGTTGGGCAAAAGCAGGCCCACGTTTCCCATTGAAATGCTGGTATGTTTATATTGGTTCAAATTGTTCTTCCTTTAAAATATTCGTTTTTGCACTACAAATTAGATATGTGTAGTGTGCAAACTATAGTCTGGCCTCTCAACAGCTTGAGGGACTGTGAACCAGCCTTCTGCTGTGGAATTATAAACTTGAGAATAGGGGTTCCCACACTGTGCTCCATGGAGTCCTTGGGGCTATGTGAGTGATAGTGAGGGGCTCCACGTGCTCCAGGCAGTGCCGTGCTGCTTCTCGTCTCCTCCTCTTTCCTCCTTCTTTTGAGAAAGCCAGGGAAATTAAAATCTGGAGGTGCCGAAACAGCAGCAGCATTGTTCTCCTGGGGCACAGACCCTTTTCCCCTCACCTTCTTCACTGCCCAGGCTCTTTTTCTTGCTGCCCAGACCCTTTCCCCTGCCTTTCACCACCAAAACCCTTTCCATTTCTTGGGGCTCCAAGGAACTGAAGAAGTTTGGGAACCCCTGCTTTAGAATATCCCATGCCACTTCTCCAAACAGGTCCTGGTTTCCACTGGTGTTGGAAGATATGCAGATACAGCCTGATACTGACCTTGAGACTTCAGCTTGTCAGTCCTGGCAAAGAGACCCAGCCATCGGGCCCGGGCCTCCAAGTGGGAGTCTGGCTTGGCGATCTCTTCCTGCGCTTCTTGAGACAAGGCTGTACGCCGGAAACGGGGTGGGCGGCTGTAGCGTTGGGCTTCAATTGAGGGACTCTCAGTCATCAGGAACAGATTGGCCGTTAGCTGATTCTCCACCCGGTTTAGTAGTCTCTCAGACTCTTCTGTCAAGGCTTGGAAAGCTTCATCTTGGGTTTCTGCAATGATGCCGACAGCACGCATCCTGCGAGGGAAAGCTAGTTCTACTTGAGAACGGTTCAATTCAGCCCTAAATAGGAAGAAAGAGAGAACATAAGGCAAGGATGGCAGGGGAGTGCAGCCCACATGAGATCTAGCCTTGCAGCTAGATCCTTCTAAAGTCTGATAAAAAATCTCTTCCAATTCTTAAAAAAAAAGTTCTCCCTATCAAAAGAATCCATCCCTACCTTCATAACACTCATATTATTGCTATACCCGGACCTGTACAAGTTTGGACACAAATGTGCACAATACTGGGTTGTTTTTTGTTTGTTTGTTTTTGCTAAACCTGGGCTTGTACACATTTGGACAAAATGTTAGGAATATTCTGCTTATAGTAGTTTATTTAATGCTTAGACCATAGGCATTTCACATACAGGACAAACAAATAGATACATAAAAACCAGATTATTAAATACAATTCAAAATACATCATTAAAATACTACATAAACTATTAAAATGCTATATAAATCAATTGCGAGATACACCCTTAAAATACTACATAAAATACTATAGCTTTTGCATAGTTAAAAACCAAGTAAAATTCAATTATTATTAAAACTGAAGCAAGAAACACTTTGGATATAGATAACCACACTAGGATTGGATAAAAGCATTGAGATACTTACAGGTCATCCAGGCTGGTGCCTGCCATCCGCTTCATCTCCTTCTTCAGGACAAATTTGTCCGTAATGCCAGCCACAGAGTCAAGCAGAGAGCGAGCTAAATCACGCACTTTTTTGTTTTCATCCAAAAGGGCTCGAGCGAGTGGGACCACCTCCTGGTCAGTCAGCAGGTCCATCTTCCCCAATGCCTCCCAAGCCGCCAGCCTCATCCTTACCTATGGAGCAAGGCATGGGATCAAATCCTTGTACACATGAAGTGCCCATCAATGAGAGGGACTACGGTAGCATACCCTTTGTGCCATAGACGTCCATATACCTAACCAATGGGCCAGCCGCCCTGTTTTCTCCTCTGCAAAATGCTTACACCAGCAGCCTACAACACAGCATTGTCTTAACCCTTGGAGCACAGAGAGATGGATTTGATAATCACAAAGAGGAAGAAAACATCAACCCACAAAAGAAGTTGGGTGTTCTCTCTGCCCAAAGTCTCTTGAAAGAGTATGTCGGCCACTAAATTTAGTTGGCTTCATTTTAAATGCTCTTTTGTCACAGAATAGCCAATGAATATTTGACACTAGAGTTTACCAAGGTTTCTGAGCAAAACCCCCAGGACCAAAGTAAATTGGACTTTTTGTGACTTTTTAAGGGCTCTTTTAGGCTGTTTTTCTTTCCTGCCAGCAAACCAATTAACCATGTTTCTAGCTTTCTCCATTCAACCTCAATCCTTCCCCATTAAATGATTCTACAATTCCCATGGAACCTTTCACACTCCTCAGTCCCACACTTTCTTCTTGCCATTCAACATCCAGGGACATCTCTTTTCTCACACTCCTTGTGGCTACAACTACCATTTTGCATGAAGAAGCCACAGCCAGTTAGAGGGGAGGACTCTAAGGAAGCTCTTCAAAGCTTTGAATGTGATTTCCTGCTTCTTAGCAGGGGGTTGGACTGGATGGCCCATGAGGTCTCTTCCAACTCTACTATTCTATGATTCTATGATTCTATGAAAGCTAAGGAACTATAGAATTATGAATTCATAGGGAGGAATCTTAGGTTGAGAACATAGGGAGGAATCTTAGGTTGAAGTAAGACTTTTTTGACACTAATTGGTGATGGATAATGCCTATATGGCATAAGTAGATGAAGGCAAAATTGTATAAAAAGGCCTGTGCTTCTTTGTTCTGTACCCTTACTTTCCTGATTACAGGAGAGGGTCCTTCTGTGGCCACAGAGAATAAACGTCATTTTTCTTCAGCGCTCGGAACTCTGTCTCATTGCCTCAAACCTTTGTCTGCCGTTTCATTCCATTATCTGGGAGGAAGCCACTAGGAGGTGCTAGAGAGAGAAGGATAGTCCATTTTACAGGGAGGGAGTTGAAGGAGTGAAACCAGTTCCCTCTGTTTTCCTGTTATTCCCCTCACCCATGTCCCCATCGTGGAAAGAACCCTAGTTTATGATAAGAGAAGTGAGAGGGGGAATAACCAATGAAAATGGAGGAAATGATTTTCCTCCTTCAACTCCCTCCTTGAAAAAATGTACTATCCTCTCTCAAGCTCCCCCTAGTGGCCTCCGCCTGGATAATGGACAGGCCTTAGACTACGATTTGAATTTGCATGATTTTAGTTGATGTTATAATAATTGTTTTAATTGTTTGGATTTTAATTGTAGTTGTTTATTTTGGATTCATATGTGCGGAATTGCTGCCTATTGTAAGGCCGCCCTGAGTCCCCTTCGGGGTTAGAAGAGCAGGGTACAGATGTGGGTAATAAATAAATAATAAATAATAGAACAGTACAAAAATTCCTAATGCATATACCTCTGTGCCTCCCCACATCCCACCAGCCCCACCTCGTATTGCCCATGCTGACCTCTTTGTGGTTCGTGTCCTGGATGAGACGATCAAAGGCCTGTTCCTGGACAGGCGTTGGCAGCTCATAAGACTCAGAAAGCTGGACCAGGGCAGATGTACAGAGCAAGTAGGTTGAATAGGGCACATTGTCCATTATGTTTATAATGGCTTTAAAGACAGAGGGGAGCGTTGCATCACTAGGCTTGTGCCTCAACCATGGCTTGGTCACAATTTCAGACAGTAGATCCCGGCGGCGTCCCTCAACAGCAGGTCGCTTTAACTTGTCTGCCTTTTTCTTCCGGGCTTTCTCAACAACCTCTGACTTATCCCAGTCTTGCAACTGTATCTTGACCAACTTCCGCATTGGCAAGGGATCCCTGCTGGGTATCAAGGGACACTCAAGGCTTGTGGGGGTCCCTGTTGGAAACAAGTTGGCTCGGATCACTGAATTAGGGACAAAGCCATCAGGCGCAATGGGCCAAGAGCGTCCAGGCTGGAAAGGTATCCTACGGTGTAGGGGGACAATTTTAGACAGTGGTGGGAGCCCACGGTAAGGCGGGGGGGGCAGTGGAGGCTCAGCCGGAGCGTGCCTCTTCCCCAAAACGGGCCGCGAAAGGAGTTGGTACTCCACAGCAAACTCCGGGCACGTCTCCTTGATGTCCGGTGTAAGCCCATAGAAATCCGGTCCGGGAAGACTGCTCACTTCCTTGCCAATGAATGGCACCACTTTGGCGACATCTTTTTCCATCACCACCTCCTTGTGATTGGTTATGGGCTCCAGACATTCGAACTTCTTTGCCTGCTTGCCCACCTGACGATACCTTGAAAAGAAAGGATTTTTGAGTCACAAATTTCAATGCCATATCTCAAATGTTGCTGCTGTGTTGAACATACTCCAGTTCTTCAAATACCTACATCTGGTCCCTCAAATTCCCCAGTTTATTTTCATGTAGCCAAATCATTCTCCCAAACATCTTAAACTAAACAGGAAATCATTTCTCTCCCTGCAAACTATTTTATAGTCCATTTTACATCTGCATTAAACTGAATAGAGGCCAGGAATTATTTCTGGGATATGTTTAGGCAACAAAATGCACCTTTTCCCATACTTCCAGCCAATTCCACTTCCTCCCAAGAAATGGAAGTGGGAATATTCACTGCTTAAAATAAAGTGGGGGTGCAGTTTCTTCATTTAAAAAACTGGCCAAAAGACTAAAATAATGGGGAAAAGGAGGAGTCCTTGAGCAGCTGTCTTCAACATCGCAGTCTTTTGTCTTTCGCTCTGCCTCCTGTGACCTCCTTATCTCCTCAAATTGATTCTTCTGTGTGTCTCAGGGTGTACCTACATTATAGAATTAATGCAGATTAACACAATTCTCATTGCCAAGATTCAGTGCTATGGAATTTAGGATATGTAGTTTTACAAGGTCTGAATTAGACCATTAATTAGTATTGTAATCACCAACTGCAATAAATCTTATCAATTGAAAGTTCGAAGCCTGGGTCAGGGTGAGTGCCTGGCCTTCTAGCCCATAAAAAAATACCATAAAAAAATACCAGAAAATGCCGGCGATCAAAGGAAAGGAGGAAGTCTGTGAACAGGCCTCTTCAACATGGAGGATGGAGCGACAGCACCCCCCTGTGGGCACAATCAAGCACAACCTCCAGGGTGCTGAAGATGTGGAAATGCCTACATATCTATCTGTTGACTGTCCTCTCTGTATAATGACATTGATCTATCCGCAGTAATTGATGTTCCCTGGTCTGATCACGCTGTCCTCAAGGCCCGGATTGAGATTCCATCTCCTCCTCTCCATTTTGCCACACCAATCTTTGCTTGGCACAGGAGACTCATGGAACCTGCTAGGTTCTTGAATGCCCTTAAGGGCCTGGGAACTGCGTGCGTCACTCTCATTGAGCTAGTCAACACCTGGAATGTCAGTTTGTTGGCTGCCTTGGATGAGATTGCCCCCAGACGCCTCCTTTGCCCTCGCCAGAATCGCTCCCCCTGGTACACTAATGAGCTACGGACAATGAAGCAAGCACGAAAGCGGCTGGAACATCGGTGTCGACGGAAACCCGACGAGGTGTCACTGTCCGCCTTCAAGGCTTTTCGCAGGTCCTACAAATCAGCCGTCAAGGATGCTAAAAAAATCTTACAATTCCTCCTTAATAGCCTCTGCTAGATCGCGCCCAGCTCAAGTATTCAAAATAGTTCGTGCTTTGACCAGTCCGGCTCCCTTAGTCCAAAACCCAGCAACCACGGCTCTTACAGCAGAGGCATTCCAGAAGTTTTTCACTGATAAAATCGCCGTGCTTCGGCAGGAACTGCCCCCTACAGCTGATACCTTAAGTGAGCTTGAGACTTTGTGGCTGCTTAGTGGGCCTATCTTTGACTGATTTACTCTGCTTGACAAGGAAGATGTCGCTAGAATCCTGGCTGTTGCAAAACCAACCACCTGTTCCCTTGATCTGTGTCCCTCTTGGTTGGTGAAGAGCTGCCTGGAAGGTCTACTCGATCCGTTGAGTAATATTTATGTATTTATTTATTACAATATTTATATCCCGCCCTTCTCACCCAACAGGGGACTCAGGGCGGCTTACAATAAAACAGACATATAAAAACAGTACAATACACTATAAATCAGTTAAAAAATTAACTTACATAAACATTCATAAAATGCATTTATAAAATATAGATAGGCGTGTACAAGTTTAAAAGACTGGGTCTGTCAATTGAGTTCCAGCATACATAATAGTAATTAATGCTGCTGATTCTTATATATAATATAATCAATGGCTCTCTTGAACAGGGGGTCTTCCCGGACAACCTAAAAGAGGCAAGGGTTCGTCCCTTGCTAAAGAAGCCTAGCTTGGATCCCATGACCCTTGCCAACTATCGTCCTGTCTCCAACCTCCCTTTCTTGGGTAAGATGATAGAGCGGGCTATACTGGGACAATTGCAACAATTTCTGGATGATACAGCCGGCCTGGACCCTTTCCAGTCAGGCTTCCGCCCTGGCCATGGGACGGAGACAGTCCTGGTTGCCATCACAGAACCTGGTTGCCATCACAGTCTGATAGCGCTACTGGTACTTCTCAACCTTACCGCAGCGTTTGACACTGTTGATTATGATCTAATGATTCACCGTCTCGCCATGTCTGGAGTTCGCGGTCAGGCCCTCAATTGGTTCAACGCATTTCTGCGAAACCGGAGCCAATGCGTGGAGTATATGGATTAAGTCTCTGACAGATCTCCCCTCCCGTGTGGGGTACCCCAAGGTGCAATTCTCTCCCCTCTTCTCTTCAACATCTACGTTAGACCCCTTGCTAGTTTGGCTCGGAGTTTTGGCCTAGACTGCTATCAATATGCGGACGACACCCAACTCCTTCTGCGCTTGGAGCCTGGAGCAACGTCAATACCAGACAATTTCACCTTATGTCTGGAGGCTCTGTCGAACTGGCTACGTGCTAGTAGACTGAAGGTGA
Organism: Anolis carolinensis; assembly: GCF_035594765.1. Lineage (NCBI taxonomy): Eukaryota > Metazoa > Chordata > Lepidosauria > Squamata > Anolidae > Anolis > Anolis carolinensis. The sequence continues at coordinate 10,747,527 of NW_026943821.1, read as the reverse complement.
ACCCGGCGAAGACCGAGATTCTCTGGCATGGCCGCTCGACTGGTCTGACCCACTTGCTACCCACCTTCGATGGTGCTGCCCTATCTCCGCCTACCGTTAAGAGCCTGGGTGTCGTTTTGGATTCGCAGCTGACAATGGAAGCTCAGATCACTGCTGCCAGCAAACAGGCCTTTTTCCACCTATGACAAGCGAGGCAACTGGCACCCTATCTATCTGATGAGGCTCTGGCAACAGTCATCCATGCCACGGTCACGTCTAGGCTGGACTATTGCAACACCCTGTATGTTGGCCTTCTGATGTCCACGACCCAAAAGCTCCGTATTGTTCAGAATGCGGCAGCCAGGCTGCTCACAAGAACACCCATGAAATGCCATATAACACCAGTGCTGCAGCATCTGCATTGGCTTCCAACCGATTACTGTGGTCTATATAAGATGCTAGTTCTGACCTTTAAAACTCTTTACGGCCAGGGCCCATCGTACCTTAGGGATCGTCTCTCCTTCTCCCATCATTAGAGGTCGCAATGACCATCCCAACGAGACTATATACCGGGTCCTAGAGAAGTGCACTTGGAAAGGACCAGACACAGAGCTTTTTCTATTTCTGCCCCTGCCTTATGGAATGCCTTGCCGCCCTATATGAGAGCCATGCGTGAGTTAGGGCCTTTTACCCTAGCACTCAAGACCTGGCTCTTTACTAGAGTTTTTAATCTATGTTAATTTTATCAATATTTGTATGTATGTATTTTTATCCTTTACAATTTTGTCTTGTAAATCGCCTAGAGCATCGTGGATGGAGGGCGATTAATAAGTAATTAAATGATGATGATGATGATGATGATGATGATGATGATGATGATGATGATCTTAGCTATAGAGACATGAACACTGAAGCTGGGCACCTAAACTTGCTCCTGTCTCTTTATTTATACCATATGCTAATTTCAAAGGTAGAAAAAATCTGCCTGTGTTAAGACAGGGATCACTTCTTCTACCCCTTTGACCCTCCCTCTTCCCACGTGACTTACTTGGGCACAAAAACAACATCGAACGATAGCAAGAAACGTGTCATGAATGGAAGTGGGCATTCAACCGCGTCATCTCTCACGCTCCGGGTTGCCAACATGCCGAGGTGCTTGCTGGGGAGGTACGAGATACATGGGATGAAGTAGATGTTCATGTTGAAGCCCACAATCAAGTCTCCCCGCTGGTTGGCAAAGCAGACACGGCTGAATTTGAGGGTCGTGTCAAACTCCACTAACATCTGCCCGAGGATGTCCCAAATGCGAACAGATCCGTCAGAACCTCCTGTCACTAGGAGGCTGAGTGTGTGGCAGTAGTCAAAGGAAGTGATGCTGGTGGAATGCATGGCATCAGTCTCTTTCCAGAAAGGATTCTTTTTGCCATGGACTAGAGCTGCCTGGCGCCACAACCGAACACGGTTTTGGTCTGTGAGGACACAGATGTAGCCAGGAATGAGTAGGAGGTTGTTGATCCTGCAGTTGACACTCGAGATAGCAACCATAGGAACCACCTCCAGAATGTTGTTCTTCTTTAAAATCACATCGGAAAGAATAATGTAATCATCAAGGCCATAGGAGCACAGGTAGGAGGACTCCCGCGAATGGTACGATAGGTTCCCTGAGGCCGAAAGGCTGCTGAGGGCCAGCACATTGCCATTATGAATTCTGCGAGCACCCATCCGATACAAATTCTGGGTGACAGTGCGCACTTTTCCACTCTTGAACCCACTAAAGATGAAGCTAGAAGTACGGCCATTCAGGTCCAGGCGGCTGTAGGCTAAACACAGCACCTTGTCATCTATGGAGTCGGCGGTGCGCACAATATACTTGACTGGGCAAGGATTCTTGGTGGTATCCATGACATAGATATCACTTGTGCCCAATGTCACTAACAGCTCCTCTTCGTCAGGGTCATATACATAGTCCAGTGCCTTTTCTAGTAATTGGAAGGGCCAGGTGACGAACAGCATCTCTCCTGTAACAGGCGAAAGGAATCGGACAACCCCATCTTCCGTTGCTGCCAGAATGCGTGCCTTGTCTGATCCACACTGCACCCGTACCAGCTTCTTGAGGATAGATTTTGACTTGTTAAAGAGTTGGTAGAAGTTGTTGACAGTGCGGATGGAAAAGGTGTACTTAGTACGGAGGAAGAAAGTCTGCTCATTGATGAACTGCATCTGGAAGACTTCTTCCCCAGTGTCTACACGCCGGAGCTGTTCACAGGTGGTCAGGTTCCACTCCTTTAGGAGACCGTCCAGTGATGCGGTCATGAGGGTATGGACTGACATCCGGCTGATTATGCTGGTAATGGCGCTCAAGTGAGCCTTGAATTGGCTGACCAGGTTCCCTTTGACAAAGTCCCACACTGTGACGTCTCCGGCCAGGTCTCCAGTGTAGAGGAAGCCCTGGGCATAATTAGAAGTGCAGCACGTCAGAGAGACACCTTGGCTGACCTGGAAATTGTAAATCTGGACCTTGGTTTTGTAGTTGTACACACGGATATTGTTCTCACACAAGGCGACCAGCGCTCCCCACTCTGGCTCCACTCTGAGGAAGTGTACAAACTCGCCACTCGCAATGAACACCTCCTGCACAATATTGATGGAAGGAACTTCCTCTATGACAAAAGACCAGAAAGTCACAATGCCAATGGCCCCTGTCACCAATTCTCCGGTCTCTGAGTTGGAGCACAAGCTGGTGATCTGATAAGGCGAGCTCATCTCAGAGAGCAGCTGAAATCCCTGAGTGTAGTCTCCAAAGAAACGCAAGTGGATGTCATCGCAAAAGGCGACCAGCAGATGTAGGTGGCTGACATGGACAATCATGAGGACCCTGGGGTTTCTGGTGATGGAATACTCTTTCTCTGTCACTGTGGTCTCATCCTCTGAGCTGTATATCCAGGCACGCACCTGTAAGGGGGAAAAAGGCACTCAGCCAGCATATACCTGAAGCCGGACCAGCCAAATTTGGCTGGCTGGGAGTCAGAGGATTTGTAATGTGGCACTGAAGTGGCCAAATTCTAAGCCACTCGGAGTCCCTTTTGGGGTGAGAAGAGCAGGGTAGAAATATAGTAAATAAATAAATAAATAAATGTGGCTGTGGAAACGCATACTGGCTACATCTAAAACCTGGGCATCCAGGTGCAATTCTAAGTGCCCGTTTACATCCAATTTGCAAACCTGAGATTTCAGGGGGAATATAATTCTAACCAGCACAGACTGAATATGTATTTGCTGATCTGATAAAATGACATGAGTTAATGTTTGGTCTTGAAGAAAGTCTGAGGAGCAAATCCAGGAGAGGGAGGAAGTGGGATCATGAGATTGAACACAAGGGAAACTGGGGCCTAGGGCTCTTCATACCTTGCTCCAAGAATGGAAGTAGAGTGATGTCTGACCTTAGGATCTGGAAAGACCACTTCCTGGAGACTGAAATTGTCTCCTGTAGAGTGGAAGATGATAGAAATATTTTGATGACTGCATGCTGCCTTCAAGTTTGCTGCTGTGATAAACAGAATGTTGAACCAGATAGGGCCTATTGAGAAACAAGCAATACAAAGGAATGCTGAAACTAAGACAAGTCAAACACGCATTCTGGACTTTAAGAGAGCTGACTTCCAAAAAATGAAGGAATTACTGAGCGGCATCCCATGGACGCCAATATTAAAAAACAAGAGAGTTAAGGATGGATGGGAGTTTTTCAAAAGTTAAATACTCAAGGCGCAAATGCAAACAGTGCCAACAAAGAAGAAAAATAAGACAAATGCAAAGAAGCCAGAATGGATGTCCAAAGAACTTCTAACTGAGCTAAAGCTCAAATGTGACATGCACAAGAAGTGGAAAAGGGGAGAAATCACCAAAGAAGAATTCAAACGTATAGCCAACACCTGTAGGGAAAAGGTTCGCAAGGCTAAAGCGCAAAATGAGCTCAGGCTTGCCAGGGACATAAAAAACAACAAAAAAGGTTTTTTTGCTTACGTTGGTAGAAAAAGGAAGAAAAAGGAGGCGATAGGGCCACTGCAAGGAGAAGATGGGGTGATGGTGACAGGGGATAGGGAAAAGGCAGAACTGCTTAATGGCTTCTTTGCCTCGGTCTTCTCACAAAAAGAAAGCCATCTTCAACCTCAGCAACATGAAATGGACGAAGGATTGGGGGAAATCCAACCCCAAATAGGGAAACATGTTGTCCAGGAACACCAGGAACACCTAAACGAATTCAAGTCGCCAGGGCCAGATCAGCTACATCCAAGAGTATTGAAGGAATTAGCGGAAGTTATTTCAGAACCACTAGCAATTATCTTCGAGAGTTCTTGGAGAACAGGAGAAGTCCCAGCAGATTGGAGGAGGGCGAATGTGGTCCCTATCTTCAAGAAGGGAAAAAAGAACGACCCAAACAATTACCATCCGGTCAGCCTCACATCAATACCAGGCAAGATTCTGGAAAAGATCATTAAGGAAGTGGTCTGCGAACACTTAGAAACAAATGCGGTCATTGCTAATAGTCAACACGGATTTACCAAAAACAAGTCATGCCAGACTAATCTGATCTCTTTTTTCGATAGAGTTACGAGTTGGGTCGATACAGGGAATGCCGTGGATGTAGCGTACCTGGATTTCAGTAAGGCCTTCGACAAAGTCCCCCACAACCTTCTGGCAAACAAACTAGTAAAATGTGGGCTAGACAAAACTACGGTTAGGTGGATCTGTAATTGGCTAAGCGAACGAACCCAAAGGGTGCTCACCAATGCGTCGTCTTCATCATGGAAAGAAGTGACAAGTGGAGTGCCGCAGGGCTCCGTCCTGGGCCCAGTTCTGTGCAACATCTTTATTAATGACTTAGACGAAGGGTTAGAAGGCACGATCATCAAGTTTGCAGATGACACCAAACTGGGAGGGATAGCTAACACTCCAGAAAACAGGAGCAGAATTCAAAACGATCTTGACAGACTAGAGAGATGGGCCGAAACTAACAAAATGAAGTTCAACAGGGACAAATGCAAGATACTTCACTTCGGCAGAAAAAATGGAAATCAAAGATACAGAATGGGGGACGCCTGGCTTGACAGCAGTGTGTGCGAAAAAGACCTTGGAGTCCTCGTGGACAACAAGTTAAACATGAGCCTACAATGTGATGCGGCAGCTAAAAAAGCCAATGGGATTTTGGCCTGCATCAATAGAGGAATAGCGTCTAGATCCAGGGAAGTCCTGCTCCCCCTCTATTCTACCTTGGTCAGACCACACCTGGAATACTGTGTCCAATTTTGGGCACCACAGTTGAAGGGAGATGTTGACAAGCTGGAAAGCGTCCAGAGGAGGGCAACTAAAATGATTAAGGGTCTGGAGAACAAGCCCTATGAGGAGAGGCTTAAAGAACTGGGCATGTTTAGCCTGCAGAAGAGAAGGCTGAGAGGAGACATGATAACCATGTACAAATACGTGAGGGGAAGTCATAGGCAGGAGGGAGCAAGCTTATTTTCTGCTGCCCTGCAGACTAGGACACGGAACAATGGCTTCAAACTACAGGAAAGGAGATTCCACCTGAACATCAGGAAGAACTTCCTCACTGTGAGGGCTGTTCGGCAGTGGAACTCTCTCCCCCGAACTGTGGTGGAGGCTCCTTCCTTGGAAGCTTTTAAGCAGAGGCTGGATGGCCATCTGTCGGGGGTGCTTTGAATGCGATTTCCTGCTTCTTAGTGGGGGGTTGGACTGGATGGCCCATGAGGTCTCTTCCAACTCTACTATTCTATGATTCTATGATTCTAACATGGTGTAGTAGTGGAAGTGTTGGACTAGGATTCTCGAGACCAGAGTTCGATTCCTCGTTCAGGCATAGAAACCCACTGGGCAACCTTGGATGAGTCACACACTCTCAGCTTCAGAAAACCCTGTGATAGGTTCACCTTATGGTTGGAAACAGTGTGAAGGAACCACAACAATCATCCAACAACCAGGTCATTCTAATGTTCTTCAGATGTGGTGTACAAAGATCTGGGGTTGGAAACGACCATGGCAAAGATACCTATCTCCCATGAACCACCACAATCCCTCTCACCTTGCTTCCCTTCCCTCTCTTCCAGGTAAATGATGCAAGGTAGCTTTCTACGTCACTTGACCGAATGAAGAAGACGAGCGGCATGGAATCGGGGTGGCAACTCTCCCTGAATATAATGCTGGGTCTGTCGCTCAGCAAGATGGGGCTTCCTTCAGTTGTTTCTGGCATACTCTATTCAAGAAGAAGAGATATGGTGGGTTCCAGATAAGGGAAAAGACAGACATGAAGGAAGGTCTGACTATATGGATAGAATTCAACTACTGGGAGGGAAGGAGCATGAAGAAGGAATCTTCTCAGTGAAATTTGGTACCAATCTTGGAAGACATCTCTCTTCTTCTGTCACCCCACCCTGCTGACAAAGAAAAGCCTGGTTCTTGTTTCATGGCACTCAGTCTCCCTTACCTTTTGTAGCTCCAGGGTTTCCATAAGTTGGCATTTGAGGTCCCGCCATAGAGGAACAATGCGAACTGGGGCTTTCACCAAGGCCATACTGTCCCGAATGTCGGGAAGTTTAGTGGACACAGAAGACTGGCTCAGGACCATGGTGGGATATCGCAGTACAGTCTACGCCAATAATATTGACCTGGAGTGGAAGACATGATTTAATATGTTTAAGGCAGGAAGGAGAGAGGAGAACCAGGAGGTGGAGAACTAGAAGGCAATTGTGCTGGGGTATGGTACCATTTCCATATGAATTTCCTTTCCATTTCTTTGTACTTCTCGATTTTAATTTTTGTGGCCTCTCTTTTTAAGTTCTCTATTATTTGTCTTGTAAGTACTCCCTCTTTTTGTCATTGGTCTTGTAATGTTCTTATGATATATTCCTCATCTTTGATCATCCCTTTGTATATTACTCCCACCAGCCCTTTCTCTGAAATCTGAAATGATCAGGGATAAAAATTCAACATGTTGGCATTGTGGAGTAGGCAAGAGATGGTACGCCCACATGTGGTGGGAATGTCCAAAGGTAAAAACATTTTGGGAAAAAATAATGGAGAAAATAGAGGAATTATTTAGAATTTCACTCCAAGTAAACATGGAATTAATGTTGATGGGGATATTAGGGAACAATAAGATTAATGTAAAATATCAAGATCTATTCAAAGCTATGATTCTTGCAGGGAAGGCAGTAATAGCTTGGGGCTGGAGAGACGAAAAAAGTGGAATATGGTGAATTGGAATAATTATTTGTTTGACCAGGTCCAATCAGAAATTATTGCAAATGTAACCTCTGAGGATAAGAATGAAGATAAAATGAGGAAAATTAAAGAGAAATGGACAATATATTCAGATTGGATAAAAAGAGGCGAAGCCAGAAATGGGAAAAGTTGTGCTCATGGATGGAGTTAAATTTCTAATGGAATTGTGGTATAGGGTAGGGGTGGGGGGAGGTGAGGGGGGAAGGGGAGGGAAGGGGAAAAAAAGAATGAATAGAATGAAGATATATTAGATATGTGAGTAGACAATATAGAAGAGGATGGAGAAATGTGATAATAGATAAATGATGTGTAGGTATGAACGTTTGTATTAAATGTGCAATATAGTCACAACATGAAATATAAGATAATATCAGTAAAAATATATATATATTTTAAAAAAGAGAACTAGAAGGCAGTGGAGTGGGATTAAAACCATGACTGACAATTTAGCAGTTCAGATTCATTGTAGGGGTTATGGTGGATACTGATCATTTTCAACCTCATGGAAGTTATAATCAAAGCCATTAGAATAATTTATAAATACACTAAATATGAAATGCTTAGTTCAATTGAAGTATTTCATAGTGCCTTAACTATGGCCATAATTAGTAAGCTGCATAAACTATGGTCATCTGTCAGGGGTCCTTTGTGCTTCTCCTGCATGGCAGGAGGCTGGACTCGATGGCCCATGTGGTCTCTTTCAATTAGATTATTCTATGAATCTATGAATCCACTTTCATATAAAATGACCTCCAACATGGCCAATGGTCAAGGTTTATGAGAATTCTGCTCCAAAACATCTGATAGTGGTTCCCAACCTTTGGGCCTCCAGGTGTTTTGGACTTTAGCTCCCACAGTTCCTAACAGCTGGTAAGTTGGCTGGGATTTCTGGGAGTTGAAGTCCAAAACACCTGAAGGCCCAAAGGTTGGGAAACCACTGATCTAACACAAAACTATTTACTTTGACTAACAGAATCTCTCAGATCCTCAAACAGAAAGAGCCCTACTACCTAAAAGATGACTTACACATCTATACTTTAAAAAAATAAGTAATAGTGGTTAAAGATTTAATCCAGGAACTGTCCAAGTCAGCACTACGCAGTCACACACTTTCAAGCCAGGAACAGAACTTTATCATTATTGACACTTTTTAGAGCCTGCCTGCCTGGCCATCTGTCCAGACAGATTTGGTTGTGTACTTGAGGCATGGGACAACAGATTGCTGTTCCTGAGTTTAAAGTTCCTGTTCCTGTTTCATTGTGTACTACCTACTGTGAAAGTATTTGTTTCAGCCCAGAAACTTTGCTTTTCTACCACAAACTTCATTAAACAGGTGAAGGATGAAGTTCTTCTTGCCAGAACAAAGTTTTTGCCTTCTATTTAACTGTCACCTTCTTTTTAGGAACCGACTAATCAGGAACAAACATCTAAAAGCTGGGAACAAACCCAGATTTAAAAAAAATCCTGTGTTTTCTGATTGCAGGGACATACAGACATTTGAAGATGCGGATTTTCGGCTCAGAACCAGGATATTCCTGGACCTGAAAATCTCATGGTTTTTTGCCATTTGTAGCACTTCCTCCCTAGACGGGCCCTCATCAAACGTGTTACTCCCACTATTTTAACAACAATCACCAGCCCCATTTGTCATTATAAAATGCAATGGAGACGTTTGCCATCACACCCTCAAGTATCTGTCTTTCAAGCAAATTGAGAGGTCTGCAACCCAATACTTGCAGACCCTACCACCAGACGAAGACTATAGGTAGTCAAAACCTTTTGTGGATCAGGGGTCTACTCTTCTTTTATGAAGAAACAAGAAAATAAGAAAATTTATTCCATTGTGAATGTAACTTCCATTCATCATACTGTGAATGTAACAGTTTGATTGTCATTTGTAACAATTCATCCGAAATGTATATTCATTTATTGTATATAATACAATGTTTAATGATATTTAATTCATTGTTATTATTCCATTAGTGAACACTTGTTAATTCAAGCCCTTGGGAACCCATTTTTTTGTTATAGTCCTTAGCCACCCGTTCATCACACAGTTTTTGGTTTGGAACAAGGATACTGATAGGGTTTAATGCTCTGGATTTCATGTTCTAAGTCCCACTGCAATGTGGGTACATCTGTCGTTGCCATAGCTGATCCCAGACGTCCTGCCCAAAGCAGAGTCTTGGTGACAAAATGGGGCAGAGTGCCACAAGGAGACTGCCATCATCTGCAGCCTGGACAGGCCACCAATCTTGACCGGTGTCGCTGGGATCAGGGTGGCAAGCAGGACAACATCAAGGGAAAAGGAATTACCTGTTTGGATCCTTGGAATCCCAAAGGAGTGTCAAGAGTGTGACATCACAACCTTGTAGCCAATGAACAATGAAGTAGGGCAGCAAAGGAATCCATTGAGTGTAGCTTAAGTGGCCGAGGGGTAAAAGGAAAGGGCCTGAGGCTGTGAGGAATGGTGGGAGTTGAAGTCCAAAACACCTGAAGGGCCCAAGTTGGCCCATGTCTGGTGTAGATGCACCCACACACCCCTCCTTGAAAGCAAACATTGAATTTGCCTCGACAAATCAGGTTATTCTGACCCCCCCAATGCTGCCGGTGCATTCCTTTTAATTGCATTGTGTCGCCGCGTTGGTAGGTTTATGGCATCTAAGCAGGAATTAATGATGTAAGAGGTTTACATTATTAATGTATTGTTACATAATGCGTGTTTGTGGTTTTGATATTAATCTTGGGTTGTCTCATTAAGCTGTTGCTCTCTGTGTCTCTCCCACGTAATCCTGGCCCAACCCCAGAAACTGACCCCAAAGGTTCGGTGTATTTGTAGGGAAAGCGTCTGTCTCCAGAGGCTATATAGTCAGCATTGAAATCTCCTTACACAGAAACTGGAATGCTTCAACATCCCATTTATCGTACTATGTTTCTTCGATCTTCGGTCCCTTCTAGACTGCCATGTAATGCAGAACTGGATTATATGACTCTACACTGCCATATAATCCAGTTCAAGGCAAATAATCTAGATTACTGTATATATGGCAGTGTAGAAGGGGCCTTCAATAATCTTGTGTGTGTGTGTGTGTGTGTGTAGATAGATAGACAGACAGACAGACAGATAGATAGATTACGGTAAAGGTTTTCCCCTGACATTAAGTCCAGTTATGTCCGACTCTGGGGTTTGGTGCTCATCTCCATTTCTAAGGTAAAGAGCCAGCATTGTCCATAGACACCTTCAAGGTCATATGGCCAGCATGACTGCATGGAGTGCCATTACCTTCCTGCCGGAGCGGTACCTATTGATCTACTCACATTTGCATGTTTTTGAACTGCTAGGTTGGCAGAAGCTGGGGCTAACAGCGGGAGCTCACCCCGCTCCTGGATTCAAACTGCTGACCTTTCAGCCAGCAAGCTCAGCGGTTTAACCCACTGTGCAATCGGAGGCTCATACACACACACACACACACACACACACAGAGAGAGTGAATGAATGTATGTTTGTATATTTGTTTGTACCACAAAGGCTCTTCTGTGGATCGACAGATCTGGACAAAACGTGGCACACAGACCCTTCATTATCCAATTTAAAATAATTGAAGGGTTTGAACTAAAAAAAACCCACTTCTTTCAGGTCCAGAGCAAAGGAAAAGGAACAACGTGAATTGCCTGTTGCTAGATGAAGTGGCCTTTTGTTACAAGACTGGACGGGAAAGGGAGTGAAGCGGATTGGCTGCTGCTAGGTGATGTGTGTGTGAGGGAAAGGAAGAGAGGAAAGAAAGAAAGAAAGAAAGAAAGAAAGAAAGAAAGAAAGAAAGAAAGGGAAAAGAGGAAAGTAAGAGGGGGGAGAAAGAATAAGGAGGAAGGGAAGGAAGGAAAAAAGAAAGGGGGAAATATGAAGGGGTGTGAGGAAGAAAGGAAGGAAGGAAGGAAGGAAGGAAGGAAGGAAGGAAGGAAGGAAGGAAGGAAGGAAGGAAGGAAGGAGGGAAGGAAGGGGAAGAAAAAGGAACAAGAGAGCAAGAGAAGGAAAAGAAAGAATGGGAGAGAGAAGAAAGAGGAAAGAAAAAAGGAGGGAGGGAGGGAAGGAAGAAAGGAAGGAAAGAAAAGGGGAAATGGAAAAAAGAAGAAAGGAATTAAAGGAAATGAGAGTTTAAACTGGGTTGATTTATTTGAACCCTTTCCTGGCTCTGGCATGTCAAAGATCTTGTAGGGTTGCCAGAGTGAACACTGGAGATAAGTTCTGCACCATTCATGGTTATATAGAAGAATTAATTTCAGGGGATGTTATTTGTTTCTGGAGTGAGAAGCTAATGAGCTTCTGTTTCCAATACAACAATGTCTCCAGTTCCGAGCATCCTTAGACCAGGCCAGGATCCTGGAGCAGGGCCACAGTGTTGCCACGGCAAGCATCATGGAATGGACCACGTTCCCTCTCTTGGCATGAATGGGAGGAAACAAGAAGTTATCCCTGGCTCTGACATCCCTGCCTTCATGGCTGCAATGGCAGGGAATGGCCACGAGAGGGCAGCAGCCGCACAACCCATGGCCAGCTCCAAGACATGACTATAAAGATAAAGGTTTCCCCTGACGTTAAGTCCAGTCATGACAGACTCTGGGGGTTGGTGCTCATCTCTATTTCTAAGTCGAAGAGCCGGCGTTGTCCATAGACACCTCCAAGGTCATGTGGCCGGCATGACTGCTTGGAGTGCTGTTACCTTCCCGCCGGAGCCGTACCGATTGATCTACTCACATTTGCATGTTTTCAAACTGCTAGGTTGGCAGGAGCTGGGCCTAACAGCGGGTGCTCATTCTGCTCCTGGGATTTGAACCTGGCACCTTTTGGTCCGCAAGTAGACTGTAAGTAGAGATAAAACATCAGTTCCCTATCCATATACAGAGGGCTGACTATAACTGATTCTAATTCCAGATAGTTCAAAATCTCAAGAAGGAACTGAGGAAGGTTCAACCATCCTCAGGGCTTGAATGTGTGTGTGTGTGTATAAATTAATAAGTCAAACTTTGATTTTGCCATTTTATATAAGGGACACCATTTTGCTACACAACAATAACATGACAGGTTATAATTAATTAATTATACTTAAGGCACTTTGGGTCTTGATCAAGAAAGAAAAGTAGGATGTATTGAATAGTAAGTACATCATGATGATGATAGCTGATTTACTTGCATTGGCAGACACCATTCATTAGGATCCTGTATTATATTCGAAACAGCCAGTTTGTGCCCGTGGTGCCATCAACATTGTCATATAATGCTTAACTGCAATATATGGCAATGTAGACTCATATAATGCAGTCCAAAGCCATTTAATTGCATTGTATGGTGGCATAGATTAATATAATGTAGTCTAATGCATTATAAATGCTCTATATGGTTAGTGTAGTGTAGACTCTTATAATGTAGTCCAGTGCCATTTAACTGCATTATATGGTTGGTGCAGAGCCATATAATGCAGTCCAATACAATATAACTACTATATAATTAGTGCAGACCCATATAATGCAGTACAATGCAGTATAATTGCATATGATTAGTGTAGACCCATTTAATGCAGTCCAGTGCCCTTATCTGCATTATTTAGTCAGTGTAGACTCTTATAATGTAATACAATGAAATTTAACTGCATTATATGGCAATGTAGAGCCATATAATGCAGTCCAATGCCGTTACCTGCATTACATGGTCAGTGTAGACCCATATAATGCAGTCCAATTCAATTTAATTGTATTTTATGGTCAGTGTAAACCCATCCTCCAGGAAATAATGCCCAATGGCTGCTCACTGGAGGGAAGGATATTAGAGGCAAAGCTGAAGTATTTTGGCCACATCATGAGGAGACAGGAAAGCTTGGAAAAGATCACAATGCTGGGGGAAATGGAAGGAAAAAGGAAGAGAGGCCAACCAAGGGCAAGATGGATGGATGGGATCCTTGAAGTGACTGGCTTGACCTTGAAGGAACTGTGGGTGGTGACGGCCGACAGGGAGCTCTGGCGTGGACTGGTCCATGACGTCACGAAGAGTCGGAGACGACTAAACAACTGAGCAGCAGGTAAACCCATATTATGCAATCCAGTGCAGTATAACTGCATTAGTAGGCAGTGTAGTCATGTTTAACTGCATTATATGGTCAGTGTAGACTCATACAATACAGTCCAGTGGAGTTAACTGCATTATTTGGCAGTGCAGTCTACAGGGCAGTGCAATGCAGTTATGTTGCATTCTGTGAGTCTATAGCAGCCATGGGCAAACTTTGGCCCTCCAGGTGTTTGGGACTTCAACTCCCACAATTCCTAACAGCCTCTCAGCAGTTAGGAATTGTGGGAGTTGAAGTCCAAAACACCTGGAGGGCTGAAGTTTGTTTATGCCTGGTCTACAGTGACCTTACAATGCTGTTACAAATAGCATTACACAGCAGTGTAGATAGGGCCTGGGTGCTTCTCCTTTCGTGCAAGTGACATTGTCTTCCAAGGCCCCGCTGGCATGAAAATCCTAATAAGAAAATATAAAGAGAGAATGGCCCTTGTGGTTGTTTCCCAGGTGCTGTTTAGTAGGTTTGCCAACTTTTCTCCTGCTCATTGAATAAAAGACCTGGCGCCCTTCCTCTCTTCCTCTCCGCCAGCCCCGGGCCGTGCATGTTCAGTCAATGTCTTTCTTTTCTTTCCATCAGCCCCACTCTGCAAATCCAGATGGAAGATCCTCGGTGAGGAACCGGCTGGACTCGATTTTCTGCCTTCTTTGTGGCTGAGAGCCAGAAGAAGCCGGCTGATATGGTGGCCCTTGCAGCAGAAAGGTATTCGCTTTGTGTCAAGGTAGGAAACGCCTTCAGTCCTCCGAGCCTGGGAAGGTATAGGGTACATCTACACTGTAGAATTGATGCAGTTTGACACCACTTTAACTGCCATGGCTGAATGCTATGGAATCATGGGAGTTGTAATTTTACAATATCTTTAGTCTTTTCTGCTGAAGCACATCTCCTAGGATTTCATAGCATTCAGTTATGGCAGTTGGAGTGGTATCGAACTGCATTAACTCTACAGTGTAGATGCCAAAAAGATAGGTAAAGGTAAACAGGGCCGTAGCCATAAAAAAAATTCGGGAGGGGTTTTGAAAATTGGGGGAGGGGGGTTTTGAACCCCTAGCACACATCCCGCCCCACTACAAACCTGTCAATATCTGCTTGAGATAGTGCCTGGGGGGACTCTTAATGTTTTGTGTCGCATAGACTTAGCATGGGGATTTGGTTAACCAGTTAAAATTCATGAGTAAACCAGATTTTTTTTATAACCTGAAAAATTTCGGGGGGGGGGTTGAACCCCTAAAACCACCCCCTCGCTACAGGCCTGAAGGTAAAGGTTTCCCCTGACTTTAAGTGCAGTCATTTCCTAATTTGGGTGTTGGTGCTCATCTCTATTTCAAAGCTGAAGAGGCGGCATTGTCCATAGATGCCTCCAAGGTCATGTGGCCGGCATGATCGCATGGAGTGCCGTTACCTTCCCGCTGGAACAGTACCTATTGATCTACTCACATTTGCATGTTTTCGAACTGCTAGAGAACCTGTGCAATAAACAAACATGTTATGACTATAAGAATGACCTGGTTTATGCTTATGGATTATGTGATTGTATGGTTTTTAAAAATGTTTTTAATTGTTTTACTTGTATTCTATTATTTTTTTAAATGTCTTTTAATGCCGTATTGTTGTCAAGGCATCAAATAGCTAACTGCCTTTTATGTAAAGCTGCCTTGAGTCCCCTTCGGGGTAGAGAAAGGCAGGATAGAAATATTGTACACAAAGAAATAAATAAATAGGTTGGCAGAAGCTGGGGCTAACAGCGGGAGCTCACCCCGCACCCTGGGTTCGAACCACCGACCTTTCCGTCAGCAAGTTGAGCAGCTGAGTGGTTTAATCTGTTGCGCCACCGAAGGCTCCTTTACCCATGACATTACCATCCCCAAGCTCCCTCCTCCGCCTACACGCCAGACACGAGGAGCAGGGGAAAAGAAGGCGGAGCCGGAAAGTGGGGCGGGGCTTTCTCCTTTCACCGCCCACTCGAGCTCACTCTCAGCTTCGGGAGGGAGGGAAACGGGAAATGGGCGTGGCTTTCCGGGCCCCGCCCCCTTTCAGAGCTTGAGAGAGAAGTAGGCAGGAGGAGGAGGAGGAGAGAGAGAGGCAGGGAAGCGCCTCTGGTTCTCGCTTCCACTCGCAGCGGTTTCTTCCGTTGTCCTCGCGCCGCGTTCTCTCACCCGTCTCCCTACAGGCGCGCGCCAGGTAAGTGAGCTCCCTCGTTCTGTCCCCCCTCCCGCTGTGCCTGGCGACCGTTGGGCGAAACCATTCCTCCCATGGGGGAGAACAGGGGGGAATACATAGAGATATGTGCCTTTCTCCTCGAGTGTATATTTTTAATTCTTTCGCTCTCATTTCTTCCTGTCTTCAAAATCCTCCTCTTTTCCCTCATCGTTCCTCAACGCCTCCTGCCTGCCAATTTCCCCCTTGTCGATATGGCTTCCTCCTCCCACCACCACTTTCACCACCCCATATATATTTACTGCTGCCTTAGGCATAGTGGATCCTGGGAATTGTAGTCTCCTGCAGGAAGGGTTGCAGGGCTGTTGATTAGATTCAAATGATTTGATTCAAAGGCAGAGCAAGGTTAGCTTGGATCGGAACGCGAAGGGATGTGGTGGCACCTTTTGAGGCTTACTGAGTGGAGGATTGCTTCATTAGTTATGGCCGGAGGGCATGGGAGAGACTACGACTCCCAGCAGCCCCCGCGCGAGCTCTCTTTCCCTCCATCCTTTTTTCCCCATTGGCTCCCTTGCTGGGCCTTCAGCATCCCTTGTGGGAAGAGAACGCCTGTGGCTTTCCTCCCTCTTGGGCCCCTTCCATACTGGACCTGACCCCAGATTTTCTTCTTATCCCAGATTATCTGGCAGTGTAGACAGGGCATGGGCAAACTTGGGCCCTCCAGGTGTTTTGGACTTCAACTTCCACCATTCTTGACAGCCTCAGCCCCTTCCTTTTCCCCCTTCCCATAGTGGAAGGGAAACTTTTAGTGGCACCGAAGGAAGAAAGAAATGGAGGCAGCTGGGTCTGAGTACAATTTTGGTGTAGGAAGAGAACCTCAAGGGCCATCTATTCCAACCCCATTCTTTCAGGCAGAAAGGCACCATCCAAGCCCTTCCAAGAAATTGCCATCCAACTAAAGAAGACTCCACCAAGCTCTGAGGCAGCATGTTTTTTAGAAAAACATGGCCTTTTAGAGATCATCACCTTTTAGTGAATGGTATTTATAGGCTTAAACTCGTTTGAGTAGAATCTTTTAAAGTGGCATATAACCGAATATATACCCAGCGGTGCAGCGGATTAAACCGAAAGGTCAGCGGTTTGAATCAGCCCCAGCTTCTGCCAACCTAGCAGTTTGAAAACATGCAAATGTGAGTATATCAATAGGTACCGCTCCGGCAGGAAGGTAACGGCGCTCCATGCAGCCATGCTGACCACATGACCTTAGAGGTGTCTATGGACAACGCTGGCTCTTCGGCTTAGAAATGGAGATGAGCACCAACCCCTAGAGTCGGACACTAGAGTTAACGTCAGGGGAAACCTTTACCTTTATTAACCAAATATAATTATGCAAGGCAATTGACTTCACTTATTAGACTGAAGAATTTGTTGTCTTTGGACTGTTAGGAAACAGAGAATATGCCAGTGCATAAAAATAGCTGTTCTTCAGAAGTGTTTTTCAGTACCCAAAAATATATCTACTTGTTTTATATTATGTACTCAGGAGACGAAATAAAGTAGATTTTGGTAAAAATAACATTTGGTTTACTCACAACCTTCATGTGCTCAGCATATACAGGTATACAACTTATCAGTCAGTTACATATATGTTTGAGAAAGTAAGTCTGCTATCTGAGCAGTCCCAAAATCTAAAGAAATCTTTTGGAGTCTGTACTCTGCTCAGAGGAAATCACATGATCTGCAGCCCCTCCCACAACTTCTCAGGAAAAACATAGAGCAAGAAAAAAAAAGCTGCACCTCAGAATATATATACCAGGGGTCCCCAAACTAAGGCCCAGGGGCCACATGCGGCCCATCGAAGTCATTTATCCGGCCCCCGCGGCGGCGGCTCCCTCCTCTACTGAGGAAGGCACATGCAGCACGAGGGAGGAGGCAAAAGTGCACGCCTTTCCTGCCTCCTCCCTCTCCTGGTACGCACCTTCCAAAGCTTTGCTTGTTTATAATGGTATTTTCATTATTATTTAATTAATAATTAATTATTGAGGAGTGCTTTGCTAATGCTTTTGGTGCACAAAGGGGTTGGACTAATGGCCCAAGGGGTCTCTTCCAACCATTATTATTATTATTATTATTATTATTATTATTGACACAAAGGCACAGTATAACACAGCAAACAAGATATATGTGCTGGATTTCGTATCATAAAATCACAAGTTGAACACTTCCCAAGAATTTAGGACTGTGTGATGTATTATTATTATTATTTATTTACAACATTGAAGCTGGGTGGCCATCTGTCAGGGGTGCTTTACTTGTGTTTTTGGTGCACAAAGGCAGAAGGGGGTTGGACTTAATGGCCCAAGGGGTCTCTTCCAACCTTCTTTGTTATTTTTTATTATGATTATTATTAACATTGAGGCTGTATTTGTTTTTTTCCTAAAAATAAGATATATGCAGTGTGCATATGAATTTGTTCATTGTTTTTTTTTAAAACTATAGTCCGGCCCTCCAACGGTCTGAGGGACTGTGAACTGGCCCCCTGTTTAAAAAGTTTGGGGACCCCTGATATATACAATAGATAAGCAGCAGGATTATAAATAAACAAATTATTAGAGGATGCTTGAAGAAGGTTGTAATTTCCTACAATACTTTACTGTCAAACAGCCATTACCATCAGGAGGTTCTTCCTAATGTTTAGCTGGAAACTTTCCCCTGCAATTTGAATCCATCACTCTATGTCCTGCTCTCTATGGGGGGAAAAAACAATCTTGCCTTTTCCTCAGTGTGACATCTTTTCCAATATTTAAACATGGCTACTATGCCTCCTCATTCTCCTCTTGTGCAAATTAAACAGATTCAGCTGGGATCCCTTCTCATAGGGATTCATGACATCCAGACCTTTTGGACACACTTTTCTGGACTCCTTCTAGTTTGTCCATATCCTTGAATGTTGGTGCCCAGAACTTGACACAAAGCTATTGCATATCAGATGTGGCCAAAGCAGAATAGAAGCAGAACTATAGCTTCCCTCAATCTAGACCAGGCATGAGCAAACGTCGACCCGCCAGGTGTTTTAGACTTCAGCTCCCACAGTTCCTATTGGCTGTTTGGAATTGTGGGAGTTGAAGTCCAAAACACCCAGAAGGCGGTTTGCCCATGCCTGATCTAGACAGTGTGTTCCTATTGATGCTGATAATGGGATATCAGTGCTTTTGGTTGCACTGGAACAATGGAGGAGGCCATAAAGCTGTTGAAGGCCCCTCCACACCGCCCCTATATCCCAGGATCTGATCCCAGATTATCTGTTTATCCCAGGTTTTTTGGCAGTGGAGACTCATATATTCCAATTTAAAGCAGACAATCTGGGATCAGATCCTGGGATAAAAGGTAGTGTGGAATGGCCCTGGGTTTGAGTAGCTACTCTTGCCACTGAAAACCCCATCCCCGCAAGAATAAGATCATATGAAGGCCAGGTATATAAATATCAGAGGAGCAAGGAAGCTGCAAGACTATGCCAGAGCTTTCACTCTTTATGTCATCACATTGCTCACTTCTCAGCCTTGTTTTCTTCTATTATCCCGGGCAGATTTGAGGTGTGCGTTTACATGCCTAGCTATGTGGGTGTTGGGATTGTGGAACAAAGTGCCGCTTCTCCCCATTGCGAGCCTCTGTGGGGTTTAACTGACCTAATTTTGCAGACAATCGGCTATTCAGGCTGGGTCGGATATTGCCCGAGAGGATGTGTAGGGGTGCTTTGTTCCCAGTTGGGGTTTTGTTTTGCGCTCTCCAGTAGTGTCTGTGTGAGGTGAGATTAGTGGTAAGGAGGAGCTTGTCTTCAGACCTGATCTGCTTCGTGGAAGAGTGTTTGGACAGATATTTCTCCCCAGGTAGGTTTACACATGTAGCTGTTGGAGGTGTGGTGGGGGGTTAATCTCTTGTGTAACCTTTGCTTGGCCAAAGGTGCAGGGTTTCTCTCTGACTGCAAGAGGAACAGCGATTATTCTGATTACAACCCCAGGTTTGGCAGGAGCTTTCACTCCCTTGTGACTTTGGCCAAGGTTTTATCATAATGGTCCTGAATCACTAACTACAAAGGGATACATTTGTGCTATCGAGTGAACTTAGTGAAGAATGCACTGAATCTCCTTAGAGCGGACTTGCCAAAACACAACTCCTGGCAAGAAGTTGGGTCCAAGACTAGTCTAGGTGATCGCTCCCTTATCTATCTTCTTTTGGTATTCTCTGTGGGTCAGATTTGCCAGTGAGACAGGAATCAAAGAGTCAGTGTTGTCAGAGAACTGAATCAGCTAAAAGGAAGCTGAATGGACAAACTGACACTCAATAGGAAGATTTTAAACTTGCCAACTTTGCCTGGAGGTACTGGCTCTATTATACTGTGAAAGGAACAGCTGTGCAGTGAATGAGGGGAGGGGGAGGCAGCAGGCAAAGGCAGGGGGATTTACAGCATTAGGGACAGGGGACACTCAGCCACGGGCTTAATAACCCCCTTTTGTTTTCATGGACATGTTGGAACACAGCAGGCACTTGCCAGGAGAGGAAAGTGGCTCTTAGAGCAGGCAATGAAGGGCTTGGAAAATCCCCTGAGTGCCTGAGAAGATTGGGATTGTTTACCTTCCAAGGGACACAGATAATAGGGGCCTGATAAAGGCCTGTAAACCTGTGTTTGGGATCAGCAAACCTGTTAACTGGTTTCCTATTATAGTGAGAAGAGGCAGGGATTGTGAGCTCAATCATACCTTTCATTGGTTTGGCTTAAAATGTTCACAGACTAGGTGCAAGCTACAGTAGAGTCTCACTCATACAACTTTCTGGATTATCCAACACATTTTTGTAGTCAATGTTTTCAATATATCATGATATTTTGGTGCTCATTAGTAAATACAGTAATTATTACATAGCATTAATGTGTAATGAACTACTTTTTCTGTCAAATTTGTTGTACAACATGATGTTTTGGTGCTTAATTTGTAAAATCAACCTATTTTGATGTTTAATAGGCTTTTTCTTAATCTCTCCTTATTATCCAACATATTTGCTTATCCAACGTTCTGCTGGCCCGTTTATGTTGGATAAGTGAGACTCTACTGTATATATTTTTTTACTAAAAAGGCAGAGAAAAGAGAATGGGCCTGTCAAATGGAGGCTAATCTGATGAGCTTGAAGTGTGATGGATGTATTTGCATGGAATTATAGATCAGAACAGGCTGTTAATTCATAT